>NC_133658.1:23731114-24046200 GCF_037893015.1 Macrotis lagotis
TAATCACAATCTATAGTCCCATTGTAATGTTGCCTCTTATAGAAAGGAATTTAATAACCTGGGGACTAAAATGAATCATTCCATTTAGGGGAATAATAACATCAGATCTGAGAGTAACTTTAGAGGTCATCTATTACAATCTACCTACCCATACACATAAAGTGATCACTATAATAAATTCATCATTCTTTTCTGCTACTTGGGGAAACTGTGTGTGCATATGAATATATATATATACATATACACACACACACATATATATATATATATATATATATATATATATATATCGTAGGAAAAGAAAGTTGGCCATGCTCCTATTTAATTCAACTTCTCTTTAAACCTCCACAATATTTTCTGATGTTCCTTTTATCTTACTGATCATCAAGGTAATTTCATTCTTTCCAGCTCCTTGTACCATAACCTGTTCTAGAAATTTGAGGACTTCCCTTTCCAATCACAACTTCTGTAATGGTCTATGTGAACCACCAGAGAGATTAGTTAGTCAAAGGAGAAAATTAGCCTAACCCTGTATCATGGACTTGACAGTAGGAAGTGGTGTAGTGGGGACTGAGGATACAAGAAATCTTTGGAAAGAATTTATTTTTGTCCATTGTTACTCTACCTTGCACCCAAAACATTTAGGTAAAAATGGTATGGGGGTAACCAAACTGGGATAACTGTTACCCTTACTGGACTTTCTGTCTCTTGCCTCTGAGAAGTCACACAGTTTTCAGGTCTGCAGTGCCTACCCTCCTCTTCACCACCTGTAAGAATGCTTATCTTTCTTCTGGGCTCCACATTGGGACTATCTTCTCTGTGAAGCCTCCCTTGATCTGTTCAGTTCTCTCTCTCCTCGAAAACACTGTACCTATTTATTGGTTTTTATGTTGCATCTTTCCACACTAGTATGTAAGGTCATTAATACTGGGTAATATTTTTATTGTACTTGTTTCTACTGTAGCTCACTGTCTCATTTACTATTTTGGATTAAGGGTAGTTACTATTTCCTTTATTGACCTTGTATTCCCAACAGTTAACAAAGGGCCTTAGACATAGCTCTCTCTATCTATAAACATGATTTTTGAATTGAATTAGGATGACATCCAGAGAGAAATAACCAGGTGTAAATATGCCTCACTTTGGGAGGAGCTGATGGTTTAGGAATGGAAGTCTAACTTCTAGGGTCATCTACATAATGATTATTGCAGCCCAGGGATAAATACAAACTGTCCCTACCCTGGACCAGTGGCAAAAGACCGACACCCCAGGAGAAGTACATATATACAATCCAACTCAAATGGAGGAAGCCAGACACACTCAGTGAAAATGCAGCATATAAATGAGATCGGAAAATAGCCCAAACACTAAGAAATAATATAGACCCTGCCTTCTCCCACCAAGCAACTTGGACTTTGGCCTCAGTCTAGGAAGAGTCTGACCTCTATAGGGAGAAGATCGGGCCTTCTCTCACTCTTGGGCTCTTCATATTCAGAAATTAGAAAAGAAATCTGTATTAGGAGCTCTAAACAGAAATTGAATTTGCGCTCATGTTTGGGTTGTCCCTAGCATGACTAAACTGGACGTTGAGAAAAGTGATCAATGTATCAAGGAGATCAGGTTTTGGGACAGCTATTTATTTCTCCACCACAAAAGAAATGCTTAAATGACGAAAGATTTATAAGCATGTACTTTTGAGAGACTGGAAATTAAAACACCAAATATCTGATGAACAGATATGTCCTTTGACCTCAGATCTGAGTGACACATTCAAGGTCTGTATGCTATGGTCAAGGTAGCAAGTAACTCATCCTTTAGGAAAGGGTGATCTTTCTGTTTTTGTTTTAGGTTTTTCTTTTTGCAAGGCAATGGGGTTAAGTGGCTTGCCCAAGGCCACACAGCTAGGTAATTATTATGTGTCTGAGGCCGGATTTGAACTCAGGGACTCCTGACTCCAGGGCCAGTACTCTATCCACTGTGCCACCTAGCTTCCCTAGGGGTCATCTTTCTGGGAAGGGTGTCATTAATTAAAGCATCTCAGAATTATCCCCAAGCAACTTTGAATTCTCAAATTCATGAAAAGGTGGTATCAATCTCAAACCATCTGTCTCTCTGATCACTATTCAAGGACCAGTAACAAAACCCAGAGCAGAACGGTCAGTAGGGGACTTGAGATGAATCCCTGAAGCAAACAGTACATCTTCACAGTGTCATGTGCTTTTAGTCCCCATTGCTTCCAAGGGAGAGATCCCCTTATATTATCACAAGAGGTCTGAAGGATAAAGGAGGCAGACTCCAAAGAGGAGAAATGGGGAGGGTAATGCCAAAAAGGTTATACTACTCTGCATACTTTTTGATCCAGCAATACCACTGCTAGGTCTAAATTCCAAAGTAATTAGGAAAGGAGAGAAGGGGACTTATTTGCACAAAAATATTTATAGTTGCTCTTTCTGTTGTGACCAAGAATTGGAAATTGTAGGGGATGACCTACAATTTAGGGGAATTACTAAACAAGCTGTTGAATATAATTTTAATGGAATCCTAATGCTAAAAGAAATGACAAGCAGAAATACCTGGAAAGACTTAAATGAATTAATTCATAATGAAATAAGCAGAAACTGTAGAACATTGTACACTGTAACAGCAATATTGTTCAATGATGAACTTTGAATGATGTAACTATTCTCAGCAACACAATAATCCAAGACAATCACAAAGGACTAGTGGTGAGGCATTTTATCCACCTGCAAAGGAAGAACTGATAGTGATTGAATACAGACAGAAGCATTCTGTTTTTCATTTTATTTCTTTCATTTTTTTCTTTTATTCAAAATGACTAATATGGAAATGCTTTACATAATTACACATGTATAACCTATATCTGATTGTTTGCCATCTTAGGGAGGAAAGAGGGGAGTGAGAGGTAGAATTTGGAACTCAGAACTAGAAATAGAAATATTTTAAAATTAGGAAAAAATGAGAATACTACTTCTGCTACTACTACTGCTACTACTACTACTATGAGAGAGATAAGAGACAGAGACAGAGAGACAGAAAGACAGAAAGACAGAGAGACAGGGAAAGTGAGATCAGGGTACTAGAATTTATATATATATACATATATATATATATATATATATATACCCATAGAGCCTCTTCAGTGCTCTTCTTCATTGATGCATTCTTTCATTGTGCAAAGTCCAACTTCCTTTACAGGGTCCCTTCACTATCCATTTTAGCTTGCTCATGAACCCTGTGACCTTAAAGAAACATAGGAATAAATGTAGAAGTCCCATAGGTTTGGAAGCACTTGAATCTATAAATTATTAAGCTCAGGCAGTAGCATATTTTATTTTTTATAATTTTATTTTTTTATTTATATAAGGCAATTGGGTTAAGTGACTTAGCCAAGGTCACACAGCTAGACAATTATTAAATGTTGTCCGAGGCCGTATTTGAATACAGGTCCTCCTGACTCCAGGGTCATTGCTCTGTCCACTGTACCACCATGCTGCCCCCCAGTAGCATATTTTATATCAGACTTGGCACTTCCCAAAGACAGTCATGCACCTTCCCAATTAGAATGGAAGCATTGGGTCTCCAATATGACCTGAGAATCCATAAGGATATAAACTTATTCTCCTGTGTAAATTGGAGTTAATTTCTGGACTTTCAGTTATGAAAATTTTGGTGGGGATGGTCAGACTCTACTACAGAATCTATCTTTGTAGCCTTGTGCAAACTACCTAATCTCTCAAGTCAAATGAATTCAAATGAGATATTATTTTTAAAACCCTAAGCAAGTCCTTGGCATTTAGAAGGTACTTAATAAATGCTTATTTCTTTCTCTTCCTTCATTACAGTTGCCTCATTGTTAAAATAATAATTTGGGGCTCAATCACTTTAAAGATTCCTTAAAACTCTATATTCATAACCCTATGAACCTTGCAAGCACTGTAAAGTCTACAATTCCAATAACATGGGTACAATGGCTACTGAACAGGCAAGCTGCACAAAGCTCAGAAAGGTATATAGGAAGGGAAGTTTGGGATCTAAAAAAGATCAATAGATCATAGTGATGTGTTCCACTCTGTGCCTCCCTTCATAATAGCTGACAGGTATCATCTTGAGCTTCAAAAATGTTTTACATATATAATCTTTTTTGATCTTCAAATCAACAGAAATCTATATACATTTCTATACTGTTTAACATTCAGTGAACTGAATAAAGGCAAACAGCAATTTTTGGAGTGTCAAAATGTTTGACTAGATAGCTAATATACTACATGATGGAGTCAGTATAAAATAGGCTAAAATAGTTTGTAAATACAAGATGAAATTCAACAGAGATAAATTTAAAGTCTTCTCCTTGAGTCTAAAATATCTGTTTCACAAGTTCAAGATGTTGGAGGCAGAGTTGGACAACAGCTGTTCTGGGGAAAAATGATCGTAGGGGCCTTACAGGGCTACAAGTTCGATATGATTTGACAAAGTTATGTAGTAGTCAGTCATGGACTACATCATGAGGGCCATAACTTCCAGCAATAGAGAGGTGATAATCCCAATACCCCCCCAGTGTTCAGTTCTGATTGTCATAATCTTAAGAAGGTGTCATGGGAGAACATTAAGAAAAGGAGGATCAGAATGATGAAGAGTATTGAGTAAATGTCATGTGAGCATCCATTGAAAGAAATAAGGATGTGAAGCTTGGGAAAAATGACTGTATAGGAAAGAGGAGGCATAAGAACTGTTCTCAAGGGCAGCTAGGTGGCGCAGTGAACAGAGCACTGGCCTTGGAGTGAGTTCAAATCTGGGCTCAGACACTTAAAAAGAGAAACAAGGGCAGTAGATGGAAATTACAAAGAAGCAAATTTACTTTTAATGTCAAGTCCTCCTCCAGTATGTTATTTGGGGGATTCTTTTTATTACATGACAAATGAGGTCCTTTCCAGATAAAATTTCATGATTTTGTGACACTTCCTTTTGAAGTAATGTTATTTTTAGTTTTCAAATGAGGAAACTGAGGTTCAGAGAGGTAGGTTAAGTTACTTAACCCATGCTCAAAAAGCTAAAAAGTGTTAGGGGTAAGTTAGAAAGGATTGAAACTCAAGTGTCTCCTGAATTTGTGTCCAACATTCTTATCATTATGCCATGCTGATTGCAATAAAATTAAATTTAACAGGAATAATTGTGAAGCACTATTCTTGATTAGGTGTGAAATTAACTTCAAAATCACAAGATGAAAAAAAAATCACAAGATGGCAGGAGTATATATTCTGAAAAAGAACTGGGGGTTTTAGCAAGATCAGTGTGAACAAGAGTGCCTCCTCAAACACCTCTCACATAACTTATAAGTGGGTTTGGCAGCTTGAAATGATGGCTGAAAAGTGTCTTATAATTAACGGATGTTAATATGAAATTGGTTGAAAATTTATTAATAAATAATTTGTTGTTAATGCTGAGTTATTATGTAGTTCAGAAAATAAAAATATATAGCAAAAAAGGCAGGCGGCAAAGTGATACAAACAAGTGTGATGAGTCAATTTTTAAAATCTATGGTTATTTTTAGACTTCATTATGAGAATAGGAATGAGGAGGCAATAAACTCTCTGTATTCTTCCTGGTAAGATTACATCTTGGGAGTCATATTCAATTCTCAGTGCTACATTTCATGAATGACATACTCAGAGAAGGTCTATTCTGAGGGAGAAAAATGTAGAAACCATCTTAAATGGCTGAAAATATTGGATTTTTATCCTGAAGAAGAGAGGACAGAGGAGGCAGGTGATCATAATACAAGTATTTGAATTACTACCATGTAAAGAGGCATTCTTTCTTATGACCCTATGAACTTTCTTATGCCCAATAAAAAGAACTAGGAGATGAAGGCAATGGGGTTAAGGTCACACAACTAAGTAAGTATTAAATGTCTGAGGCTATGATTTGAGCTCAGGTCCTCTTAACACCAGGGATGGTGCTCTCTCCATTATGCCACCTAGTTGCTCCCAGATGTCTATTTTATTTTAGATTTTTTGCAAGGCAATGGGGTTAAGCAGTTTGTCCAAGGCCACACAGCTAGGTAATTATTAAGTGTCTGAGGTCGGATTTGAACTGAGGTGCTCCTGACTCCAGGGCTGGTGCTCTATCTACTCCTCCACCTAGCCGCCCCCGAGATGTCTATTTTTAAAGAAAGTTGTACCAACTGTAGTAGAGGCACAATCTGAGGTCTTTTCCATCTCTAAGTCTGAGAGACCACCATTTTGTTTACACGGAGCTTTCCTCCTAGGAGCTCTATGAAGCATAAGAACAGTGTAATGTCCCTAGCCTTTGTGACATTTATTCCCCACTCCTTTCTCTTCTCATCTTGTCCTTGCAACTTTATTTCACTGCCCCTCTCATCACCATTTTACCTGTTTTCTTCTTCTTCCATATGCTGAAACCCCCAGCACAGCTCAGCACCAGAATGATAACATGGGTCACAACCCATGGCCTCTTCACAGAGGGCTTCCCGGGAACTGCAGGATGTGAAAGGCAAAAAAACAAGAAGTGTTTTTGAGAGGAGAGGCAGATGGAGACATGACAAGTGAAAAACTCTACTCTGTGGAACATTACTCTGAGTAGAAAAAGTGGTGAAAAGGTTGAAACCCTCCATTCTTTGCTCCACATTAGCTTGGAAAAATACTCACCAGTATACACAGTTGGCGTCTGCAGTTTACTGTGCTCGATCACACAGGTGTAACCAGTCCCTGAATCACCAGGAGGACGCTGTAATGTGATTTGGACATAGAAGGTGGAATCAGCATTAGGCAAGATGCCACTGGAGCCACACACCCAGCTGTCCACTCTTCTCCCAATGCAGCTGAATAGAGTGAGGGTAGAAGCCCGTGGCTGTGCAGCTGAAAGTGACTCTACCATCTGGACCGTCATGTCGGGAAACAGTCACCTCAGGGGCCACTGAAGAGAGAAATCAAGAGAGAAATATTACTTCAAATCATCAATGACCTTTTGTTGTTCCCTTATCACTTCTATACCCTCTCTCTCCCTTTCCTTCCATTCCTCTATCTTTATCAGTTATTAACTTTGTCAAATTATTTCAGATAGCTGTAGGACTTGGCTATTATTGTTTTAGCTACTGCAAAAGTCATCTTATCCCTAGGACCAAGTTTTCAAATTTCTATTTAGCTCACTCTAATGCCTCTTCTCAGACACATTCATAAACAGTTTCTTGCTGCGATTTGCAGCATTGTAAGTGAAAGTGACCCTGTGATCATGGGTGATATGTGTTCATTCCTTCTGGCACTAGGATTTTCTAAGGATTAGTTGCCTCAGTGGATAGAGAACTGGCTTTGGAGTTAGGAAGATGGGAGTTCAAATCTGGCCTTGGATACTTGGCAAGTCACTTAACTGTGATTGCCTGACATGCAAGACCATCTCCAGTCATCCACATCCATATCTAGCCACTGGATTCAGATGATTCTGCAGGAGAAAGTGAGGCTGGTGATGTAGCACAGCACCCCCCCCCCCCATTCAAATGCAATACTTGTGCTTGTTTGGCATCACCTTCTTGATGTCATGGTCTTCTTTGAGAATAAAGGGGACTTTATGAGATGATTAAAGTTTATGAACCCACCATTTCTGACTATTACTATAAAATTTTAGAGTATATGGACCCAATGCTGATTTGTTATCATTAGTACCAAATGGCCCACTAGAAACCTTCCTTTCACACCTTCCTGCCAATGTCTTCTTCCATTTTTTTACCTACTGAATGCATATTGATTTTCACCCATTGTTTCCCTCAATTATAGAGGAGAACTTAGAGCCCCACTATAAGCTGATCCTTAAGTCTACTCTCTTCTCCCTCTGTGTTATGGGAAGTTCCTTGTAGTCACCCTACCCACTTTTATATATCCTCAGAGTGTATATGATTGCTCATAGAACTCTATTAGATGATCAGGGAGTTACAAATTGTTAAGATGAGGAACCTCCTGGTTCGATGAGGAACCACTGAGCTTTACCAATTTACTTCCTCTAAACCCCACAGCCCATGGAGCCTGTCACTATGAACTCTTGGGTCTTGTTGTCTGTCCTAATGCAGAACATTTTTATATGTGCTATGTTCTCCAATTACTCTATAAAGTTTCTAGATAGCAAGGACTGTTTTGCTGTTCTATTTGTACTCCCCTGAGCTTAGTCCAGTGCTTGGCATATCATAAACATTTAATACATGCTCTTTCTTACCTTCTTCATTAATTCATTCTGTCCTCAGACTTGAGACCCCCCCCAACTCTCCTTGAAGGCTAGGGTAATCTTTCTACATTAGTCAAAACCTAGGACAGTGCTTTGCTCAGAGTAGATCTTCCATAAACATTTGTCAATAGATTAGAATACTAAATCACTAAATCAGCAATTCTAGTGGGTTAAGAATAAAATCTTGAATATTTTAGTACTTGAAAGGATTCGTGTTTTCCGCAGTGTGGGTACTTTCTCACATGTGGCTTTCCATGCCATACAAATGAGTTATTCTGTTAGGAGTCATTACCTAAGGATCATGTCACTGTTGATTAGACTCTCCATGCTTAGTTAGATTGGCCTTCTCATAAGAGACAGTCTGTCCCAAACCCAAGCTCAGAGTTTCATAAAACTGACCAGAGCCTGCACTTTGCTCTCCCAGTCTAAGAAAATCCTGGGAGGAAATGGAAAGGTCTGGGAACTTACCATTCTCCTTCATGCTTGAGTAATGCAGGATTTTCATCATCATATCAAAACAATATTTCTTCAAAATCTCATCTTTAATATTTTTCCCTAAGTTACTTTCTGCTAAGGCCTTGAAGGGCTCTGCTTCGGGCTTCATGGCAATCCAGTGCTTAGTTTGATCAACAGTCTTGAGAAAATCTTCACCATCCAGGGCAAAGTGGAGATGGCTGCCAATCCCAATGCAATCATCCAGTTCACAGTGTATAAAGAACTGTAATGTGTGATTCTCTGTAGAGAGACTTTTGAGTCACGATGATATAATGAAATCAAGATTGGAACTGAAGTTAGAAGGGTCAATATGAATTCAGTCTCCTATATTTGCTAGCTATATAACCATGAGTAATTCACTTATAACTTCAAAGTTTATAATGATGATTAATAACTAATATTTATATATTACCTTTAATTTTTTCAAAGCACTTTCTCTATAGAATATTCTTAGTGCTGATCTTCCCAAGCCCCTTCAGAGACAGTACTATTATTATGCTCGTATTACAAATGAGGATACAAGGTTGAATGACACTGAGTGACTTGCCCAATGACTTGCCATGTAACTAATAAATATCTAAGTGGGATTCAGACACAAATCTTCCTCCTCATTCTAATTCTAGAGCTTTCTCCAGGAATTCAAACTCACAATATTTGAAAAATGTTTGAAGTTATTGCTATTGAACATATTTTTCCTAGTGCATAATGAGGTAGCAATACTTGCACCCTATACCTCTTAGGTTTACTCAGAGGAAAGTGCTATTCAACCTTTTATAGTTTCCTTGAAGAATGGAATATTGCAGAGCAGATACATGGCATCAAAGAGTCATTTGGATAATTATTGCTTTCTGGTCAATTTCAGAGGTGACCTGTACTTTGGGCTGAATTTTTCTCTAGAGCAATGAGGGATCAACTATTCCTAGTGACACCAGAAAACTCTCATAAGATAGATTTATGTAGGACTTGGCTTAAATTGTACCTGTAGAATTTTCTGTTATATTAATGTATAGCTACTATACCTGAATGCACATCAGGTAACAGAAAAAGAAAGAGAAATGGAAACTGGAACTCAATAGTATGGCATAGTGGTTGTTAGAGATTGAAGGCAACAATGAAAAGTTGACTAGTTGATTTGGGATTAGTGTCTTTGAAAAGGGTCTGCCCTGGAGAATTCCTTTGATATGCATCATCAAGCAAAGGCCCAGATCGGAATTCTTAACAGATTCACAGAATCTTCAAATTGGAAGGCATCTCAGAGGCCAACTAGTCAGCTCTCATGCCATGAAGAATTCTCTCAAGCACAATCCAACTATATTATCTAGCTTCTGTTGGGCAGCTCTGTTAAGAAAATTTCCTATACCCTTTTTCTTGTATCTTTCACCAGTTGTTCCTAGTTTTGCCTTTATTGACCAATGAGAACATTTCTAATTCCCCTACTTTTCTTGTTTTTTTGGTACCTGATATGCTCTTTGATAGACTTAATATCAATCCAATATTTTTGCAACTGTTGTTGAGTTGTTTCAGTCATGTGCAACTCTCTGAGACGCTATATGTGCTTGCCTTCACAAAGATGACTTGCTATTTCTTTCTTCCACTCATTTTGCAGATGAAGAACTGAGTCAAAAGGTTTAAATGACTTGAAGGTCACATCACAAATGTCTGAGGCTAGATTTGAATTCATACCCTCCTGAGTCTAGGGTCAGCATTATTTCCATTGCACCACCTAGCTGCATCCTCCTTCCTCTCCCCTCCCTCTTTCCCCACAATGATTTTGTTTTTCAAACATATTCAAGTCGTTGTGTCTCTTTTGGAGGGCATTTTTTGGCAAACCACTGGAGTGGTTTGTCATTTTCTTCTCCAATTCATTTTATAGATGAGGAAACTAAGGAAAATAGGGCTAAGTGACTTGCACAGGGCCACAAAGTAAAGTGTCTGAGATTGGATTTGAATTCAGGAAGATGAGTCTTCCTAACTTTAGACCTGGCATTCTATTCACTGTGCCACTTAACTGTTATCAAATCAATTTAACCATCATTCATTAAATACTTAACCAGATACAAAGCAGTATACTTGAAATGGAGGATATGGGGGCAGCTAGGTGGCATAGAGGATAGAGCACTGGCCCTGGAGTCAGGAGTACCTGAGTTCAAATGCAACCTCAGACACTTAATTACCTAGCTGTGTGGCCTTGGGCAAGCCACTTAACCCCACTGCCTTGCAAAAAAAATCATCATGAAACGGAGGATATAAAGTAAAAACAAAATTTCCAAGTTTAATGGGTTTGCATTATAGGAAGATGATGTGAGAGCAAGATAATATGAGATGGGAAAGAGTATTAAGAACTAGGATCTTCTGGAGAGATATGATGCAGTAGGTGGTATTGCATGAGAATTTTGAGAAGAGTGAAGCATTATAAGAGATAAAACTGAGAAAGAAAAGCCTTCCAGGGCATGAGGAGCGTCATGCAAAGGCACTCAGAGAGGAGATGGAAAACTGAGTTTGAAGAACAGCTTGTAGTCCTGATTCTCTGTGAGCCAGTGAATGAGAAGGAGTTTTTATGAAATGTCTGTAAAGGTAGAATGAAGCCAGACAGTGAAAGGCTTTAAAGTGAACAATATACATTTTATCCTACAGGCAATGGGAAGCCACAGAAAAAAACTCTGAGTTAGAGAAAGACTTCACCAGACTTGTGTGTTCTGAAGATTATTTTGGCTACTCTGTGAAGGATTGATTGAATAGAAGAGAGACTAGAAACAGAAGCAATTTAAAAGCCTATATTATGATAATTTGGATGGGATTTGATGGGTTTTAGGCCTAATTTGATAACTATTTCAGTGGAGTATGGGATAGAGGGAACTAGGTGGTGCACAGGCTTTAGAAGCTGGAGGATGGGGTACAAGACTGTCCTCAGACACTTAACAATTGTTTAGCTGTGTGACCTTTGGCAAGTCATTTAATCTCATTGCCTTACAAAAAAAAAACAAACTAAAAAACAATCAAAACAATAGAGTATGGGATGGAAGGAAGTGATGCAACTAGGTGACACAATGGAAAGAGCATTGATTTGGAGCCAGGAAGACATACATTCAAATTCAGTCTCAGAATTAACTAATTATGTGACCTGGGGAAGTTATTTGATTTTTGTCTGTTCCAGTGTTCTCATTTGTAAAATGGGGATAAAAATCACACTACCCTCTCAGGGTTTCTGAGAAGACAAAATGAGAATTTATAATGAGATAGGATTTAGTAAATCTACTTGTATTATCAAAATGATAATTACAAGCTGACTATTAATTAATATTGGAGAGCATGAAGAAAGGAATGACTACAAAAATATGAATGACTCCAAGATTGCAATCCTTGTAGACTGGATGTATTCAGTAGGAAAAGGAAAGTTTGAGGGGGGGGATAAATTTAGAAAGGAAAATAATTAGTTTTGTTTTGTTCTTAGGTGATAGGATCATATATTAAAAGCTAGAAAGGACCCTGGGAAAGTCATTTTACCTTGTTTGCCTCGGTTTCATCATTTGTGAAATCAAATGGAGAAGGAAATGGCAAAATACCCCAGTAACTTTGCCAGAAACCCCCAAGTATTATTGTGTTCTCTTCTAGTCAGACCTCATTAGAAATATTGTGGTGAGAGTTCATCAGAGTGCAACCAGGATGGTGAAGGAATTGGGCATGTTAAACTTGGACTTGGTGGAGAGAACAGGGGCATGACAGCTGTCTGAGGATTTGAAAGATTGACACATAGAGGAGTGATTAGACTTCTTTGGTTTGATGTAATAGGTAAAAGTAATAAAGAGGGAGATTTAAAGTTTTCCTGTGCCCCCTGACTGAAAATTGAATGTCCTGCTTCAAAAGGTGGTACATTCACCTGCCTAGGATGTCTTCAGAAGTTGGATAAACACATATTGGGTATGGTATAATAAGGTTATCTTTCATGAGTGGATTGAACTACATGACCCCTGAGGTATCTCTAACTCATTGTATGGATTCAATTTATTTCACTTACGGCCACTGGTGTCATTCTGTATAAGGAACTTGAGGAGCCATCTGAAATTCATCTGCGCTCTTAAAATAGCTTCTTTCTTCTGCTCAATATAGTCTTTTCCTAGTGCCTTGATGATCCATGCTTCCTTGAACAAATTTTGTTTGCCCTGTTTATCATGGGCACATACCTGCACATCATCAATAACATGAATTATGGTGAAGTTGAAGAGAGAGTGTTTTGTACCCACTGCAATGAACTGACCCTTATGCTTGTGGTGACCTGTATGGCAAGAAGAGGGAAAAATAAGGAGATTTCAGCGTGTAAGCTCCTGAACTCTACCATGTTCTCCCTCTCATCTCCCATCTGATTTCTGTATCAGTAGGATAACTGTGACGATTACCACTGTGAACAATCAAAAAGGCAGATTGAACCTAGCCTGATTTGATATATGGTATTGAACTAGTAGTGCACGGTAAGGCTAGGCAATCTGTTAACAGACGCCTCAGAAAGTATTCCTTGATATAATGAATGCTCTTCTATCCCTGGTTTTCTGTTAGTAAGGAGTAGATTGGACTGTGTAAATATCAGGAGACTTAGTGCAGCTTATGGATAGGAGTGTGGAGGAAGCAAGAATAACTACTGAACTGACAAAGTATAACAGCATTTTCATGCATTCTGGTATGGCAAGCAGCTGTTGAATTTAAGCATGATCATTAGTGCTGGTGTACGAGACATTGGTCCATTATCATTCTGCAGCTATAGCCTGATGCAGTCTGAGAATACAAAAGTGAAGAGTCAGGTAGGACTCTCAGGTCATTTGGTTAACATACCTTGCAGTGATTTGGGCTCCTCAAGGTTTTCCCCCATCTGGGTAGAGTCTTGTGCTTGCCTAGCTTTGTTTTCCTCTGAAAAGGTTAACAAGGGAATGCCTTATCAGTGATTTTCCATATATTTCATGAGATCATAACTGTTTCTTTAAAATATTTGTAGCACACAAGGGAACATACTATGATGATTCTCTTTTGCTCACAAAAAAGCGATCCCTGGCATATAGTAAATATTACATTTTTTTTACTTACTAAGCTATGGTTCCAATTATGAGATCACTAAATTACTTGGGATTTGGAATTAAGAGCTCAGTCTAGAGTTTTGTTTCTATGATTTGATTTTTGACCCACTCATTCTTTAGGTTGAGGTTAAACTTACAATAAATTTTTAATCTATTTTTCCATTTGCCTTTATTACATGTAATTTTTATTGCAGCATGTTATGAAAAGGATGCATTTAATATTTGAAGGGTTTTTTCAGCAATACTACTAAAAAGTCATTGAATTGAAATTCTACTAAATATCTTATTTTGATCATTATCAAATAGAGGTACTAGAATACTAGTTAGCTACTATTCCATCTCAAATTTCATGGAAGATAATGAGAACATAATGTATTGTCTTGCAATTAATTCTATTTTGGGAGGATTCATTTGAATGAGCTAATGAAGAACACAAATGGGATTCCATGGACTAGGATTCTATTGGGTAAATTCATTTAAGAGGGATGGAGTGCCATGATAGGGGAATGGTTAAAGATCCTGTGATAAATGAATGGAATGGAATGCGACTGTGCCATTAGGAAATTATGAATGTGAAGACTTCAGAGAAGCTTAGGAAAACATATAGATGGGCAAAGAGTGAAGAAAACCACAGACCACAGAAATAATGTAGACAGTAACCACAACAATACAAAGAAAAACAATTTTATTTTGTGATGATAATAGAAAAGCTTGACTCTTGGAAAAGAGTTGAAAGAATAATGCTTCCCTAGTCACTTTATAGAGGGGGAACCAGGAGCATTGGATATTGTATATACCATCATACATGATAGATGTGATATTTTGCTTTGCTAAACTTCTTTTACAATCTTTATTTTTAACATATTATCTTTGAAATTGATGGAGGGGTGATATACAGAAAATGAGAAAAAACAGTAAAGGATCATAGATAGATTGCTGAAAGGAACTTCAGAGAGCATTTAGGCAAATCTGCTAAGGGAGGCTGAGTGACATATCCAAGATCACATAATCATTTGAACATTACTGGGATCACTCTAACCCAGGTCTTAAGACTTCAATATCAGTGCTTTTTAAAATGTAGGATCCTTTCAAGACCAAAAATTTCCTAAATTAAACACAGAAAGAAAATTCTCACATCACAAGAAACATCGAATTTAAACTAAAAAAAATACAAAATTAAGAATTGAGGACTGGTAATGAAATGAGTATAAAATAGGGACATAATCTGATAAGAGTGTTACTCATCCTTGTTTGCCTTAATTTACTCATTTGTAAAATGAGTTGGAGAAGGAATTGGCTAATGATACCCAAGTATCTTTGTCAAGAAAACTCCAAATAGGGTCGTGAAAAGTTGTACACAAGCAAGCCAAAAACAAACAACCTGTCACTTCACTTCTGTTTGTTTCAGTTTCATCACCTGGTAAAATGGACGTAATATTAGTATCTCCCTTCTAGGATCAGTCTGAGATCAAATGAGACAATATTTGTAAAGTATTTAACATAGTTCTGGCACACAGGTGCTATTTGTAATGATGATGATTTGATTACAAGAACAGGGTCTTTCATTTTTCTCTTCATAGTTATATCACTGAGCATAGTGATTTGTGCATACTAGATATTTTGCACATATTTATGGTTAAATTCAAAACTTAATTAGAAGGATTGAGGTTTCCTTGGAATGCTATGGAAATTTAAAAGGATTTTGCCACTACATTGGAAATAGAAGTTCAAAAAGTCTATAAGACCTATTCTTCACATAGTTGGGATGATAATAATGAAAGATGGGATGAAGGACCTCAGCTCTCATTTTGTCTCTAACTTCTCTATCATAGAGAATCATATTCAGAAAGGACAGAATAGAACAAATGGGATAAATATGTCATTGAAACCCAGGATAACTGAGGAGATGGTAAGATTATCCCCTGCTATTCTCAATAAGTTAAAGTCATTGGATTTGGACAAATTGCACCCCAAGATTAATGGAGAAATATCAGGCTTTGTTGAGCTGAGCTGTTATATGTAGTCTCTGAGGGATCCTGGAAAATTGGAAAGGCAATTCAGAGTTGAAGATGTACACATTTCCCAATTTGGGAGGAAGGTAGTTTTATATACTTATTTTGCAATGAACTTGAGTCTAATAATAAATGTCTGTAATATATTATTCAAGGGAGAGTTTATTAATAGTTCAACAATGAAGCAATGATCCGAACAAGTCAATGTGGGTATATCAAATCTTGACAGACTAAATTCACTTCATTTTTTACTGTGGTTCCCAAGATGATGGATTAAGGAAATGCTATATAGTTTGCTTGGACTTCAGCAGCATGGCATTTTGGGGGATAAATGAAGAAGTATCTACTATTGAATCCAGACTTACATAATTGTCTAAACCCAAAGTGTTGTCTTAAATCACTCACTGTCAATCAGAAGTACGGGTTACAGTACACCATTCCCAAGATTTAAGTTGTGGCATTATTCTAGTCCACATTTTATCAAAGTATTGCTCAAAGGTGCAGGTGACATTCTTATAAAATTTCAAGTTACTATGACCCTAAATGGTATTTGGGATCCAAAATGATAAAAAATAGTTGATGACAGGAAGTAAAATTAAATCAGATGAAATTTAAAGGAGGAAAATGCACATCTATGAAATGAGTTATGTGGATTGCTATATATCGTAATAATTGAATGTAAGACAGTGTTTTATGACATAAGCTACTATTGTTGAGCTAAATATTGAATATTGCTATTACTGGGTTTCTTAGCTACCTCTACTCCATAGGAGAACACCTAGGTGGAGCACTAGATATGGCACCAAGCCTGGAATCAGGGATCTGAATTTAAATAGAGCCTCAGATATTTGACACTTACTGGCTTTGTGTCCCTTAAGTCTGATTGCCTCAAATCTAGGGCCATCTCTAGTCATCCTGATTCAGAGTTGGCCGCTGGACCCAGATGGCTCTGAAGAAGAAAGTAAGGCTGTTGACTTAGCACAGCACTCTCTGCACTCAAATCAAATTGATGTGCATGTCATGGCATCACCTTCCTGTTGTTGTGGTCTTCTTTGAAAACAAAGGATCATCATCATCATCATCATCATCATCATCAATCATTCCCAAAGAACACACATAGCTGTAGCCCCAGGTAAGAAAAATATCATTATATGATATCTTAAGCTTTGATAGACCTCAGTCACATTCTGGGGCTATTTAGAAGATTGACCAGTTGACTACTATTGATCTTTATTTAGCATCTGAATGTTTGAGACTGGACTGAACCTTATAGCTAACAAGGCAGAGCCCAGTTCCAATAATAATGAAGTACCTCAGAGTTGACCCTGGCAAACATAATATATTCAGAATTGTTTCTATTTCCTATGAATACCTCTCTGTCTCCTACATACTTTTCCCCTTATTATAGATCTAGTTGCAAGGGGCGGCTAGGTGGCGTAGTGGATAAAGCACCAGCCCTGGAGTCAGGAGTACCTGGGTTCAAATCTGGTCTCAGACACTTAATAGCTGTGTGGCCTTGGGCAAGCCACTTAACCCCATTTGCCTTGCAAAAAAACCCCACCTAGTTTCTTGACATCCATCTCCACACTCTAGAAATCAATGTGAATGTACTTCATTCCTCACTAACTCTAAACTTGACATTGCTTCTCTCTGGGTCAAAAGAAATGTTTCTATACAGGTGAGCTTTAATTAATTATTTGAAACACTGTACGGTCAAAAGAGATATTAAAAAACTAATAAAATGGGGAAGGGTGAGGTAAATCCTGTTATTATCCTCATTTTACAGCTAAGGAAAGAGACAAACCAAGGTTAAGGGATTTGCCAAGGGTCATGCAACCAATAAGTGTCTGAAGTCACATTCGAATTCAGGTCTTCTTGGCTCTAGGCTCAGCATTCTATAAACTGCAGCACGAGGTTATAATGCACAAAGAGTTGTAATGTCCCCATTATCACAAATGTTGTAACATCCCAAACCAGCTTAAACCTTAAATAACATGGCCCTTGACAAGTTTTTGTTGGGCAATATGGCCCAGAAGAGCTAAAAGGCTAGACATCCATGAAAGGTTAGGATTTAATTTTTGTCTGCTTGAATATCTATGCCGTCTTCCTTTACTTTCTGTCTTCCCTCTCATAAGCACTGTATACAAGAACTCTTCCTTCTTGGAGTCTGATCTCATTTTCTTAGTCCTCCTTCCCTCAATCCCCCCCTAGACTTACCTGCCTGGACTTCACTCAAAGCAACCACACCCAGCACAAACAGCCACTATGTGAATGATTCTCTCCTCTTCCTTCTTTTATTCTCCATTTCTATTTTTTTGGACAGCTTCTTTGTCTCTGCAGGAGTTAAAGGAAGCAGTGCCTAGGTATGAAATGGGACCCCTATTTATACAATGTTTCCCCATTCCTCTTTTGTGCTCAGATAAGTGTTGGTTTTTCCAAGTCTTTCCTTCCTGTCAATCTAAAGCAGGACTATTTGACATCAGGCAGAACCTATCTATGTTGGAGTTGGCAGTAAATGAACTTGTGGTTAGGGCAGGAAACCTTAGACTCTCATCCCCATCAGGTGTTGTTTCCCAGAATGGGGACTGGCACAAGGCCATCCACATTTGTAAATGTCAGTTAAATTCAAATGAGGTAGATAAAATGTACCTTAGGGGTTTCACAGTCTAGTCAGGAAAACACACTCCCAAAGTTTAGGTAGCCTTTAGTTTAATGAATGAACCATTCTTTTAAAGATTTAATATGTGGAAAGCATCATTTTTTTGTACCATGGATGGAAAGACAAAATAATAGAATTTTAATGGGAGAGGTAACACACAGGAGTTGTCATTGGGGAATTGTGTGGAAATATCCCAATGGTGATAAAATAGATGGTAATGCTTATTACTTAGCATCATTTCCAGTGATAAATTCATAAGCAATTTAGATGTCAGAATACCAGACCAGCAAAGGCTAGGGGAATTACAACTTTCTTTCCTGGGACTTCAGTGTCTGTGATTACTGGGGAGAAGGTAGAACTTACAGAGTCATCTCTCCACAATAGGAGATGTTTGCAGGAATCAGACTATTAACATGGTGGTCTGGGAACATGGTTATTCCCAGTGCTTTTGGGCTTACCTGACCACCAGGGGGCAGATGCCATACCTCCCCTCAAGAAGAGACTTAGTTTAAAACCTCAGATACTTTTAGATGCCTGTCCACGTCCGAGCACTTATGCTAGCAATGGATTATGGCTTATTGATGCCAACCTTCAAAGTACTGATGCTAAAGAGTCATCAGGGAGAAAAGTGATAAATTAATTTTGTTTATGAAGCCAGATGTACTCTAATGACATTCGATTCCATTCAGCCCAATTTAATAAGCTTTAAGTCTCTTCTATGCACAAGTAGGCACATAGATGTAGGCGCAATAATAACTGGAAGACAGTTTTTTGGTCTATGATCACTGTCACTATGTTTGCACAATGATGACCAACTGTCTGAGGGTCAGGCCTTCTTTAGAGCTATATTATGTTTCATCCCACTGTGAATCTATGTGAATGCTTGGATTTTAGGTTGCTTCTTCTGGAGAGCCTACTCCCATATTTGTCTTTGGGGTTTTTGCTACTACCTCCATGCTGGTAATTATTTACCTCAACTTCACTTTGGTGCTCAGCTCCTTTATTTTTAACTACCTCATGGATATCTCTACCTGTAAACTCTAGGTGCTCTACTAATGCCATTTGATCAGTAACCAACCAGTAAACATTTATTAGGTACTTACCATGTAGCAGGCATTGTGCTAAGCACCAAAGACACAAAGGAATTCAAAATAGCTCCTGCCCTCCAGGTAGTTACATTCTCTTTTTTTTGCGAAGCAAAGTGTTTAAGCAACTTGCCCAGGGTCACATAGCTAAATAAGTATTAAGTATCAGATACTGGATTTCAACTCAGGTCCTCATGACTCCAAGTCTAGTGCTCTATTCACTGCACCACCTAGCTCCTCAGTGGGAGGTTGCATTCTAATGTGGGAACAACAAACATTAATCCAAATATATTAGGTAAATACAAAGTCAATATAAGGTTTTTATTATTGCAGTTTTGTGTCATTTATTCTCAAAGAGAATCATGCACAATGACACTATCATAGTGCGTCTGAATGTAATAGTATATAAGAGGTTGGAATGGTAAAGTGGGGAACAAGTTAATGATCATTTTTTAGTGATAAAGTATTTATATTTTCCCCTGGGAATAACTGGAAAGCAGTGGATTTTATTGGCCAAAGAGCTGACTTAATTGGACATTTAGATAAACACTTGGGTAGCAGGATATGAGAGGGTTCCGTGTGGGGAGAGATTTTAGGCAGTGAGATCAATTAGAACTTGTATCAAAAGATGTTGCAGAGAAAGAAATTATAAGATTTATTGAATGACCAGTTATGTGTTTTGTGTTCAAAAGAGGAATCAGTGATGGTACAAATTAAGAACCAGAGTAACTAGAATGCTGGTGGGGCTCTCAAAAGTAATAGCGAAATCCATAAAAAAGGAGGATTTTAGGCAAAATGTCATGAGTTCTGTTTTGAATACATTGATTTAGAGATAACAGGATTTTCAGTAGGAAATTAAGGATGAGGAACTGTGCATTTGTTTAGTGATGGTACCTGAACACATAAGAGCTAGAGATAAAAGAGAGGCTAAAAGCTAAAACAGAGGCATCCCCAGTTATTGTGTATGACATGGATAAAAGTTCAGCAAAACTGAGAAAGAACAACAATTAAAAATTAAGCAGGAGATGCAATAAAGAGCAGAGTCACAAATCTAGAGAGAAGAGAGTTTCAAGGAGAAGAGTCATCCATAGTGCCAGAAGTTACAGAGACATCAAGAAAATGGGACTCAGCAGAGTAGAATAGAAAGATGAATAAATTTAATGTTAGGGGATCTTTTTTTCAAATCCCTTTTTTCCCTGAATGTTTGCTTCCTGTGAGGCCATGAGCAAGCCATGTAACAACTCTTTTTCCTCATTTTCCTTGTTTGTTGAATAAGGGGATTGAACTAGATTACCACAGAGTCCCTTCCACCTCTAGATCTCTGATCCTTTTGTTGTTGTTGAATTATTTCAGTCATGTCCAACTCTGTGACCTCATTTGGGACTTTTCTTTGCAAAGACATTGGAACTTTTTCCCATTGCTTTCTCCAACTCATTTTACAAATGAGGAAACTGAGGGAAATATGATAAAATGACTTCCCTGGGGTCACGCAAATGCTATATAGACTATACCACCTTGGTGCTCCTCTCTGATCCTATAGTCCTATGAATGCATCATCTTTGAGACAAAATTCATTCCTTCTTCTAACTTCTAGAACTAGACTTTTTTCCATATCACACTCTCATCCTGCCTTTATCTGTTTCTAAATCTTGACTATTGTCCTCACCTTATGGAATAGACTCCTTTCTTTCTCCAATTTCCATCTGTTTAGTGTCTTTCTTTATTGTATGAACTTGTGTCTTTCTCATGAAATTTCTCTTAACACTTTCTCCAGACCTTTTGTACTTTCTCACTTTCCTTCATAGTATTGTAATTTTTTTTGTGCCTATCTTTCTTCTTCCTCCAGTATAAATCAAGTAATTAGCAAGTGACTCTGAGACTACTGGAATCTTCTAGAAATTCCTTTAATCATTTTTTTCCTTCCTCCTTGAATTTCCTCCTTGTATCCCTTAGTCACAGACTGAGGTCTTGTTCTCCTCCCACAGCCACTTAGTTGATGTATGGTTTTGTTCACTTTCCCAACAGTGGTCAACATCAAGAGGTTTTTCTGTAATGGGATTCCCCAATTTTTGACTGCCTCTTCAGCAAAGAGTGAAGCAGAGTTGCAGACCCAACAAAAATCAAGAGATTAGTATTGGAAAGGAAGCTGGCCTAGATAGTAGATTATGTGGTAAAAAAATGGTAGGAAGAGCATTAAAAAATGAAATCATTTCTTAGTGGATATGGGACTGACCAGGGGTATGAAAGATTTTCCTGTGAACTCTCTCCATCTCAACCACTTTCTTTTCCACTCCTCTAGGACCCATCATGTATGACCACATCACCCTCCCCAATGTCAACAGAGTGTGG
Organism: Macrotis lagotis; assembly: GCF_037893015.1. Classification (NCBI taxonomy): domain Eukaryota; kingdom Metazoa; phylum Chordata; class Mammalia; order Peramelemorphia; family Peramelidae; genus Macrotis; species Macrotis lagotis. Next base: position 23,753,028 of record NC_133658.1, read on the forward strand.
TTTGATGCAATGGAATTTCTGTCTGGAGATGTCTGAGCTCATTTAGCATCACTTATACAAAATCTCTGAATCCCCCATCCCCCAGCATGTGAGCAATCATTGCTGAAGTCTATGACATAAAATCAATCAATCATTTCCTGACCAGTTACTGTATTTTTAGATTTGAACTAAATACTATAAAACAGAAGTGAGAAAAAATTACCCCAGCTGATCTCTGTTTTTGAATTCCTGTCCTCCTGACTCCAGTGGTACCTTGTCCAATGATGATGATACCTTCTACCTCTGGGGTAGATGACATTTGTGTCTTAGAACACAGTGAGCTGGAGGAGCCAGTTGTTTAGCCTAGTCAGTATTTCAGCATAGCTGGTTGAATCAAATCAAGCTGTGGAATTCTGCAATCTTCTGCTCCTGTCCATCCCTAAAGGTGAATGGCTGAAAGGAAGACATCTCACTAGACATGTACCATCCCCATTGCAAAAATTGCCTTCCTTTACCCCTATTAATTGATGGACTCTTCTGAAATTACTAGAAAGGTTCCTAAGAAGAAGTCTTGGACTGTTCCCTCAAACATCATTGGTGCTGAGGTGCGTTAAAATTGTCATCATATGAAAGGAGAGGCAGACTAATATATATATATATATATATATATATATATATATATATATATATATGTATATATATATATATATGTGTGTGTGTGTGTGTATGTATATATATATATACATATATGTGTGTGTGTATGTGTGTGTGTGTGTATGTGTGTGTATGTACAAAAGGAAGGGGGGTGAGAAAGGGAAATCACCTATAGTCAGAACAAGTTTCTATTTTGAGGGTGCTATTTGCAATACTGCACATTATAAAAAGAATCCAAGAATCACAGATTCTTAGGGATGGAAAGAACCCTGATGCCACTTTAGTAGAAAGCATATTAAAATAGAATTATGCTGCTCCAGAATCCCCATCAAGAGATCATACACCCTTGGATCAAAGACCTTGGCTAATACAGAGTTCACTACTTTATGAAAAAGGCCATTGCACTTTGAGTCAACTTTGATTGTTTTGACATTTTTTTTAATATGGAGACAAATCTAACTCCAATCTCACCCTTAATCCTACCTCTAATTGGTTTTATTCCTCTAAGACAGGGGTGGGTATCTTTGGGTCTGTAGACCTTATCATTTGATCTAACACTGCCAAGGAAACAGCAGGCAGAACTCAAAATTCTACAAATATAGGAGGTTTTAGGGTAAATGTTTGACCAAATAGAGCCCCAAGTGATGTTATAAATGTGCAAATAGTCCTTGAAAGAAAAAAAAGGTCCTCCAAGGAGATGGGGCAGGGAGGAAAATTCATAGTATCCCCATTAATTGTGGGATATACAGAAACCCAATGGAAGAAGACCTTCTCAATGCCAGGAACATAAGCAGTCAGTATTAAACTGGAAAGGCAATAATGTCCTCACAAAGGAATGAGGTGGTGGATACTTGCAATTCTGCAAGTGCCAAGAAAAAGTGCTAAAGAATAAAAATGGACTCTTGGCCTAATGAGGTCTTGACTTACAGTTGTACAGGGTTTTCTGGGAGTTTCCTCCAAATTTATCATAGAGCTTATTATTATTATTATATGAAAAATGCATGATAAATACTCCTTATTCATTTCTTTAAATCTCTAGCAGAGTGCCTCGGAATCATATGTTTAATAAATTGAATTCATTTATAAACATTTGTTTTTGTTACATTTTTTTCTGCATCTACAAACAATATAGAGTAAGAATATAAATTTGATATAAAATGAATGTAAAGGATAAGGAAGGAATTGACAGATAGATACAATCTCTTTCCCTATCAAAAATGAGTTTAATCTTCTATGCCTTCTTAAATGGCTAATTGAATGGGAAAAATTGAGAGAAAGCTTACAAAGTGAACTAACCTTCCCTTCTGAATGTGGACACAAACTTTCTACAGCTAACTTCCCTCTTAACATATTGGATATTATATTTATTTTGACTACATCTCTTTTCCTCATGCGATTAGTAGTTGCTTAGAGTCATGGGCTAAGTCACTCCCTCATGACTAGGTATTCATTAAGAGCAATGACTGCATCTCCTCCATCACAACTAGAGTTCTATATTCTTTAGCTTGATTCCCCTGCCTCATTCTCTCTCAAAATAAATACCCTTAGAATAAGTGTCCTCTTTTTTTGCTTTATCCTCCTTCTCATCATTCTCTTTTGCTCTTCAGCTTAAGTTTTTGTAGTCACCAATGCCCAAATCCTGTTCTTTTGACAGTGTCTGAGAGGGAAATGAAGCTCTTTTCTTATCTCCTTCTATCTGGATTTAGATCTAGGGTTCTGCATTCATATCATGATTAATTGAGACATCTGGTGTTAAAAAAATCTGCCACATCCTGGCAGGTATGAGAGTAGAAGTGAAATACGGCTTGTGACAAAAGAGGAAACCACAAAACATAATAACCACCAGGTTATTTTATTTGGGAGGAAATGAGGAGCAAGGATAAGTACAATGTCACCTACAGAGGTGGTTTTATCCAGTGTTCATTGAATTACGTTCAACTCTATATGACTCCATTTGGGATTGTCTTGTGAAAGACTGGAATGATTTGCCATTTCTTTCTCCACCTCATTTTATAGATGAGGAAACTGAGGCAAGCAGGTTTAAGTGACTTTTCACACAACTAGTTCGGCTTAATTCAAACACAGGAGGGCGTTTTCCTGACTCTAGATCCGACACTATCCACTGTGCCATCTTGATGTTTCTAAGATGATTTAAGAAAGTATTAATTCTGATTGGATACTTCCACTTGCAGGGATCCTTCAGTTTGGTGAGAGAGCAAAAGCCTGAGTTTACAGAGAGTCCATATTCTGATGAGGGAGACATTTTCTGTCCTAGGAATCTTATGACCTAAAGATTTAGTCATAGTCTCTGACTTACTCTTCCTCAAAAATGGCTCCATCTTTCTTCTCTTTTCATTACCTGCAAATGCTCTCCTTCACCTCTAACTTCAAATTTCTCTGGATTTCTTCAAGATTCAAAACTCTTATATCACTTTCTATAGACAGTTTTCTCAGTCCCTGAATCACCCCATTCCTATCCCTGTATGATTCCCTGACAGATACATTTTATATATTTTGTACAAAATTGTTTTTGCAAGTTATATCTCTTAGTAGAATGGGAACTCCTTGAGGAAGGGAGTTTCTGGCTTCTTCTGTGTCCCCAGAGTTTAACAGATCAGCTAATACTTAATAAATGTCTGTTATGATGAGATAAGATGAAGGGTCTATTGCTATAATAGGAGAATGAATTACTTGATGAAAAGAATACATAATCACTCCCCTATGGGAGTGACAAGACTAAGGCATCCAATAAAGAAAATTGATAGAGAAAATCTTAGGTTTCCTCTAGAAAGGGGAACACTAAGTGAATGATATCTTATATTTTACAAAAGCACTTGGCAAAAACATTTTTCCTCATGGTTAAGATAAGATGATATCAGCTAAATTAAAAACATTAGTGGCAATTGGAATTAGTTGAATGGACTTAAAGAGTAATCATTATTTGGCTTTCATCTCCTTCAGGTATAGATAGTAGCTAACAGAAGAAAACAGAAAGGGCAATTGTGATAAAAACACTGAGAAAGCATATCTAAAGGAAAAAAAAGCAATTTGTTTTAGGTAAAGATGATTGATGGTCCTATTTCCCAATATCTCATTTCCATATGATCAGAGGTAATTCTCCAAAAATTTACAGCTCAATTATAATTCAATCTGCATTATTAACATTTCTCCATCATTTAAAACATCTAGATGACCAGTAAAATGATAAACAAATGGGGCAGCTAGGTGGTATAGTGGATTAGAGCATTGACTCTGGAGTCAGGAGGACCTAAATTCAAGACTGGCTTCAGACACTTAATAATTACCTAACTAATAATTACCTTGGGCAAATAACTTAGCCCTAATGTCTTGAAAAAACAAACAAAAAAGAAAGTAATAAACAAAACCCTGAATTTTAGTATTTGCTGATTTCCTAGAAATAATACTCATATTAATAATTTAATAATTAGCTCTTGTGAATCCATATGCCTTGACTCCTGTGTACCTTTGAATAAAATAGATATGTGGGCTTTGTAAGATAATAGGTAGAAAACTCTGATCGCTAGAATTGTTTTGTGATTATGTGACAAATGCATATTACAAATTATGGTAGAGTTGATAAGATTGTGAACTTTTCATTTATCAGCATGAGAAAGAAAGCATGAGTTAAGCCAATGAAGAAATCCTGTCTTTGGTCTGAGATTGTACTGACATTTGTACCTTGGGAAAGTAAGGTGGAGCAAGATAAAGCTTGCATGGACAGTTAATTCTTGGGAGAGTTGACTGGAGCAAGACAGGCTTTTGCCTGAGCTGCTACCTACTGTCTGAATGGAAGAAACTTTTCAGAGTCTAATTAAGTGAGTAGGTCTGGTAAATTCTTTGGACTCCAGTTTAGAGATTTTGGTTTTCCTGAAATAAGGTAACTATTTCAATAGCCTAGCTGAGAAGCAACCAGAACAAGGGAGCTAGAAGGTAACTGTCCCTACCCAGAAAGAAAATGGAGAAGCTAAAAAAGAAATTCAACTGACAACAGAGAAAAAGCACTAATTATCAGTGAGTTGTTCAGACTCTTTCTGAAGGCCAGAAAGGACATCAGGACCAATAGTAAAGAACTGTGAATTGACCTGGGCATATATGTTTTCTAGGTACGTTAATAGTTCAGTATACCCATGGATAAGTGATACACTTGCATTGGTGATATAGAACATTCCTAGTTTAAACATGGGATGCTAAGTTATTAATATTCTTCCTTTGCTTTTTTTCAGTTACCTTTAGAACCTGGAGAGATTGTTATAGTGGTAATCTCCTCATCCTTGCCAGCTTTAATCTAGCTAAATGACAAAACTAAGAGAGAAAGAAGTTTTGGTTGACTTGCTTAGTACATAGAAATCATATGAGGAAGCTTAGGCTGGAGTTGAATAGAATTCTGGGTGTCTGTGTGTGTGTGTGTGTGTGTGTGTGTGTGTGTGTGTGTGTGTGTGTGTGTGTGTGTGTTGGGGGGAGAGATGGGAGGAGATATGTTAAGTATCCTGAGGTATTTGAAAGGCTTTCAGGGAGGAGAACTTAGATTTTTTTTTCTGGGTGGACCCCAGAGGACATGTCTCAGAGTGCTAGGTGAAAATTGCAGAGAGGCAGATTTATTTTCAGATAAAGAAAAGAGTTCCTAAGCTTGAGTTTTATTCAGGGATCACTCCAGAGGAATGATTATATTACTAAAGGTCTTCAAACAAAGGATGCACAACCACTTGCTAATATTGCAGAAATTGGGAGAAGCCTGAAATATTTGGACTCTGACATTCTTATAGAATCTGAGATTGTATGATTTTCCACTTCCCTTAATAGAAAGATGCCAGTCCACACCACAATTTCTTTCTGGAAGGTGTCATACATTCAATAATTTATGCCATTTTTATTCAAAATGACCTATGAACTACTATTTCCTGCAAAAGTTCCATTTCACTCACCAGGGAGAGCCCTATCCTGTTCACTTGGCTAAATAATGATTAAAGAATTGCCTTTGCACTCCTCCCCTAAGACAGCGATCTTATCTCATCTAGCTCTTCCTTATAGTTTTCTTAGAGAAATAGAATAATTTTGGCTTTTTCCTAAAATCTTCTCATTTTTATTTTAATGTAACAATAATAATAGGTAACACTTTAATGTCTGCAAAACACTTAACAGTAATTTCATTTGATTCTTACCTTAGCTTTGGGAGTGAGGTGCTGTTGTGATCCTCGTTGACACATGAGACCTGACAGAGCGCTTTCTGCGTGTCAGACAAAACTCCCTTGACCTAATCATAAGGGAAACAGTAGCTGTGTGACCTGGACTTGGTCATTCCAGAGTCACCCTGATAGAGACAAAAATCACCTAGATTTCATCACAACACTTACCAGAGTTTTTACTATGCTTGTAGATGAATGGAAGAGTGTGGGTAAGATGATAATAAAATTAGGTGGATCTGAAATTGGTTAATCTATATGAACTTGAAAGGCCATTCCCCATGAGGTGACCTACAAATGCGCTTTTGGGTCTGAACTATTTAAGATTTTTAGCAATGATTTGGAATAATAAATGCTGGTGAAGTTTGTAGATGATGCAAAGCTGGGAGAGATCACTAATTCTTGGGAAGACTGATTCCATATTCAAAAATTTATCAACCAATAAGAATTCTTTAAACACCCACTATTTGTCCCACAATGTGAACTCCTTGAGGGTAGAAACATGGTTTCCTTTTTCTTTGTTCTTAGCACAATGAATTGTGCATAATATATTATACTTTATATAAGGATTTAATAAGTGATTTTTGACTAAGGCACTGCTAGGCTTTAGAGAGAAAAAAGACAAAAATGAAATAATTGTGTCCTTAATCATATAAGATTAAGGAATACACCCACATATAAATGTATACAAATCTTACCTCTAATACATACTAGTTGTGTATTCTGGGACAAATCTTTTAAGATCTAGTGGCAGCTAGGTGGCTTATTGGATAGAATATTAGACCTGAAATCAGGAGGATATGTCTTTGCATACATTTATTTTTGAAGAGCTGGTTAATAAACACTTACTAGCAGATGCTTGGGCTATGGATGGTATAAGAGTAGTCATAGTCTATGCTACTGTGGAACTTTCAATTTTTGCAGGGATCCAACATTTAACCATTTGGAGCAATGAGAGAACAATACAGGGAAATCAGTTTTAAGAGATTCTGCTGAATGTAATAGGAGCAAAGATTTATTAAAGATGCCCATTGTTATGACTTGAGAATACTTAGTCCAGAGTGATTAAAATGGTTTTTATTAAGATAACTTAACAAAATGGCCCACCTCTCTCATGATGGGAGAGAGGGGCAGGGAAATGCCAACATACAAGCTCTTTTATGCACTTTGACTTTGTTCCTGACCCTTCATGCCAATCATAGGCTGGGGTCACAAATCGCATTGATACATTGGTTACTATATGTTTCCCCACCCTGCTCATTATACTAATGAGCAAGAACAGATAGATCTCTTTGAGCATGTGCAAAGGAGAAGGTCAAGACTAGGTTACTCTTGACCAGTTAAGGACTAGTTTCTTCTAATCTAGTTTGTCATCTTTGGAATGGGATTAGGAGAACTCTCCCAGTTTTGTGATTGACTGGGGGCCATTCCCCGCTTTGTAATGGATTTCAAAGGGACCCCCCTCCACAACCTGTGAAGACCAAGAACACCCTTCATTCTTCACACCCATTTTTATAGCAAATGGAAAATGGGGGCAACAGGTAGGAATGCTTAACAAGGCAGGTATAGTAACTTCTCTGAATCTCAGGTCCATTCTTTTTTTTGTTAATTTATTTTCATCCATTTGTATATGTATATTTTGAAGTTACAAAGTTTCCCTCCACCCTCCCTTCCCTCCACCCTCCCCCTCAGTTGGGATTGGTGAGGTTCTACATACATATTTTGGTAACATATTTACAAATTAGTTGTTTTTGGAATCATGAATTAGGATTAAGGGAAAGATATATATATATGAGATGTTTTTATAAAGTGTTCATCAGATTTGGTATGGGTGTTTTATTTTGTTTTTATTATGTGTATTTCATTTCATTTTGTTTTTCTTCCTGTGGTTGAGAATAATAGAGTCCATAATCTGTCAAATACAGTTGTCCTAGCTCTCTGGACTGCCAAGAGGAGTTGCTTCCATCAAGGTTGTTCGTCTAATAATGTTGATGTATAAATGGTTCTCTTGGCTCTCCTCCCTTTGCTCAGCATCAGATCCTATAAGTCATCCCATGTTTCTCTGGAGTCTGACCATTTATTGTTTCTTATAGAACAATAATATTCCATAATATTCATGTACTCTAACTTGTTTAGCCATTCCCCAATTGATGGGCATCCCCTCAATTTCCAATTCTTTGCCTTTAAAGAGGGGCTGCTATGAATATTGTGGAACATGTAGGACTTTTCCCATTTTTTTATAATTTCTTCTAGATATAGTCCTAGAATTGGAATTACTGGGTCAAAGGGTATGAACAGTTTTATTGCTCTTTGGACATAGTTTCATATTAGTCTCCTGAAAGTTTGGATCCATTCACAACTCTACCAGCAATGCCTCAATGTCCCAATCCTCCCACAACCTCTCCAACATTGATCATCTTCCCTTTTTCTCATCTGGGCTAATCTAATAGGTGCAAGATGATATCTCATTTTAATTTGCATTTCTCTAAACAATAGTGATTTGGAATATTTTTTCATGTGCTTATATATGACTTTAATTTCTTCATTTGAAAACTCTGTTCATATCCTTTGACCATTTATCAGTCCTTTGACCATTACCAATTTATCAATTGACTTGTGGCCTTATAAATTTGATGCAATTCTCTAAATATTTCAGAAATGAAATCTTTATCAGAACTCCTGGTTGTGAAGATTGTTGCCCAGCTTTCTGCCTTTCTTCTAATTTTGGCAGCATTGATCTTATTAGTGCAACCCCTTTTGAATTTAATATAGTCAAAATCATTCATTTTACAGTTTATAATGTGCTCTAATTCTTGTTTGGTCATAAATTTAACCCTTTTTTCCATAGATCAGATAGACAGGATATTTTTTTGGTCCATCAATTTATCTGTGGTATCACTCTCAATGTCTTAATCCTGTACCCATTTTGACCTTATTTTGATATAGGGTGTGAGATATGGATCTATGCCTAGTTTCTACCATACTATTTTCCAGTTTTCCCAACAATTTTTGTCAAATACTGAGTTCTTATCCCAGAGGCTGTTTTGGGGGTTTGTCAAATAGTAGATTACTGTAGTTGTTTACTACATTTTCTTTTGAACCTATCCTAACCCACTGATCCTGTTTCTTAACCAGGACCAGGCAGTTTTGATGGCTGCTGCTTTATAGTACAGTTTTAGATCTGGTAGAACTAGGCCACCTCCGTTTACATTTGTTTTCATCAGTTCCCTTGCTATTCTTGACCTTTTGTTACTTCAGATGAATTTTGTTACTACTTTTTCTAGATCAGTAAAGTTTTTATTTGGTAGTTTGATTGGTACCGTACTGCATAAGTAATTTAATTTGGGTAGAATTGTCATTTTTATTATATTAGCTCAACCTAATCAGGAGAATCTGACATTTTTCCAATCATTTATAACTGACTTTATTTGAGTGAGGAGAGGTTTATAATTGTGTTCATACAATTTCTGGGTTTGCCTTGGGAGGTAGATTCCCAAGTATTTAATGTTAACTGAAGTTATTTTAAATGGAATTTCTCTTTCTATCTCTCTTTGTCTTGAGCTTTATTGTTCAAACATAAAAATGCTGATGATTTTTGTGGGTTTATTTTATATCCTGCTACTTTGCTGAATTTGTTAATCATTTCAAGGAGTTTTTTAGATGATTTTCTCAGGTTCTTTAGGTAAACCATCATATCATCTGCAAAGAGTGAAAGTTGCTTCCTTATTGTCTATTCTGATTCTTTCAATTTCTTTTTCTTCTCTTATTGCTACTGCTAGCATTTCTAATACTGTATTAAATAGTAATGGTGATAGTGGGCATTCTTGTTTCACCCCTGAATTTATTGAAAAGACTTCGAGTTTATTCCCATTAAATATGATATTTGATGATGGTTTTAGATAGATACTATTTACTATTTTAAGGAAAACTCCATATCATATGGTTTCTGTTGGTTTTACTGTTGATATGTTTAATTATGCTGAGAGTTTTCCTAATGTTGAACCAACCCTGCCTGCCTGGTATAAACTTGCATACCCAATTCATTGACATTTTCTTTCTCTACTTTATTCATATAGACAGAGATATAAAAATTCCCCTCAAAAATGACTTGGCTAGGGGTGGATAGGTGGCGCAGCGGGGCAGCTAGGTGGTGTAATGGGGTGGCTAGGTGGTGCAGTGGGGTGGCTAGGTGGCACAGTGAACAGAGTACCGACCCTGGAGTCAGGAGTACCTGAGTTCAAATCCAGCCTCAGACACTTAATAATTACCTAGCTGTGTGGCCTTGGGCAAGCCACTTAACTCCATTTGCCTTGTAAAAACCTAAAAAAAATGCCTTGGCTGCATCACATAAATTTTGGTATGATGTCTCATTATTATCATTTTCTTGAATACAATTATTGAGTATTTCTCTTTTTTGCTATTTGGTTCACCCATTATTTAAGATAAAGTTATCTAATTGCCAATTAGCTCTTGGTTTATCTTTCTCTGACCCTTTATTACATGTAAATTTTATTGCATCATGATCTGAGAAGTGTATATTTATTATTCCTGCCTTTCTACATTTGATTTTAAGGTTTTTGTGCTAGTACATGGTCAGTTTTGGTGAAGGTGCCACACACTGCTGAGAAAAGGTATATTCTTTTCTGTCCATATTAAGTTTTCTCCAGAGGTATAACATATCTAAGATTTAATCCACCTTTTTAACTTCCTTCTTGTTTATTTTGTTGTTAGATTTATCTAGTTCTGAGAGAGGGAAGTTGAAGTCTCCCATTTTTAAAGTTTTGCTGTCTATTTCTGCTTGTAATTCACTCAACTTTTCTTCTAGGAACCTGAAAGCTATACCACTAGGTGCATACATGTTTAGTAGTGATGTAGCTTCATTTCCAATGGTGCCTTTTAAGAAGATGTAGTTTCCTTCCTTATCCCTTTTTAATGATACTGATTTTTGCATTTGCTTTGTCTGAGATTAGAATTGCTACCCCCAGATTTTTTTACTTCACCTGAAGCATAATATATTTTGCTACAACCTTTTACCTTTACCCTGTGTGTATCTTTCTGCTTCAAGTGTGTTTCTTGTAAACAACATATTGTAGGATTATGGTTGTTAATCCATTCTGTTATCCACTTCCATTTTATGGGACGGTTCATCTCATTCACATTTACAGTTAAGATTACTAATTTTGTATTTTCCTCTATGCCATCTTTCTACATTTATATTTATCTCTTTCCTTTTCTCTTATTCCTTCTCACCAAAATTTTACTACATTTCCCCTTTGATTTATTTTTTAAAAATTTAAATTTCAGTTTATTTTTACTTATACCTTCCCTTCCCTTTTATCAGTTCCTTCTTCCTTTATCTTTCCCTTTCCCATTTTCCCCTTTCCCTGTAGATTAAGTTAGATTTTTAAACCCAAGTGGGTGTATGTCTTATTTCCTCACTAGGTTAAATTTATTGAATAGAATTTACACAGCATTCAGATTCTCCCTTCTTTCCCTCTAAAATTATAAATCTTTTTGGCTTTTCCCTTGGTGAACTAATATGTTTGTTAAGCTCCTATTATTATCAAGATGTCACCATAGATTGTTTACTTGATTGTTTGATAAGAAGCATTGACTGAAATTGCATCAAATTATAATTATAGTCATTTTTTACCTTACCCCCTTTTCAAGTATCTTTTAAGTACATACAATCCTCTTCACAAGACAAAATATCCTCTAAAGCCATATCATTTCTTGAACCATTTGTTTCCCCTCCCCCCGGCCTATTTTCTTTCCCACTTTATCTCCCCCTCTCCCCCACCAGGGTATTTAACACCTTGTTAAGTGAACCAAGACCCTTTGTCTTTAACTACCCTGCCTTTGTAAAGTGAAGCATCCTGATCTAATTAACTGAAAGTATCTTGAAGATCTCTAAGTACTGGGAGGCTCTGGAGGCCACACTGAGAACTTTACAAATGAATGTAAAGCAATAGAGACACTGTCTCAGTCCTTGCTGCTTATGATGCCCTCATTAGACAAGATGCTTAGAGAACCAGAGTATAATGAGATACTTAAGTTAAAGTTGACACTCCTGCTTTTTTCAGAGGTTTTTAATCTCAAACATGGTGATGTGATCTTGGACCTCTCCAATTGAGGATCAAGATTAAATTAAACATATATCCCTTAGGTTCATTCTCTTCAATTTATTCTACCCTCTATCCTTAGAAAAGTAGAGTTCTAATGAGTTAAAATTGTTATATCTTCCCTTTTAGTAATCAACATTTGTTTAAAACAGTTTTGTTTATTCAGTTCCTTTTTTCATTTATCTTTTTTTATGTAATTCTTCAGTTGTGTATTTGACAATTGAATTCTCTGTTCAATTTTGGTCTTTGTGTCAGGAAGTTCTGTAAGTCCTGTATTTCATTGAATATCCATCTTTTTCCCTGACAATACATGCTGAATTTTGGAGGGTAGTACATTCTGGTTAGTAATCTCAGGTCTTTAGCTCTCCTAAGTATGTATTTTGATCCTCCAAGGGACCAAAGTAATTTTCTATGGTCTGATTCTTCTTTTTCTGTTGCTTGTTCATTTCCTCAGCATTAAGACTGATTTACTACACTTCCAAGACTTTGGGGGGCCGTTTGGGACAACCCACAGGAACCTTAATCTCTCCAAAGTCTTATGTGAGGCTCTGATTGCTCTCTTGCTGGTGTTCAGGCCCTCCCCCTGCCCTGGAGCTGTGAGGATAGTCCCTGCTCCACTACATTGGTATTGTGGGGGCCGAGACTGCAACTTGGACCTGACTGTGTGCAAACAGCTGAGTTCTGTCCCATGGAGACCAGAGAGAACTCTGCAGTTTCCCCTGACCCCCTTGCCATCTATGGGCTGAGAGCTCTTTATGTGCTGGGTGATTCTGCTGACTCCCATTGCAGGTTCTTATCACAGGACTGTTCTGAGGCTGGAGCTCTGCTCTGCACTCACTCTGGTGCAGCAGAGTTCTCTTACCACCCCTTCCCACTGTCCCAGATGATCCTTGAGCCAAGAAGTCTGGAAACCAACCCCTCTACCATGGACCCAAGTGCCTGGCCCGGCTGTGCTGTGCTGCAGCTATACTGTGACTTTTTCCAACCCCATCCCAGTGGAACAGAACTTTCCTGTGGAACGTCTAAGTAGTCTTGGACTGGGAAATTGTATCATTCAGTCTTTCTTGGATTCTGCCCCCCTAAATTTTGGCTAGAGTCATAATTTGAAGACATTTGAAGTTTTGGGGGGAATGAGTTTCTAGGAAATCCTGCCTTCACAACACCATCTTGACTCCACCCCCCCCATCTCTTATTTCAAGGTAGAATTTCCTTTTGCTTTTTTCTGGGTCTCTGAAAGCATCAGGCCCATGCATTTCACTGTGTGTGTGTGTGTGTGTGTGTGTGTGTGTGTGTGTGTGTGTTTCGCTAAATACCTAAAAAAGTTATTTTTATGAAGGGACAACAGATGGGAAGAAGCCTTGGCATAAAGGAGGAAACAGACCTCTACAAAGGTAACACTTGGGCATAGGTGACACCTGGCAATAAACCAGGGACCTGATCTTAGCCCCAGTACTAAAATCTGTGGATTATACTCCTTGTGTCTCCCAGGAATAGAGTTCAACTATCCAAAGATCAAAGAAAAAAAAGCAAAAGAGTAATAGGGACGATAAAAAATATCATTTCAGAAGAGTAAAGCAGTGACAACATTTCTACAGGTGAAACCTCAAAAGAGTTTATGAGTTGACCTCAGATCCAAAACATCTTAGAAGAACTCAAAAAAAAAAACCAAAGAAGAAAAGAAGAAAAAAATGGAGAAATGGAATGAGAGTCATGTAGGAGAATTATGAAAAATTCACTAAACAAATCAATTCCTTGAAAAGTAAAAATGATCAACTTGAAAAAGAATGTAAATCATCAAAAAATAAAATCAATCAACTGGAGAAGGAGCGCAGGTCATCAAAAAGAAAAATTAACCAACTGGAAAGAGAAAAACAGCTTGTTTAAAAGTAAAATTAAAAAAGAAAACACAAAAGCTAACCGAAGAAAATAAAACCCTAAGAATTAGAATTGAAGAAATGGAAACTAATGACTCTATAAGACACCAAGATGTCATAAAAATAAACCAACAAAAAGTCTGAAAAAAGAAGAAAATGTAAAGTTATGTTTTGATAAAAACAACCTGTAAAATAGATCCAGGAGAGAAAATTTATAACTTATTGGCCCACCCAAAAGACTCAATCAAAAAAAAAAAAGAGCCTGGAAAATATTTCAGGAAGTAATCATGAAAAACTGTCCTAATAGACAAAATAGTCCTTGAATCAATCAATAGCCTCCAGAAAGAGATCCTGGATTAAAAACTCCAAGAAACCTTGTAGTGAAATTTCGGAATTCTCAACTAAAGGAGAAAATACTGAAACCAGTCAAAATGAAGCAATTTAAATATCACAGGATCACAATCAGAATTGCATAAGACTTAGCAACTTCAATATTAAAGTATTAGAGGGCCTGAAGGATGATATTCTAGAGAGTAAAGTAGCCTGCAAAATTTAATATATTTTTGAGGGGAAAATATGAATTTTCAATAAAATAGTTTTCAAAATTTTTTGATAAAAAGACCAGAATTGAACAGAAAATGTTCTCTTCAAATACAAGATTCAAGAGATGTGTAAAAATGTAAGTAGAAAGGGGGAAAATCATCAATACCATTAAACTGTATACATCCCCACAAGGGAATTTAATGCTTATATTTATTGAAAATTGTATGTCTCTTAGGATACTTAAACAAAACATATTTAGAGAGAGGGTATGGGTATAGGATGACCATGACAGTGATGAGCCTTTATGAGGGTTGACTGTAATTGAAATGATTGTACTTTGAGGTTATGGGTATAAATGGACCATGGAGTGAGTTTGCTTTTGAGGGTTATATTTCTAATGGAACAGAGGGAGGGAGTGTACTTAGAGAAACTATATATCATTAAATCATGAAATGATTTTGTTTTTGTTGATACTTTAGTTAATGAAGCCTGTATTAGTATTATTGAGAGTGTTGGACATGAATAGATTATTAGAGAATAGAGAATTAAGAAGGTTTGGACATGAATAGATTAGGAACTGATCTTGCCTTACACCATACTTTAGTTAATGATGTAGTACTATAGTTGTTGTATTATAGAAATAGAGGGAGAGAGTGTAATTGATACTTTAGTTAATGAGTGTTGTAGTACTATATGGACAGAGGGAGGGAATGTACTAGAAGAACTGGAAATAAATAGATCATGAAGAATTTGTTTTACTTGATACTTCAGGTACAATTCGAGGAAGTGTACTTAGAGGGGGAGGTATAAATGATTCATGAAGTGATTTTGCTTCACATGATACTCATGAGGATTGTATGTCTACCGAGAGTAATTGAAAAGAGGGTGTGGTATAAATTGATTATAATTTGATGTTTTTTATGACTCTTGAGAAGTGTATTTCTTTTTAGGATTTTACAAGGCAATGGGGTTAAGTGGCTTGCTAAAGGCCATACAGCTAAGTAATTATTAAGTGTCTGAGGCCAGATTTGAATGCAGGTACTCCAGGGCCAGTGCTTTATCCTCTGCACTACCTAGCTGTACCTAAGAAGTGTAATTCTAATCAATAGAAGAGGAGAGTATACTTGGGCAGAATCTGTGTGTATGAGGGGATTATGAGACAAAGTTGCTTTTAAATCAATCAATCAATCAGTCCTTGAGAACTGTACTTTTACCAGGACAGATAAAAGAAATATATTTCAAGGATTATACTGGGAGAAAGCTAGGCATTAAAGGATAAATAACATCATATAAAGTGGCACAAAGATCTATTATAGTAGAAGGAAAGAAGAGAGTGTGTGAACACTAAGTAAATGCTACTGTCAACAGATTTGGTTCAAAGATGGAATAACGAACATTTCCAATTGGGATTAAACATATCCTATCCTTCAGGTAAGTAGAGAGGGGTAAGGAAAGAAAGGGGAAGATTGTACTGATAAAAGAGAAGGTGAAAATAAAGTAAAAGTGAAAGTAAAGTCCTGGTTAAAATTAAAAGGGGGAAATGAGCAAAATATTGGGTGAGGAGAAATAACAGGAAAGGAAAGAGAAAAGTATAAACTGGGGGAAATTCAGTTAGTAATCTTAAACTAAAACTGTGAATGGGATGAACTCTCCCATAAAGCAGAAGCAGAATGGAATAAAACCCAGAATCCTACAAAATGTGGTGCATAAGAAACACATTTGAAGCAGAGATGTACATACAGGGTAAAGGTAAAAGGTAGGAGCAAAAATATTATGCTTCAGCAGAAGTAAAAGAAAATCAGAATAAGAAACCTGATCTCAGACAAAGCAAAACCAGAAAAAGATTTCATTATAAGGGATAAGGAAGGAAACTACATCTTTTTCTAAAATAATTAATATTTATTTATTCTTATTTTGTACAATGTTTTTTATACATTAATAAAATATTCTTGTTTAAGAGTAAACAAAATACCCCCTCCTCCAAAAATATAGACTTGCTTGAGCTATAAAGTAAAGGGGAGAGAAAAAAATAAAATAAAAAAATAATAGTAATAATTGTAGGTATGGCCAGGTGGCGTAATGGATGGAGCAAGAGCCCTGGAGCCAGGAGCACCTGAGCCCATATCTGGCCCCATACACCCAACAATCACCCAGCTGTGTGACATGCAAGCCACCCCAACCCCACTGCCCTGCAAAAACCAAAAAAAAAAAAAAGAAGAAAAAAAAGACCCAAAATAAAATAAAATAGTAATAATAATAGGGGTGGCTGGGTGGCGGACAGAGCATTGGCCCTTGAGGCAGGAGGGAGCACCTGGGTCCAAATCCAGCCTCAGACACCCAACGATCACCCTGCTATGTGGCCACAGGCAGGCCACCCAGCCCCATTTGCCCTGCACCCCCCCCCAAAAAAAATGACAATAATAAAAAATGTGCTTCAGTCTTTGTTCCAACACCACCAACTCTGTTGATGGTGGATCACATTCTTTATGATAAGTCCATCACAAAAGTTACTTCCATATTTTTCCACCATTGCCATTGCTGATCACAACTCCCTCCTTTCTTATTTCTCCACTACCATGTACTATATTTTCTCTCTCCTTTCACTCTGACTCTGCTGTAGGGTAGCTGAGTGGCCCAGCAGACAGATCCCTGGCCCTGGGGCCAAGAGGCCCTGAGCCTCCTCTACCACCCCTTAGGCCCAGCATATACCTGGCCCTATGGTCGCAGACAGGCCATCCAATCCCAGCCCCTTGCAAGAAGTAAAAAAGTAAATGTGTTATATCTGACCACTCTCCCCCCATGGTCCATCCTCTCCTCCATCACTCACATCCCCCACCTTCCCCCATCACCCCCTTCTTACTCCAGATGTGATGCCTATACCCCGTTGAGTATATATGCTGTTTCCTCTCGTAGCCATCTCTGATGAAAGCGAAGATTCCCTCATTCCCCCTTGCCTTCCCCCTTCCATATCATTGCAATAGCTCATTGCAATAAAGAAAAATCTTATTATATGAAGTTTCTTGGCCTATTCCCCCTCTCCTTTTTTCTCTCTCTTATTACATTTCCCCTTTTTCTATTGACTCCAATTTTACACCATATTTTATCTTCAAATTCAGCTTCCTCCTGTGCTTCAACTATAAAAGCTCCTTCTACCTGCTCTATTAACTGAGAAGGTTCATATGAGTATTATCAGTGTCATTTTTCTATGCAGGAATACATGCAGTTCATCCTCATTAAGTCCCTCATATTTTCCCCTTCTCCTCCAAGCTCTATGCTTCACCTGAGTCCTGTATTTGAAGATCAAACCTTCTGTTCAGCTCTGGCCATTCCAACAGGAATATTTGAAATTCCCCTGGTTCATTGAAAGTCCATCTTTTCCCCTGGAAGAGGATGTTCAGTTTTGCTGGGTAGTTGATTCTCAGTTGCATTCCAAGCTCTTTTGCCTTCTGGTATATTATATTCCAAGCCCTATGAGCTTTTAGTTGCTGCTAAGTCCTGTGAGATCCTGATTGCAGCTCCACGGTATTTAAATTGTGTCCTTCTGGCTGCTTGTAATATTTTCTCTTTGACTTGGGAGTTCTGGAACTTGGCTATAATATTCCTAGGGGTTGGTTTTTTGGGATCGCTTCCTCAGGGGGATCGGTGGATTCTCTTCATTTCTATTTTGCCCTCTGCTTCTAGGATGTCAGGGCAATTTTCCTGTCGCAATTCTTTGAAAATGATGTCAAGGCTCTTTTCCTGATCATGACTTTCAGGTATTCCAATGATTTTTAAATTATCTTCCTAAGTCTGTTTTCCATATCAGTTGTTTTTTCAATGAGATGTTTCACATTTTCTTCTAACTTTTCATTCTTTTGGTTTTGAAGTAATGAGTCCTGATTTCTCATAAATTCATCAATCTCCCTGAGTTCTATTCTTTGTCTGAAGGATTTGTTTTCCTCAGAGAGTTTTCTTATCTCTTTTTCCATCTGGCCAATTGTGCTTTATAAAGCATTCTTCTCCTCAGTAACTTTTTGAACTGTTTTATCCATTTGACCTAAGCTGGGTTTTAGCATGCTATTTTCTTCAGCATTTTTTTGGATTTCCTTGACTAAGCTGCTGACTTCATTTTCATGTTTTTCCTACATCTCTCTTATTTCTTTTCCCAGTTTTTCTTCTAACTCCCTCATTTGATTTTCAAAGTCTTTTTTGAGCTCTCTCATAGCCTGATCCCAATTTCTGTTTTTCTTTGAGTGTTTAGATGCAGGAGCTTGTGTTTCCTCATCTTTAGACTGAGTATATTGATCCTTCTTGGGATCATAGATAATGTATTTTTCAATGGTGTTCTTTTCTCTCTGCTTGCTCATTTTCCCAGCCTAAGCCTGTTTTTGGGTGCTTCCTGAGCTTTTGGGACACTCTCACAAGGGTCTCAGTGTGTGAGACTCTGTCCTCCCTCCTGGTCTGTGAATGACCATACGAGCCCCCCTCTGCTACGGGGCTGAGATGGGGGTGGCCCTGCTGTTCTATGGGGGGGCATAGACTGTGATCAGGGTCTGAATGTGGTCAGAGCCCCAGAGTCCTGTTCCAGGGGTAGAGCTCTGCAGTCTCTCTCTTCACTCCCCTCCCCAGGTTCAATGGGCTCATGCCCTGGGGCTCCTGCTTACTGGCTCTGCCTGCTTCTGTTTCCTGGATCTGGACTGCCTTGGCCATGCTGCTCTCTGTGTGCCCTGAGGGCCGGACTTCAGGAGCTCACTCTGGTAGATGTCCCCTGCTGTTCCCCCAATTTGTGCTCGGTGCTCCCCGGGCGTAGCTCAGGAAACCCCCCCACTGCTGGGAGCTATGGCTCCCAGCACCTTGGGACTGCCTCTGGGAGACTGAAATTCTTTCCCTTTGGCAGGCCACCCCTCTGGTGGGCCACCCCTCCGACTCCGGGGAGTAGAGCCTTTTTGCTCTTTTCCAGGTTACCTTGAAGTAGGAGAACCAAAACTACATCTTTTTAAAAGGCACCATAAGCAATGAAGTAATATCATTATTAAACATATATGCATTAAGTGATAAAGCATCCAAATTCTTAGAGGAGAAACTAAATGAATTTCATGGAGACACAGATTGCAAAACTATAATAGTGGGGAACCACAACTTCCTTCTCTCAGAATTCTATAAATTTAATCACAAAGTAAACAATACGGAAACTAAGAAGGTGAATAGAATTTTAGAAAACTTCAATATGGGGGCACCTAGGTGGTACAGTTGATAGAGCACCAGCCCTGGAGTCAGGAGTACCTGAGTTCAAATCCGGCCTCAGACACTTAATAATTACCTAGCTGTGTGGCCTTGGGCAAGCCACTTAACCCCATTTGCCTTGCAAAAAAAAAACCTAAAAAAAAACTTCAATATGATAGACCTCTGAAGAAAACTGAATGCAGATAGAAAAGAATATACCTTTTTCTTTGCAGCTCATGGCACCTATAAAAACATCAACCATGTATTAGTGCATAAAAACCATAAAATTAAATGAATAAATGCAGAAATATTTAATGCATTCTTTTGAGATCATGATGCTATTAAAAATACATGCAATATAGGGCCATGGAAAAATAAACCAAATGTTAATTTTAAACTAAATAATCTAATTTTAAAGAATGAAAGAAACAATAATTCATAGAAATAATTAACAATTTCATCTGACACAATGACAATGATGAGATATCACACTAAAATTTGTGGAATGCAGTCAAAGTAGGTTTTTAGGGAAAATTTTATATCTGTAAATGCTTGTATGAATAAAATAGAGAAAGAAGAGGTCCAATGAATTGGGATGTAACTAAAACACCTAAAAAAGAGCAAATTTAAAATTCCCATTTAAATACTAAATTAGAAATTCTGAAAATCAAAGAAGAAATGATTAAAATTGATAGTATGAAAATCATTGTACTAATAAATAAAACTAAGACTTGGTTTTATGAAAAAACTAATGATATAGATAAACTTTTAGTTAATCTGATTTTTTTAAATAAAGGGGAAAAAAAGAAAAAAGAGAGAAAGGGCAGTTAATATTTACTTAGCTGTGTGATCTTGGACAAGTCACTTAATCCCATTGTCTTACCAAAAAAAAGAAGCAAAAAGAAAATAAAATGCAATTACAAGTATCAAAAATGAAAGTGGTGAAATCAGCACCAAATGAATAGGAAATTAAAGTATTAATTCAGAGTTATATTGCCAGACGAAACTGACATTCTCACTGAAATGGATGAATATTTACAAAAACTTAAGTTATCCAGATTAAAAATACATTTTTAAAAAACTTCTTCTGGAAAGCTAGGTGGTATAGTGGATAGAGCACCGGCCCTGGAGTCTCAGGAGTACCAGAGTTCAAATCTGGCCTCAGACACTTAATAATTACCTAGCTGTGTGGTCTTAGTCAAGCCACTTAACCCCATTGCTTTGCAAAAACTAAAAAACAAAACAAAACAAAAAAACTTTTGTTTTTCCCTTTTTCTCATGATTTTTCCTTTCCCCTTTGTTCTAATTCCTCATTCACAACATGATTAATATGGGAATGTGTTAAATACAATTGTACATATATAATTTTTTACCAACTTCCAGGATATGGGGGGAAGGGAGGGTGATAGAAAAATGTGGAAATCAAAAATTTGCAAATGGATAGTGAAAAACTATTTTTACATGTAATTGGAAAAATAAAATGAAATTTAAATTGAAAAAATAAAATAAAGGATTTGGACTTGAGGGTCACTGAGATCTATTGTAAAATTTCTGATTCTAAACATATTTATGTTACTTTCTTAGACAGAATATAGACTCTGAAAGCAGGGACTATTTCATTTTTTGTCTTTGCATATCCTGGTAATTTGGAAGCATTTAATAATGCAATATAGTCATTGATCACTTTTGCTGACCCCAGCAAGGGGATAAACCCTAAATTGCTATTCTTTCCTTCATACTTACTCTCCCAATTTTTTCATTAGAAACATGAAGCACATTAGGTCCTCCAGGTCCCAGTCCAGTGCATTGAACTCAGCTCTCAGTTTCAAATTCTCCAGCAGAAAAGCACAGGCAGGAACAACTACTGACTCCAGGAGGGAGAAAAATGAAAACCCAAGACCAATGTTCCTGGAAGTCCAAACTCCTCCAATTCCTAATCCCTTTGACTTCTCCCAAAAGGGAAATGAGTCATACCAATGATACAAGTACCAAGCCTGTTTTAGAAGATGTCTCAAATAACCTTGTTCCTAATGAACAACTACAGGGACTGAAGGAACAAAGAAACAAAGAACTTTGGAGGAGGCTTGGATTTCCTAACTGAGCGCAGTGACCAGAATTTAGCCCCTTTCCACCATCTAGGCAGGGATCTCCATCCATCAGAAACAGCCTTTTCAGCTGAACGGGAAGGTAGCATAAAGAGCTCCAGATTCTTTGATTAGCCAGATAATGTTCCCCTCCCTGTTATGGCCTTTTGAGACTGAGTTGTTGGCTCAGATCAGTTCTATGCCTTGCTATTTCCAAAGAGCTAATTCAAAATTATTTCTCTTTGACATTTTAAATTTCAGGATCAAAAATAGAGAGCTGATCATTTAGTCCCCATTTTACAGGTGAGGAAACTAGGCACAAGGATGAAAAATGAGTTGCTCAAGTGTACTTGGTGACAGACACTTGGGCAGCATTGGCACACTTTTCATCGTCCCCAAGAAAAGCACCAACCTCAGATATATAAATTTCAGTTCAAGTAATTATGTGATAAATGAATGATGTGAAAACCCCTTTAAAAATATTTATTATGGGTCAGACATTACTAATCAATGGGAATACAAGTACAAAAACAACATATTCCTTTCCCCTAAAAGAATTTATAATTTAGTGGGAGAAAGCAACACACATAAAGAATGGCGGCTAGGGAAGGAGGTTTTGATTTCGGCAGTATCAGAGCTGGAAAGTGGAAAGTGGAAACATACAGCAACCAACTGATAGGAATGAGAGTCAGCCCATAAACATCTATTGTTTACTGTGGGTCAGGCACTGTGATGAGTGCTAGGGATACAAATATGAAATAGAAAGGCAGTTCCTGCCGTCAATCTAATGAGGGAAGACAATACACAAAGGAAGTTGAAAGGTGGAGGATCAGGAAGGAGAATGTACTAGACAGGGCAGCATCAGGTCAAAGAAAAACAACTGGTGAGAAGTGAAAATATGGCTATCCTGAGGAACCTTGCTAAAATGGAGCCTTTGGGATAAGTGTTTTTTTTTTCCCACTTGCCAATCCTTAGATAAAGGACAGTGAAGTGTGAATATGAAAGTTTATGTAATCTCTAAGGATGTTGAGATTCCTGGGGCCATGATGGAATCCTGTCCAAGGAATGTAGCTGTTGGGGAATGAATAGTGTTAGTTTGATTACTGTTCCCAATCAGGAGGTGGAATGAGGGAAAACACTGGTGTCTTACCTTCCACGGTAAGAAGATGGTTGGATTGTAGCAGAGTAGGTAGCTAGAGATAATGAGTTTTCACTCATTCAGAAAATATGCATTATGACCTTTGGATGGGAATTGGAGGACTATGTTGGGGGAAAAGGTCGTGTGGTAATGCATGTCATCATTCCAGGTGTTTTAATCCCAACTATTAAGCAGCCCAAGGCCTGAGTTTTCTGCTTCTCTGGGGAGGGTTTTTGAAAGTGGTACTTGGAAAGGAAATGTTTCATACTACAAGTAATGCTTCCTAAGATGGCACTAGGGCCAAATATTTAGAAGGTGAAGGAAACTTTGTTCTCTGCTTTCAAGGGACCTTTACTCCAGTGAGGGAATTGAGTCATGGGCACAAAGAACAGGTTCCAAACTAAATTATGACACACTTATAAGAAGGCCAGAGGAGGGAGAGGATACTGCCAGATGAGGGATCAAATTTTAGACCAGGGCTCAGAGACCCCACTGAATCTCTTCAACTCATTAAGGGTATTTTCAACCAGAAGCTGGGTAAAGGATTTTTTTAGGTTTTTTCCCCAAGGCAATGGGGTTAAGTGGCTTGCTCAAGGCCACTCAGGTAGGTAATTATTAAGTGTCTGAGGCCAGATTTGAACTCAGGTACTCCTGACTCTAGGGCCAGTGCTCTATCCACTGCACCACCTAGCTGCGCTGTAAGGAATTTTTTTAAGGGGGTATGAAAGAAAGATTGTTAACAAGGGGGAATTGGGGGCATAAAGGAACACTGAGTCCCTCTGGAAAATGAAGGGACCTATCACCCTAGTATCTGTCAAATGAAAATGGGTTAGATTTACTATTTTTGACCTCAGAGGGCAGAACCAGAAATAGTAGGTGGATATAGCAAAGAGGGAGCATATTTAAGATTGATATCAGCAAAACGTTTTGTAATGATTATAGTTCTACAAAGTTGCTTTTTCTGAAAGTACCAAGTACCAAGCATGTTCAGAGAACCATTGATGGAGGATCAACCAGAGTACATGACCAGGAATCACCAAAATAAATAGGAAAGGATGCATTGCTCAAGGGAAGAATTATTCACATGGATGAGATCATGCATCCATCAACATAGTAAATTGTTTCAAAACTGTGATTCTTCTCATCCTAGCTAGAGCATAGGCCTCTTAAGGATATGGACTGAACAGGTCTTTCATTTGTCTTGTGTCCCTCAAAGTTTTAGCTTTAGGACTTAACACAGTTAGTCTGAGAGAAATGATTATTTCTCTCTTGAATTAAGAGCTAATTGCTGTATTGAGAAACTGCAAAATTCTTCGACTTCAAACTCATCCTTGAAAAAATCCCCTCCTCATCACTATTATTTCAGTAATGGTGTATGGCTTTATAGAATTAGAGGGTCCAAAGCACTGATAATGTCATCTAATGAGGAATGGAGCAGTATATAGTAGATATGATCTCAATCTGAATCACGTTGCAGATGAAGACTTGAGCAGAAGTTCTATAAAAGTCACCAAGAAGAAATAGTGGGTCAGTCATTAAAAAAAGAGCAAAGTACAGCCACTGAACTGCCTAATTTCTCTATTGGTATTCATAAAAAGTCAAGAGCCTCAGTGGAACCATATCCCCAAGCATATTGTATCATAACATTGGCTGATGGAGTCTAACCTACCTTAAACATAGCTGTTTTGAGACTTCACAGTTCCTTAAAGTCTGGCATATAAATTAGGGTAATATTACATTGCCCTTTGGCAAGGGTAAGCTACTTCCATGGATTTACCTCTTTAGGCTT
The DNA here is from genome assembly GCF_037893015.1 of Macrotis lagotis. Lineage (NCBI taxonomy): Eukaryota > Metazoa > Chordata > Mammalia > Peramelemorphia > Peramelidae > Macrotis > Macrotis lagotis. Next base: position 23,777,614 of record NC_133658.1, read on the forward strand.
CCTTTCCCTGGTCCATAAGATGGAAGATTTGGAGTAGATGACTAAGGTCCCTTCTAGACACAAATACATGATGCTATAATCCTTAAATGAACTGTTATTCTTTGATATTCTCCTTTTCACTTTGTACCACAATCTGTGACTTGACTCTAACATTTGGTTTTGCTCATTTCCCTAATTGAGATCACTAGCTTTCATACTGTTGAATCATGGGAAATCCCCAAGTTTTGGGACTTTTTTGATAGAGAAGGTGGAAAAGCTTAAAGGGACCACAGAGACCAAAACTGGTAAGACGTCTAGAGTAAAACAAACTTTTCTGAATCATGGAGCTGTTGAGTTGGTAAGAAACCCAGAGGGTATGTGGTCTTTCTGAACAAGATAGTCTTCTACAATAACTTTTTGCTTAAAGACTTCCAGGAATGGAAAGGAGGGACTGATTGATTTTTGTAAATTTTTGTAAATAAGAGTTCCAATTGTGAGGACTCAACCTAAAGTTCAAGGGGAAAGGTGAAGAATAAGATTTTCTATAGAGAATATTGTGGCACAGCTCTCGACTTGCAATTAAAGGGCTTGGGTTCAAATTTGACTTTACCATTCACTGTCAGTGTGACTTTGATAAAGACCTCAAATATAAAATGATAGAGTTGGATTAAATAATTTAATTATTCCCTAAATCTCACTGTGTATCTTACACAGTAGAAGAGTACACAAGGGATTTGATTAGAGGAAATAACTTTGTATTTAGTCCAGAAATGGGAAAATTAGGATGAATGATTGAGAATTATAAAGATATTACCTTATTGTAAGGGGAAAAAGCTTTTTTTTTAATAAGTAGAGTAATCCTCTAATGAAATAGGGTGTCCCAGAAAACAGGGAGCTTTATAACATATCATTAGATATACTCAAGCTAAGGATAGGTGAGCACTCCTTGAATGTAGTATAAACTGTGAGTAAACCTTATTGGTTATAAAGGAAGAAATACACACACACACACACACACACACACACATTAAAAGAGTTCATCCTCTAGAATGGGTCTTTGTGTCTATCATGAGACCTAGCACTTTTTAAGTTCATACAATTACAAATGTCACATGTGTCTATGGTCCCCATACTTCCTGGAAACACCAGATGATGACTCTGATCTAGAGTTTCCTCTAGAGTTTCTGACTCTTTCCAGATATTCTCAGGTTCTGCTTGGGAACAAATATTCCAGCTAGCAATGATAGGAGGCATAGCCTTGGCAGAAACAAATCAAGATAGGGTAGACATGAGGGTTGGGGAACCAATGTATATACAGAGGATGTATTTCTCTTTTGTATACTACTGCGATACAGAGTTTGGAGAGTGGAGTCTTCTCCAACTGGAATATGATTGTAGATGCCAAGCAATCACTTGTGGAAAGGGATGAGTAGTCAAAGGAGAAGTAAGAAAAAGAGGAGGAGGTCCTTCTCATCTTTACTTTTCATTCTGGAGGTACAGTCTCTAATGAGGATCCAGGTAGGTAAGTTGGGGTAGCAAGTGGGAGAAAAGATAGAAGGCATTGTAGCCTGGATGTGATGGGGTTCTCTCTCAGAGAGACTATCGAGGAAGCAAGTTAACAAGAGCACTATGACTAGAATCATAAGGGAAGAGGATGGGTCTGATAGGATATTTCTCATCTACCTAAACAACTAATGGTCTAAGGAAACCTTGAGGATAAAGTGATGTTGCACCTCAGAGACATAATATGGCTCACTTTATGTCTATTTTCAAGTAGCCAGCAAAAGGATCTAGGCTATATGAGGAATGTAAAGAAGAGAGTGATGACCATTAACAGGCTGTGTTTAATCTGAAATCTCAAGGACACAAAGAGTCAATTTTAAGACATTATTTAGTGAAGGTCCCCAGGTTACCCAATAAGGAAGTTGATGAAGAAGGAAAAGTCAATCCACTTTGAGGGGATTTAAAAAGAGGGAGAAGGAGAAACAAAAATCATGGGGGGGGTTGTCTTATTAATTCACTAGATACTGCTTGAATTTCTATAGAAAATAATTTTATTACAGTTTTTGAGTTACCTTGTATAGAGTTGATCATTGTGTTTTTAATTTATTTTTATTAAAGATATTATTTGACTTTTGCAACTTTCCCCCAACCTTACTTCTCTCCCCGCCCCAAGGAAAGCAATCTGTCAGTCTTTATTTTGTTTCCATGTTGATCCAAATTAGGTGTGATGAGAGAGAAATCATATCCTTAAAGAAGAGACAAGAAGTCTGAGGTGACAAGGTCAGACAATAAGATATCTGTTTTTTCTAAATTAAAGGGAATAGTCCTTGAGCTTTATTCAAACTCCATAGCTCCTTATCTGGATACAGATGGCACTCTCCTTTGCAGACAGCCCAAAATTGTTCCCCATTGTTGCACTGATGGAATGAGTGAGTCCTTCAAGGTTGAACATCACTCCCATGTTGCTGTTAGGGTGGTACGGTGTTTTTTCTGGTTCTGCTCATCTCACTCAGCATCAGTTCATGCAAACTCCTCTGGGCTTCCCTGAAATCCCGTCCCTCCTGGTTTCTAATAGAACAAGGGTGTTCCATGACATACATATACCACAGTTTGCTAAGTCATTCCCCAATGGAAGGACATTTACTTGATTTCCAATTCTTTGCCACCACAAACAGGGCTGCTATGAATATTTTTGTACAAGCGATGTTTTTACCCTTTTCCATCATGTCTTCAGGATATAGACCCAGTAGTGGTATTGCTGGGTCAAAGGGTATGCACATTTTTGTTGCCCTTTGGGCATAGTTCCAAATAGCTCTCCAGAAGGGTTGGATGAGATCACAGCTCCACCAACAGTATAATAGTGTCCCAGATTTCCCACAACCCTTCCAAAAATGATCAATTATCCTTTCTGGTCATATTGGCCAGTCTCTGAGAGGTGTGAGGTGGTACCTCAGAGAAGCTTTTAATTTGTAATTTCTCTGATAATTAATGATTTAGAGCATTTTTTCATATGGCTATGGATTGCTTTGATCTCCTTATCTGTAAATTGCCTTTATATATCCTTTGACCATTTGTCAATTGTGGACTGGCTTTTTGTTTTAAAAAATATCACTCAGTTCTCTGTATATTTTAGAAATGAGTCCTTTGTCAAAATCATTAGTTGTAAAGATTGTTCCCCAATTTACTACATTTCTTTTGATCTTGGTTACAGTGGTTTTTATCTGTGCAAAAAGCTTTTTAATTTAATGTAATCAAAATCATCTAATTGCTTTTTGGTGATGTTCCCCAACCCTTCCTTAGTCATAAACTGCTCCTCTTTCCATAGATCTGACAGGTAAACTATTCCTTGATCTTCTAATTTGTTTATAGTATTATTTTTTATGTGTAAATCCTGTAACCATTTGGATCTTATTTTGGTAAAATGGTGTTAGGTGTTGGTTTAATGTAAGTTTCTTCCATACCAACTTCCAATTATTCCAGCAGTTTTTTATGAAAGAGGGAGTTTTTTATCCCAATGGCTGGACTCTTTGGGTTTATCAAACAGCAGATTACTATAATCCTCTCCTGGCTTTTACACCTAGTCTATTCCACTGGTCCACCACTCTGTTTCTTAGCCAATACCAAACAGTTTTGATGACTGATGCTTTATAACATAATTTTAGATCAGGTAGGGCTAAGCCACCTTGTTTTGCACTTTTTTTCATTAAGCTCCTTGCAATTCTTGACTTTTTATTTCTCCATATGAATTTACTTACATTTTTTTTCTAACTCATTAAAGTAATTTTTTTGGAATTTTGATTGCTAGGGCACTAAAAAGATAGTTTAGGTTTTGGTAGAATTGTCATTTTTATTATATTAGCTCTACCTATCCATGAACAGTTGATTTTCCCAGTTATTTAAATCTGATTTAATTTGTGTGAGAAGTGTTTTATAATGGTTTTCAAAAAGATTCTGAGTCTGTCTTGGCAAATAGACTCCCAAGTATTTTATATTGTCCGAGGTTTACTTTGAATGGGATTTCTCTTTCTAGCTCTTCCTGCTGTATCTTGCTAGACATATATAGAAAAGTTGAGTATTTATGACGGTTTATTTTATAACCTGCAACTTTGCTAAAATTGCTAATTGTTTCCAGTAGTTTTTAGGATGATTTCTTGGGATTCTCTAGGTAGACATCATGTCATCTGCAAAGAGTGAGAGTTTTGTCTCTTCCTTTCCAATTCTAATTCCTTCAATTTCTTTTTCTTCTCTAATTGCTGACACTAACATTACTAATACAAAACTGAATAGTAGTGGTGATAAAGGGCAGCCTTGCTTCACCCCTGATCTTACTGGGAATGCCTCTAGCCTCTCTCCATTGAATATAATGCTTGTTGATGGTTTCAGATAGATACTGCTAATTATTCTAAGGAACAGTCCATTTATTCCTACACTCTAGTGTTTTTAGTAGGAATGGATGCTGTATTTTGTCAAAAGCTTTTTCAGCATCTATTGATATAATCATATGGTTTCTGATAGGTTGGTTGTTGATATAATTGAGTATACTAACAGGTTTCCTAATATTGAACCAACCCTGCATTCCTGGAATAAATCCTACTTGATCATAATGTATTATCCTAGTGATGACTTGTTGTAGTCGTTTTGCTAAGATTTTATTTAGGATTTTTGCATCTATATTCATCAAGGAAATAGTTCTATAATTTTCTTTCTCTGTTTTAACTCTTCCTGGTTTAGGTAACAGTACCATACTGGTTTCATAGAAAGAGTTAGGCAGAGTTCCATCTTTCTCTATTTTTCCAAAGAGTTTATATAGAATTGGAACTAATTGTTCCTTAAATGTTTGGTAGAATTCACTTGTGTATCCATCAGGCCCTGGAGATTTTTTCTTAGGGAGTACAATGATGGCTTGTTGAATTTTTTTTGGAGATAGGGTTGTTAGGTATTTAATCTCTTCTTCATTTAACCTGGTCAACTTATATTTTTGTAAATATTCATCCATTTCACTTAGATTATCAAATTTATTGGCACAGAGTTTGGCAAAATAATTTAGAATTATTACTTTAATTTCCTCCTCACTGGTGGTGAGTTCACCTTTTTCATTTATGATACTAGCAATTTGGTCTTCTTTCTTTTTTTAATCAGATTGACCAGAGATTTATCAATTTTTTTGTGTTTCTCATAGTAACAAATTTTAATTTTATTTATTAATTCAATAGTTTTTTTGCTTTTGCTTTTATTAATTTCTCCTTTAATTTTGAGAATTTCTAATTTGGTATTTAATTGGGGATTTTTGATTTGTTCTTTCTCTAATTTTTTTTAGTAGCATGTTTAGTTCATTGATTTCCTCTTTCTCCAATTTATTCATGTAAGCATTTAAAGCTATAATATATCCCCTGAGGGTCACTTTGAATGAATCCCATAGGTTTTGGTATGTTGTTTCATTATAATCACTATCTAGGATAAAATGGTTAATTCTTTCTATAATTTGTTTTTTGGTCCACTCATTTTTTAAAATGAGGTTATTCAGTTTCCAGTTTGTTCTGGGTCTATATCTCCTTGGCCCAATATTGCATATGACTTTTATTGCATTGTGATCTGAGAAAGATGTATTCACTATTTCTGCCTTTCTGCAGTTGATCATTAGGATTTTATGTCCTAGTACATGGTCAGTTTTTGTATAAGTTCCATGTACTGCAGAGAAAAAGGTATATTCCTTTCTATCCCCATTCAGTTTCCTCCATAAGTCTACCACATCTAATTTTTCTAACCATCTATTTACCTCCTTAACTTCTTTCTTGTTTATTTTATGATTCGATTTATCTAGATCTGATAGCAGGAGGTTGAGGTCTCCCACTAGTAGAGTTTTGCTGTCTATATCTTCCTGTAGTTCTTTCAGTTTCTCCTCTAAGAATTTGGGTGCTGTCCCACTGGGTGCATGTATATTCAATATTGAAATGACTTTATTATCTATGGTACCTTTTAGGAGGATAAAGTTTCCTTCCTTATCTCTTTTAATGCCATCTATTTTTGCTGCTGATTTGTCTGAGATAAGGATTGCTACCCCTGCTTTTTTTACTTCAGCTGAAGCAAAATATATTTTGTTCCAACCTTTTACCTTTACTCTATATGTGTCTCTCTGCTTCAAATGTATTTCTTGTAAGCAGCATATTGTAGGATTCTTGTTTTTAATCCACTCTGCTATTTGCTTACGTTTTAAGGGAGAGTTCATCCCATTCACATTCAAGGTTATGATTACTAATTCTTTATTGCCTTCCATGCTATCTTCCCTCTGTTTGTATTTTCCCCCTTCCCCCTTATCCATATTCCCCAGTATTTTGTTTCTGAAAACCACCCCCTTCAGTGTGTTTGCCCTCCTATATCACACCCTCCCCTTCCTTTCCCCTTTCCCTTTTTCCCTTTTCCCTTCCCTTCCTTTTGTTATTTCGTCCTTTCCCCCCCCATTCCCCTTCCCTTTCTCCACCCACCCTCCCCTTTTCCCCTTTTAACACTTGATAGGTTAGATCTTTTATAAGTTAACTGAGTATGTGTAGGTTGACTTTAAGCCAAGTCTGATGAGAAGAAGCTTCAGGTGTTTCTCATCTGCTCCCTTCTTCCCCTCTATTACCATAGGTTTTTTTGTACCTCTTAGTGTAATGAGATTTACCCCATTCGCTCCCCTCCCTCCTCCAGTCTCTTTCCTGTCCCCCTTTTTAAGGAGGTAGTGTTTTTTTAGATCATTCTATCTAAGTCATAGAAAATTCTGAGTGTCTGTCCCTTTTAACTCAGTATATTCTATCGAACAGAGTCAAAATTCCTGAGAATTATTAGGGTCTTTCTCCCAAGTGGGGTTAAAGCCAGTTACATCTCTGTAGATAGCAGTCTCATGGATAGATCATGAATGTCCATCATTTCTGGCTAGCTATATTCTCTCTGATAGAGTTACAATTCTCAAGATTTATGAGAATCTTTTTCCCCCCATGCTGGGATATAGCCAGTTTCAACTTACTGGATTGCATTTTTTTTCCTTTTACTGCCACCCACTTTTTGTTTTTTTTACCTTTTCATGTGTCTCTTGAACCTCCTGTTTGATGTCCAAATTTTCTGTTTAGCTCTGGTCTTTTCATAAGGGATTTTTGGAATTCTTCCATTTCATTAAATGTCCATCTTTTTCCCTGGAAGAGAAGGCTCAGCTTTGCGGGAAAGTAGATTCTTGGCTGCATTCCAAGCTCCCTTGCTCTTCGAAATATCTCATTCCGGGCCCTCCGATCCCTTAATGTTGATGCACTCAGGTCCTGTGTGATCCTTACTGTGGCTCCTTGATATTTAAATTGTTTCTTTCTGGCTGCTTGCAGGATTTTCTCTTTTATGTGACAGTTCTGGAGTTTGGTCACAACATTCCTTGTTGTTTTCATTTTAGTATCTTTTTCTGGTGGGGATCGATGTACTCTTTCAATAACTACTTTGCCTTCTGATTCCATGATATCAGGGCAGTTTTCCATCACTAGATACTGTAATATTAAATCCAGGCTTTTTTTTCTCTTCAATGTTTTCAGGAAGTCCTATAATTTTCAGGTTGCCCCTCCTCGATCTATTCTTGAGATCAGTGGTTTTGTTGATGAGGTATTTTACATTTGCTTCTATTTTTTCTATTTTTTGATTTTGATTAACTGATTCTTGCTGTCTCATGGAGTCATTAGTTTCTGTAGACTCCATTCTTTTTTTGGGGGGGAGGAGTTTTCTCCATTAACCTTTTGCAACTCCTTTTCCAATTGGTCAGTTCTACTTTTTGAAAGAGCTTTCCATTTGACCAGTTGAGGTTTTGAGAGAATTAATTTCTTTTTGCATTTACCCATTTGAAGATCTGAGAGAATTATTATCATTTTGTATTTGTCCAATTGAGGATCAGAGAGATTTATTCTCATTTTGTATTAGTCCCATTGTACTTTCTAAGGTTTTGTTTTCTTGTTGCAAGGTATTAATTGTCTCTCCCAAATTTTTAAACTCCATCCTTATTTCTTCAAGGAAGTCTTTCTGTGCTGAAGACCAGATTGTATTCTCCTCAGAGGTTCCAGGTCTCTCTGAGTTAGGGTCTTTCCCTTCCAAGAATTTTTCTATGGATCCACCTTTCTGCTGACGCTTCTTCATTTTGCTAAGACCTGAGTGTTGAGGAGGGGCTGGTTCACAGGGGCTTGGGATCGCTAAAGGCTTTACTCACTGAGTACAGTTTCTCTGGCTGGCCAGTAGGAGGTGCTGGTTGCTTTCTCTGGAGTGTCTGTGACCTTGGCTGAGGCCTTCTCCCTTTGCTTGAAGGGAGGAGTTGGAGGTATTGAATTCTTTTGCCTTCAATCAGTGGTGGGCTTTACCCTGGCCTGGGCTTTACCCTTTACCCTGGTCATTCCTCAGCTGGGCTGGTTCTTCTGCTCACACACCTGGGCTTGAGGCAGAAGTAGTTTGCATTTGTTTGTTAGGGAAGAAGTCTGAGTTGCAATGGGACTCAGACCAGAGGAGCCCAGGGATGGTGTCCAAATCCTTCCTGCTCCAGAACTCTCCCCCCAGCCCTGTCTGAGATCTCCTGGGGGACAGCACCAACACCAACACCTCTGCTCTCCAGCAGACTCAAGCCCCTGCCATGTAGCCCCACCACTGATCCAGCAGGCCCTCAGACTCCTGGCTCCAATTCAGCTGTTAATCTGGCTGATCCCGGGCTGATGCTCCCTCTGAGCCCAGACCTACCCTCCCGAATTCGGTCAAAGCTGCTGCTGGAGACAAATCCCAAGGTAGGTGTTCTTTCTCCTGACTTTTCTTTCTGGGTTTTGTGGGTCGGATTTCTTTTAAGAGGTTTGTTTCATGTGATAGATGGGGAAGAGATCAGGAGACTTTAGAGGTGTGCCTGTCTTCTCTCTGCCATGTTGGCCAGAAGTCTGAAATAAGAAAATCTTATCTCTCCTTGCTATTCTCTGAAATTCTGCATTCATTTGGTTTTATCTTTCCCTTTCTCCTTTTCCCTTTTCCTTTCCTTCTTTCCTCAGGTGTTTGTTAAAGCCTCATCAGACAACATAATCCATACATAATATATTTTCTAGGTTTTTGTCAATTTTCCAGATTTGTAAGGAACCTACACAATTGTCATTGCCTATTATGTTCAATTTGGCCCTCCACTTATTTACTGACCTATATTTGTACCCCAATTCTCTGCTAACTTCATACCTAGATACCATATTTGTCAAGTGAAAATATACCAGATCTAAAATAGGCCTAATTTTTACTGTTCATTTTTTAGAAGAATGATCAAGAATCAATTTTCTTCTAGAATTTTCAACTTTCTAATTACTAAATAGTTTTATATTAAAAAAATAAGCAATTAACAAAAGAAGAAAAATATCCCCCCAATCAAAATTTTTGTTATAGCATGCCTATGATAATTCACACCAAAGAAAATTTTCAAAAGTATCAATAATTTCTTTCCTCATTTGATTAAAACATTTTATAAAATTTCTTAAAAACAAAAAACTTAAAATATGATTTGTTCTGTTTAATATACTTACTCAAAGGTATGATGGTTGTATACAGTCTTTAAGAGTATAATAAAAAGTAAAAGAACAGTAATATGTCAACTAATAAAATTTAGATTCTAAATGAAAGATTTTTAAAGTTTCTTTTTGAGAAACAGGGAGATGATAAATTGGACAAATCCCCAAATAATTTTAAAAAATTAGTTTCTAATGTAGTATCTTAGGCTATAGGAAGGAAATTTTCCATTATGATCCTTATTATATATGAAAAGTGATATTTTATGAAATTATATTTATAGCTGTCATATCCTTAATTACTATATCTCCCACTGTGACTCCTTCACTATAGGCAATATATCTACCATTATAAATACCTCTTGGGGAGTGATTGATGCTTTCTTAGTGGTATAATAATCTATATGATGCCTACTGCACCTCAGTTCCATTCTATTTGCTCTTTTTATTTCATCTATCTCACAAAATAAACATGAGAAAGTTCACTGGATCATCCAGTTAGCTGAATGTTGATTGCAAACTACATTGTCACAATTGACAATTCTATAATGAAGAAATAATTCTTGAAATTTATTTCTGTTGTATTTAAATTGAGATAAAGCACTCCACAATATGCTTTAGGATTTGTGTTATATGTCTCTTTTTAAGTCAGACATTCGTGAATGATTATAGTGATAATACTCTGGTGTATATAGTATTATCTGTAATGGAGGTAAGCTAGAGAATGTCCTAATAAAATCAGGAGTGAAATAAGGGTACCCATTTTTATTAATGTTGTTCAAAATTGTACTAGAAATGTTAGCAATAGAAATAAAAAAAGAAAAAGAAATTGAAAGATTCAGAATGGCCAATGAGGAAATAAAATTTTGTTTATAGGCAATATAGATAAAGTTGGAAAATCTTAGTGTTTCAACTAAGAAATTAGATTAAATAATTAATAATTTTAGCAGAGTAGCGATATATTAAGTAAATCCACGTAAACCATAATTTTTCCATATATCACCAACAAATCCTGCAAGAAAAGATAACAGATGTTTTATTTAAAGTAGCCATTTTATTTGGATGAGTACCTGACAAATAAAGTCAGATTTAAGTAATTGGAGAACTATTAATTGTTCACAGGTGGACAGAGCCAATGTAATTAAAATGACAATTCTACCTAAACTAATTTACTTATTCAGTGCCATCTCAATTACATTACCCCCAAATATCTTATTGAGCTAGAAAAAAATAACAATTCATTTGGAAGGACAAAAGGTCAAGAATATCAAAGGAATTAATGGAAAAAAATGGAAAAGAAAGAGGTCAGCAGTATAGATCTGAAAACTATATTATATGGTGGTATTTATCAAGTCTAGCTGATACGAAGAAATAAAATGGTGAATCAGTGGAATATAATACAGGTATACAATATACAGTAGTAAATGATTATAGTAATCCTTTTATTTGATTAAAGTAAGAATTGGTAAAGATCTTTGGAAAAACCTATAAAGCTATCTAGCAGAAACCAAGTATATAGACCAATATCTTACACCGATTAAAAGATACATATCCTAGACATGAAAAAGAGACCATATAGTAAATCAGAAGAGCATGAATCATATTGTCATCAGATTTAAGGACAGGAGAAGAATTTATGAAAAAACAATAGATAGAAAGCATTGTAGGATATAAAATGGACAATCTTGATTGCACTAAATTAAAAAGAGGTTGTATAAATAAAATCAAGGTAGCCAGGATTAGTAGGAAAACAGAAATGGGGGCGATTTTATAGATAGTATCTCAGATAAAGGCCTCATATCTTAAATGTACAGAGAACTGAGTCAAATTTGTAAGAATGAGTCATTTCCAAATGTTAAATGATCAAAGGATAGAAGGGCAGTTTTTGGAAAAAGAAATCAAAACCATATATAGGCATATTTTTTAAATGCTCTAAATCATTACTGATTAGAGAAATGCAAACAGAGACAACTTTGACCATCTATCATTTTGTTTCAGATGATAGGAGGGGAAAATGACAAGTGCTGAAGGGAATTTAGAAAAATTAAGACACTGATACACTGTTGGTGGAACTCTGAACTTATCCAACCATTTTGGAGAATTGTCTGGAATTATGCCTAAAGATTATAAAACTGCTTATGTCCTTTGATCCAGCAATGCCACTTGTTAGGTCTGTTTACTGGTTGATCATGGGAAAAAGAAAAGAACCTTTGTGTTCTGAAATGTTTATAGTAGCTCTCTTTGTGGTGGCAAAGAACTGAAAATTGAGGGGATGCCCATCCATTGAAGAGTGACTAAATAAATTGTGCTATATGATTGCAACGGAAGAAATAGCAGCAAGGTGATTTTAGAAAAAGCATGGAAAGACTTGCCTGAAATAATGAAGAGATAAATAAGCAGAGTCAAGAGAACATTGTGTACAATAACAGCAATATTGTTCAAAGAATAACTATGAATGACTAAGCTATTCTGAGTAAAGAGAAATTTTCAAATCAGTTACAAAGCGCATTTGAAGGAATAAGCTATCCACTTCCAGAGAGAGAATTGATATAAGGAAGTTTGTACTATGTGGTTCCACATATTTATCTGTGCCTTTTGCAGCTTGGAGTTTGGAAGGGAAAGGGGGAAAATGTAATATAAAAAGTAATATAAAAAGAAAGGAAAAGGAAAACATATTATTTACTCTCCATGGGTATGTTGGAACTAGTTTGAGTGAGTACACGTGCTAATTTTTCAGTGTGAGCACGTACTCCTTGATAAAAGGTAAAAGCTACAAACCAGGGATTGAGTTTGTTTTTGTTTGATGTTTAGACTTAAGAAAATTATGGAAAAAATGTTAATAATTCAGATTAAATTTAAAAGTATGTCATCCCCCCCATTTTGGGAGAATTGAGGTGTTTAACACCTCATGAGCCTGCTGCTAGCTAAGACCATGTCGATTTTTATCTCAGGAACATGAAGTTGGTTCAACATTAGAAAAACTGTGAATATAATCGATCGTGTCAATAACAAATACAATAAAAATTACACAATTATATCCATAGATGCAGAAAAAGATTTTGACAAAACATAACCTACATTTGTATTTGTAAATTCTAGAAACATAGATAAATATCTAATAAATAGATTTTCCTTGATGTGGTAAGTAATATATATCATTTTTTAAAAATGACATTGCTGTGACCATGTGTAAAAGATAGAGCTGGTGCTAGAGTTTTGGTAAGGCAGACTTCCTCCTTGCTGACAATCCTGTGTGAGAGAGGTGTTATTATTGTCATTATTTTAGATTTGAGGTTGCTGTTCAGTCATTTCAGTTGTGTCCTACTTGTGTTGGTTCCATTTGGGTTATCTTGGCAAAGATAGTGGAGTGGTTTGTCATTTCCTTCTTCAGCTCATTTTACAGTTGAGGAAACTTAGGCAAGCAGGGTTAAGTTACCTGCCCAGGGTTATACAGCTAATGTCTGGATCTGCATCTGAACTCTGGTCTTCCTAACTTCAGACCCAGTGCTCTATCCACTGGACCTCAAAGTTGCCAACTAGCTAATATAATCTAATGTCTAATCTCTATCTCTCCTAGGAAATCTTGTTGGGATTTGTTCAGTCATCACTTTTGCTGATTTCACAAATTGTTCTGGGGGATACATAAGTTTTTTGTGCTTCCAAAATGCTGTAATCTGGGAAGATATGTTTATTATTCTCCAGTCTGTGTTTCAAAAATTCTTGACTCGATTTAAGTTCCTTGGCTTGTGTGTGGTTGAGTTTCCATAGTCAACTGCTGGACTCAACCACAGTCTACTGGAAGGTTCTGTGGGTTCACAGCTGATTTTCTCTTGGTTTTGTTGTTTTGTTCCTCTGTAAGCATATCTATATATCTATATATCTCTCTCTATATAGATATAGATATATAGATATATATATATAGATATATACATATATACATATACATACGTGGGACTAAAAGAATTGAGTCCCTATTATGCTCTTGATCTTAGAATCACACAGATCACACAGCAATGATTCTGGAATTTGTTCCCTACTCTTTACTCAGATAAAGACCTTGCTTCCTTATGATCATTATTGCTTCACTTCACCTGAAAATGTGACCTGCAACGGAACAATGATTGACAGAAATACAAGCTGAATCTTGTTCCTGCTCCCAGTGCTAGTATAGGTCTTCTGGGACCTCTTTCTGCTTAGATGTTCAGTTTTTCTCATTGTCCCTGAGCAGTGGACTGCTCACTGATACTATTGTCGCTACTACAGTCTGCTGTTGCTGCGCTAATGGCCAATCCCTACCCCAGGGTCCATAGACCTCTCCCTCTTTTTATTTTAATAGTTTTTTTATATTCTAAAGTTAAATAAACAAAAAATAAGAAAAGAAAAAGAAAAGTACTATCATGTGGAAAACAGAACATGAGAGGAAACAGAAAGAGGAAACAGAAAACCGAACAAGAAGCGATAAATATCCATTTCGAGAAAGCTTAGCTAATAAAGACTACTACTCATAGTGTTGAAAATTGTCCATCCTTTCTTTGCTTCTTTATAGATTTTCTCTTGCTCTTTGCTGTGCCCTTTTTATTGTATTTCCCCCCAGGCTCCTTGTCCCCCAAAAGGTGTAGATAATACACACCTATATTATATACCTTTAAGCATATGAGCAGAGTGCAGTTAGATGGTGCAGTGGGTAGAGCACTAGCCTTGAACTTTTGACTGAGTTAAAATTTGGTCTCAAACACTTACTAGCTGTGTGACCTTGGATTGTCTTGCCTTCAAGGCTATCTCCTGTCACCATGATTCATATCTGGCCACTGGATCCAGATTGCTCCTGAGGAGAAAGTGAGACTGGGGACTTAGTACCTCACCCCCACTCAAATCCAAATGACATGCATGTCATGTCATTAAATCTCCAATGTCATGGTCTTCTTTGAGAACAAAGGACAAGCACCATTTTTATTATCATAAATATGTAAGTATATGTGCATGTGTTTTATAGATATACATATGCACAAACACCTAATATATATATATACTACATATTCCTAGATTTCTATAATCATACATATATACACATATATGCAAGAAGGAAATAAGACTATGCAAGGCCTTCTCCTTGCCCAATTTTAAGTTTTAAGTAATCATTTTCTTTCTTAAGATTATGGTTCTCCATTTCCAGCTGGTTGATTTTTGTTTTTCTTGCATTATTTGATTTAAATTTTTCCTTGATTACTTTTATTTGATTTTTAAAATCTTTTTTGATTTTATTCTGTGGGATAGAAAAAAACCTTTTATTGTTTCAATATTTTCCTCCAAAGATGAACCCTGTTCCTCTCTATTTTTATAGTTGGGTTCTTTCTCCTTTGAAAGCTCATTTAAATTTATTTTTATTTCTAACAGTTTGTTGTTATTTTCACCTCTAATCCTGGGTTGTGGCAGATGGTGTCTCTGGCATCAGAGCCACCTTTTTTTTGCAAGGCAATGGGGCTAGGTGACTTGCCTAAGGTCACACAGTCAGTGATCTATCCACTCTACCAGCTAACTGCTCCAGGTTCTTCTTACTGTTATTTTTTCAACTTGCTTTTGGGTTCAGCCTCTGTACTCCTTTCCTCCTCCTAGACAAAGCTAGGGTCCCTCAGGACACTATACTGAAAATGATCTTAGTCCTTGAGAATTCTCCAGTGACTCATCTTTCAGTTCTTTCCTCTGGTCTGGAACCAAGACCAAGATACTTAATTTTGGGGCACAGCCCGCAACATCTTGTGCCACTGCTTCTATATTCACCTGACATGTACTGGGGTTCTTGCCTTGGCGTTCTGTCTGAGCAGCATGCCTAGACTTTCATCCTTTGTCCGCAGAAATTCCCCCAATCTTCCATCATTTGGATATCCAACTCCTGACACCATACAAGAAGTGAAAATTCCTGTGGTTGAGGCCAAGGCTGCCTTTCAGCTCCACTGGCCCCAGAGCTCACCATTTGCTGTTTAGGTGGAGTTAGCCTAGAGGTATTTAAACTTCTCTCAGATTGTAACTCTGTTCTAGCATATTTCTTCATGTCTTCTTTGGTAGTTCCAGGAGTACCACTGTTCTGTACCAATTCTTGTTTATTTCCAGAACTTTATGTTCCTCCAAAGTCACTTTTTTTGTTGTTGTTTGTGGAGGAAATTTTGGAGTTTGGAATTTTTTGACCTACTCTGCCTTCTTCCCAGAATCCTCTCTTTATTTCTCTTCTGAAACTGTTCTAGTGCAGAAAAAAATGACTGTAACTTAATTTTGCCTTTTATGATTAGAATTATTTTTTAGATCATTGTAGAGGAGACCTAAGACTAAATAATTACCACTCACTTCATATTTTGACTTAATTCTCCTTTCCTAAGGTCATAAGACAGTAAGCAACTGCCCCAACCTCCTTGTTGGTGAGTTCAAAGTTCAGTCTAGCATGATGCCTAGAGAGAAAAATGGCAATAATAATGACCACATGATGAAACTTGGGAACCAGTTATCCCTATGACCCCATAGATAAATCATCGAAAGAAAGAACTCAATGTCTACACTGTTCCTTATTCTCCTGAGTTTTCACTTCTCTATGCATTTAAACAATGTAGTGAAGATAAAAGTGAATCAGCCTCAGAATCAGGATGAACTGAATGCAACACCTATCTTGGATCCATAGTAGCTGCATAATCAGGGTCAAGGTATTTAGCTTCTCAGTTTTCTGGGTAACTGCCCAGAACTAAAAGTTATAGTTCAGTTGCTCAACTATATCAGCAGAGGGAGCTTCCAGGCTGCAAGTTCCCTTAGATGGAATTACAATTCCAGTTCAAGAAACAAAAATAATTCCTTGGTACATGGAAATCAGAGGCTTCCTGCTCTCATGATCACCGATGAATACTAGCAGGGAAAGACTGTTCCTTTCTTTACTGTGAGACATTCTACATAATTCCTTTTCCTCTTTTGGTAGAGGCAGATTTGAAATTTTTCAATACATTTTAATTGGAGGCAAAAAAAAAATAAAAGACAGACATTTCCCTTAATTACATTTATGTCTAGAAGTTGAATGGATGGGTTGGTAGCGGGGATGGGGACTCTTATTTGATTTTTTTCCATTTGTCTTGACTTTAACTGAACAATGAATCTCAAAGTCCCTCTTTTCAGTCTTCTGGAATTTCTCCCTTCCATTCCTTTCACTTTTCTTCCCCAGGAAGTGAATTGAATGGGAACTCTAACCTTCAACCATGTATGATAGTAGATTATTTCTTAAGTCAACTGTTTATTAGAATTCTAAAGCTAAATAAAATTAGAAATTGGAAATCTTAAATTTTCTCTACCCAAGTGCTACCCCCTGGAAATGACTTTAGAGATGCAGAATTTATATGAGTTCCTAAAGGGCATTTAATCTGATGGTGTCAAACCCAAGCAGAAATGTATCTTTTAGACAGCATAATGACTTAGAAAGTTATGAATTCACATGATGTAGAATTTTATTTATTTCTTAAACATTTCCCAATAGCATTTTAATTTGATTTTGACAAATTAAACCAATTCCAAAGCAAGAAATACTACTCCTTTCAATGTATCCTAAGTGCTCTTTCAATTCTGCTTGAAGACCTTCAGTAGTAAGAAGTTCACTGTATTCTTAAAACATATGGAGATATTCAGAACAGAGAATAGAAACTTAAGGGTATAGCAGGAAGTGAACTGCCCTGTAGAAAAGGAATTTGACTCTTTCTGCTTAATTCTCAGAAATCCAAAGTAAGAACATTGGGTAGAAGTTTCAAAGACATATAATTAAGCATGATATCAGGGAAAAAATCTTCCTAAAATTGAGCTTTGTCCAAATGAAGACTTGACTACTTCCAGAGGAGTATTCCCCGTCATTTCAGGCCTTTTAGTACAGGCATATGATGAAGTTTGGTTTAGAATTCAAGTAAAGATAAAGAATCCATAGACTCAATGACCCAGAGTTATGAGGGACAGATACATTTATTTTATGCTTCTCCAAGAGGGCTGTTTCAAGAACTA
Source organism: Macrotis lagotis (assembly GCF_037893015.1). NCBI lineage: Eukaryota > Metazoa > Chordata > Mammalia > Peramelemorphia > Peramelidae > Macrotis > Macrotis lagotis. The sequence goes on from NC_133658.1 coordinate 23,795,136, forward strand.
ACAATGGGTTAAGGATAAGTAAAGATTTTTAAAGGGAAAATCAAGCAAAGGGGATGAGCTGAGACAGAGTGGGGAGGATCTAGGGAAGGAAACCCTCTGTGGAAGAATGTTTTAGGGAATCACGTCAGAAATAATCACAGATGATTTGCTCATTATTTGCATAGCATTTTGTCTAAATTTTGTTTGTATACCTAAGCATCCCCTCCAAAGGTCAGATAATTCTAATCCCTGCCTGGGGCATGGTGGCTTTGACATAATATACAGGATGCAGGTTACTAGAGAAGAAGTTTCTGATCCGATAAAGAATAGTGAAATAGTATCTATCAGTCCATGAGTGGTACAGAGAGGCACAAAACAACAAACTTTCCCAAAGATATGACAAAAGCATAACATAGTTTTTGCAGGCAGGAAGTCAGCCTAGAGGCAAATTAACTATTTGCTTTCTGCCTACTATTTCCTCTTCATCATTCCCCCTCCCCCCAAACAGTTCAGACCCATATTCATTTGGGGGTTGGGATGGAGGTCTCATTTTTCTGAATTGCTTATTGATGGGAGGGAGCATAGAGCTGTACTTGTCTTGAAGGTCCTATTTGAAAGGGAGTTGGGTTGCATCCAGAAATTAGCTGAAGCAACATCAAGGGAATGCTGATTTTCAGGATTATGTAGAGGATAGCATCCAGATCCAGCTATTAATTAGAGATAGCAAACCTGTATACAGGAAACAAAATTCACAAGAAGACTACATAGACAGGGCAAAAAAGAATCAAGAGAATAATGATTAGAAGTGGAGTGAGTATAGGGGATAGAGAGGAGAAAATCCAGGAGCCCGACTAGGGGAAGAGCCTGGAGAAATAAGATTCTCATGAACTTCTTGCATCCATGCAGTCTTTTTCATAAGAGTTCAACCTATTGGAAGTTGTTAACATACATGTAATAATAACAAAGGAGAAGAAAAGCAATACAGAAAAGTAGAGACAATAAAAGAGACTCCATGGTCCCAACAAAGCTTGGAGCAGTTAGGGACTGAATCAGTGTATCCAGCATATATCTTGCGACAGTTTTCCATTCCAGAGACATGTAGGGGAATACTGCACCATATCATGTTCTATATTGTGCATACACCCATGATTTTTATTGACTATTTACTCTGATTGTGGAAACTTGCTATAATGAAAAAAATCTGAGACATGATTATAACGTCAAACTAGTACTTGATGACACAACACAAATACGGAAGAATAAACTCCTCAGCTCTGGTTGACTTCACGTGACAGTCATAACTGACAATCAACCATGTAATAACAATTCCACCTTAAATTCAAACTCAGGAATAAGCACGTGGGAAACATTCCTTTTCAAAGGAACACAATAGGGAAATTGAGGCAGAAGAGGATTATCTTAGATTTAGGCCAAGATTGTCCTTTTGACTTTTCCCATACACAGATCTCCACCCATAACTATTCATATCAACTGTTCTAAGTAGCTTGTGGCATTTCTTGGGAATGGTGGATTACTGATTTTATTTTCTGTTTTCACTTTGCCCTCCTGTTATAATTTCTCTGCCTTTTCTTCCCTACCCTGATAACTCCCTGCTAAAATTTCACTTTCTACAAGAGGCCTTTACTGATCCCTCTTAACTCCCTCTGCTGATTATTTCCAATTTACTTTGTATACATCTTGACTATGCAAAATCATTTACTTGTTGCCTCCTCCATTAGACTGAACTCATGAGAGCAGGGATGCTCTTTGACCTTTCTTTCCATACCCACTGCTTAGCACAGTATCTGGTATAAAGAAGGTGCTTAATAAATGTCTAGTGACTGACTAATGTGTCTGAGGAATTTTCTTTCATGAATTCTTTAAATATGATATCCTAGTACTTAGTTGACCATAGCTTTTAAGTAGCCCAATGATTCTTTTAAAATATTTTAACATACTTATTTAACATTTAATTTTTCTCTAATTATATGTGACAATTTTTACCATTAATTCTTTAAATTTTGAGTTCTAAATTTTCTACCTCCATGTCTTCCTTCTCACTTTCCTGAAGTGGCAACCAATTTGACATGTCATACATTTCGAGCACATTTACATATTGGTCACATTGGTTTTTAAATTTTATTTGATTTTTAATTTATGGAATAAAACAAACATATCCACAACATAGTGTAATAAAAGGATGATTACACATGAGATTTCAAATTCACTTTTACATTTTACTATCCCTTTTAAATATACAACAAGGTTATCATGGCAATTTCTTTTTTCCCCCCTACTTCTACCCCTCATCACATTTTAGAAATGGCCACTAATAGCCTCAAATAGGTATGCACACACATGTTTGCATGAATAAAAGTGTGTGTATATATATATATATATAGATATATATATATATAAAATATATAATTACTTTATATAAATATGCTTCTATGCCATTCTACCATAGAGTGTTCCAGTTTTCCCAACAATTTTACCCAAATAATTAATTTTTATTCCAAAATCTTGTCTTTACACTTGTCAAACACAAGGTTATTGTATTTATTTTCTGTTGTAAATTGTAAATTTACTCTGTTCCATTGATCTATTTCCATTTCTTAGCCAGTACTAGATAGTTTTGATAATTACTGCCTTATAATATATGTTTTTATTAGTTCCTTCAATGTTCTGAACTTTTTACTCTTCCAATGACTTTTAAATTTTGTTATTGTTTGTTCTAATTCAGTAAAATAATTTTGGTATGACATTGAATATATATTAGGTCTGCAAAGAGTTTTATTACTTCATTTCCTATTCTGATTCCTTCCATTTTTTCTTCTCTCCTTGGTATTGCTAGGATATCCAATACAATATTGAGTAATTTTGGTGATAGTGGGCATTCTTTTTCCATCCTGATCTTATTCAAAAGGCATCTAGCTTATCTCCATTTTAAATGATGTATGATTATGATTTTTGATAGATGTTTTTTTTAAAAATAAATTTAGGAAAAGATCCATTTATACCAACACTTTGAACTGTTTTCAAAATAGAAATGAGTGTATCAAAACCTTTTTCTGCATTGGTTGATATAATTATATATTTTTTGTTTTTATTATTGATTTATTCAATTATGGTAATAGTTTTCCTTATGTTAAATCATCCCTAAAATCCTGATATAAATCTTACTTGATCATAATGTATAAATTTTGTAATATATTGTTGTAATCCTTTAGCTAGTATTTCATTTAGGATTTTTGCATTCATATTCATTAATGCATTTATAATTTTCTTTCTTTGTTTTTATTCTTCCTGGTTTAGGTAACAGTATAATATTTCTTTCAAAAAGGGAGTTTGATGGGATCACTTCTTTGCCTATTATTCCAAATAATTTATTTACTATTGAAATTAATTGACCTTTAAATGTTTGATAGAATTCTATCTAGTCCTGGTGTTTTTTCCTCAGGAAGCTCATTTATAGTTGTTCAATTTCTTTTTATAGAATATTTATTTTGATATTCTGTTTCCTCCTCTACTAACCTAAACTATTTATATTTTTTTAATATGCTCTAATCATGTATGGCTAATTTTTATGTGGATGCCATGTACTAAAAGGTATGTTCTTTTCTAATTCCATTCAGTTTTTTCCAGAGGTTTATCATAGCTACCTTTACTGAGGTCCTATTGACTTCCTTCTTTTCTTTCTTGTTTATTGTTCTTATAATTATTTAGTTCTCAGAGAGAAGAGTTGAGATCTCTCAATAGGATATTTTGTTGATCATTTCCTCCTGAAACACATTTATCTTCCCAACAATTTTAGATACTATACTATTCAGCTCTCATCTCTTTTGAATTGATACTCAGTAGTGTTATTAACAGACCATCATGAATCAATGCAAATGCCACTCACTGTTCACCTCAGATTAAAATCAATTAATCCCTAGCTGAAGTTCCCACTGAAGAAGAGGTATTGAATGCCATTTGACTCCTTTCAAGTGACAAAGCATCTGGTGCTGATTCAATTCCAGCAGAGTTCTACAAGGTGGGAGGTCTATCGCTCATCCAAAAGCTGACTGAAATTTTCCACGTTATATGGCATGAACAAATTCCCCAAGAATTCAAGGATGCCCCCATTGTCCATCTCTGTAAAAGTAAAGAATGTCATGTGAGCATCCACTGAAAGACGTAAAGATGTTAAGTTAGGGAAACAGAAGACTATAGTAAAGAGAAGGCCTAAGGACTGTTCTCAAGTGTTTGAAGAGCTCTTATTTGAAGGAGAGGTTAGAATTGATCTGTGACCTCAAAGAGAATAGAAAAAAGAGTTGTAGATGGAAATTTCAAAAGAGAAAATTTAAACTTGATGTCTAGAAACAACTTCCTAAAAGAGCTATCTGGGAGTAAAATAGTTTGTTTCAAGAGGCTGTTGATTTCCCTTTCTTGTTGAATTCAGTCAAGAGTCTGGAAACTACTTCTCCAGCATATTACATTGGGGATTCTTTTCATGTTTTACTACGTCATCAATGGGTTCCATTCCAACTCAATTTTCAGGTTCTGTGACACTCCCTTGTGCAGTAATATTAATCACTTTTAGTTTGCAAATTAGGAAATTGAGGTTCAGAGAGAAAGTTTAAGCTACGTACCTATGATCAGAGGGTCAAAAAGTGTTTGAGATAAGGATGGGAAGGATTGAAACCCCAGTTGTTTCTTGAATTCTTGTCCAAAATACTTTCCACTATGCCATGCTGATTGTAATAAAATCAAATATAACAAGAATAATTGTGAAGCACTGTTCTTGAATTACATGAGAAATTAAGTTCAAAACCACAAGATCACAAGACTATTCTGAAAAAGAACTGGGCTTTTCACATGAATAGTGTGATTGAGAGTGCTGTCTCAAACACATCTCACATAAACTATAAGTGTATTTGGTTGTTTGAAGTAATGGTTGGAAAAAGTCTTATGATAATTAACTAAAGTTAATATGAAGTTGGTTGCAAACTTATTTATTATTAAGATGATTTGTTATTAATGCTGAGTTATTATGTAGTTCAGGAAAATAAAAATTAAATATCTAGGAAAAAGGTAGATGTCAGGCTGACAATACAAACAAGTGTGATGAGTCCATATGAAAATATCTATGATTGTTTTTTTAATTTTTTAAATTTTCTTGAACTTTTTCCCCCTTTCTTAAGATTTTTTTTTGCAAGGCAATGGGGTTAAGTGAATTGCCCAAGGCCACACAGCTAGATATTTATTATGTGTCTGAAGTCAGATTTGAATTCAGGTACTCCTGACTCCAGGGATGTTGCTCTATCCACTGTGCCTTCTAGCCACCCCAATTTTCTTGAACTTTTAAAATTTCTTTTGAATTTTATTATTTTCTGCTAATCTTCCCTCCCCCCCAACCCCCATAGAAGGCAGTCTGATAGTCTTTACATTGTTTCCATACTATACATTGATCTAAATTTAATGTGTTGAGAGAGACATCATATCCTTAAGGAAAAATATAAAATATAAGAGATAGCAAAATTACATAATAAGATAACGGTTTTTGTTTTTTAAATTAAAGGTAATAGTCTTTGGTCTTTGTTGAAATTCCACAATTCTTTCTGTGGATACAGATGGGATTCTCCCAAAATTGTCCCTGATTGTCCCACTTATGAAATGAGCAAGTCCATTAAGATTGCTCATCAACCCCATGTTACTGTTATGGTGTACAATGTTCTTCTCGTACTTCTCATCTCACTCAGCATCAGTTCATGCATATCCTCCCAGGCTTCTCTGAATTCCCATCCCTCCTGGTTTCCTCATAGAACAATAGCATTCGAAAACATACATATACCACAATACATTCAAGCATTCCCCAATTGATAGACATTCATTCAATTTCTAATTCTTTGCCACCACAAATAGAGCTGCTATGAATATTTGTACAAGTGATGTTTTTACCCTTTTTCATGATCTCTTCAGGATATAGACCCCGTAATGGTATTGCTGGATCAAAGGTTATGAACATTTTTATTGCCCTTTGGGTGCAATTCCAAAATGCTCTCCAGAAAGGTTGGATGAGTTTACAGCTCCACCAACAATGTATTAGTGTCCCAGATTTCCTACATCCCTTCAAATCTGATAGGTATTAGATGGCACCTTAGAGTTGCTTTAATTTCCATTTCTCTAATCGATAATGGTTTAGAGCAATTTTTCATATGACTATGGATAGCTTTGATTTCCCTATCTATAAACTGCCTTTGCATATCCTTTGATTTGTCAGTTGGGGAATGACTTGTTTTTTTTTATTTTTTATGAATTTGACTCAGTTCTCTATATATTTTAGAAATGAGTCCTAAGTCAGAAATCTTAGTTGTAAAAATTGTTTCCCAATTTACTACATTTCTTTTGATCTTAGTTACAATGGTTTTGTCTGTGCAAAAGATTTTTAATTTAAAGTAATTAAAATTATCTAGTTTGTTTTTAATGATATTTTCCATCTCTTTCTTGGTCATAAGCTGCTTCTCTTTTCATAGATCTGACAGGTAAACTATTCCTTGATCTCCTAGTTTGCTTACAATAGTGTCTTTTATGTCTAAATCATGTATCCATTTTGATCTTGTCTTGGTATAGGGTGTGAGGTGGTCTAATTCAAGTTTCTGCCAACTAAATTCCAATTTTCCCAACAGTTTTTTTTTTTATCAAAGAGAGAGTTTTTGTCCCCAAATCTGGAGTCTTTGAGTTTATCAAACAGCAGATTACTATAATCGTTTCCTGCTATCTCTTTTGCACCTAGGTTATTCCATGATACACCACTCTGTTTCTTAGCCAATATCAGACTGTTTTGATGACTGATGCTTTATAATATAATTTTAGATCTGGTTGGGCTAAACCACCTTCTTTTTCACTTTTTTTTTCATTAAAACCCTAAAAATTCTTGACTTTTTATTTCTCCATATGTATTTATTTACAATTTTTCTAACTCATTAAGGTAATTTTCTGGAATTTTGATTGATAGGGCACTAAATAAATAGTCTAATTTAAGTAGAATTGTCATTTTTATTATATTAGCTCAGCCTATCCATGAGCAGTTGATATTTGCCCAGTTATTTAAGTCTGATTTTATTTGTGTGAGAAGTGTGATCTATGATTATTTTTAGACTTTATTAAGAGAATAGGAATGAGGAGGTGTTAAACTCTCTGTATTCTTCCTGGTCAGATCACATATTGGGAGTCATATTCAATTCTCAATGCTTCATTTCATGATTCCAGAGAAGGTCTATTCTGAGGAGAGAGAAATAGAATCCATGATAAGGTTGAAGATACTGAAGACTTGTATCCTGGAGAAGAGATTATAGAGGAGACAGATGATTATAATACAAGTATTTGAGGAATTCAACTTGATTTTCCTATGTCCAGTAAAGAGAACTAGGAAAAATCTGATGAGTTTTACTAGGAAGAAGTAATTCCCCATCATTGGAGATCAATAAACTGAATTTAGATGCTTATTTTTATTTCTTTTTTAAAAATTTCTTTCGCAAGGCAGTGGGGTTAAGTGACTTGTCCAAGGTCAAGCAATTAAGTAAATATTTAATGTCTCAGGTCATGATTTGCATTCAGCCTGATACCAGGGCCAGGGCTCTATCCACTATACCACCCAGCTGCTCTGAGTTGTACTAGCTGTAGTAGAGGTACAATCTGAGGTCTTTTCCATCTCTAAGTCTATGAGAGATCACCATTTTGTTTATAAAGAGCTTTCCCCCCTAGGAAATCCATTAGGTATAGGGATGGTGTAATATCCCTACCCCTTGTGACATCTTTTTCCTACCCTTTTCTTTTCTCATATTGTCCTAGCACCTTACTTTCACTACCCCTCTCATCACCATTTTACCTGTTTTTTCTTCTTTCATATGATGAAACCCCCAGCACAGCTCAGCACCAGAATAACTGTTAAGAGATTCAGGGTCATGACCTGTTGCCCCTGCACAGATGGCTTCTCAGGAACTGCAGGGTCTGAAAGGCAAAAAGGAAACAAGAAGTGTTTTTGAGAGGAGAGGCAGATGAGGAGCATGTCCAGTGAAAAATTCTACTCTGTGGAACATTACTAAGAGTAGAAAAAGTGGGGAAAAGTTTCATTCCATAGCCCACATACCTTGGGAAAAATACTCACCAGGAAACACAACTAGTATCTTCAGCTTACTGTGCTCTGCCCAGATGTAAATAGTCCCTGAATTACCAGAGGGAAGCTCCAATGTTGTTTGGAGGTAGAAGGTGGAATAAACATTAGGCAAGATGCCACTGGAGGTCTCTTGGCCCCCCCATGCCCAGCTGCCCACTCTTCTGCCAGTGCAGCTGGATAGGGTAAGGGTAGAAGCCTGTGACTGTGCAGTTGAAAGTGACTCTACCACCTGGAGAGAAATCAAGAGAGAAATATTACTTCAAATCATCAGTGACATTTTGTTGTTCCCTTATCACTTCTATATCCTCTCTCTTCCTTTCCTTCCATTTTCTCTCTCCTCTTTCTTTCTCTATTAGTTATTAACTTTGTCAAATTATTTCAGATAGCTGTAGGACTTGGATATTATTATTTTAGCTGCTACAAAAGTCATCTTATCCCTAGGAATAAGTTTCCAAATTTCTATTTCCTCACTCTATTGCCTTTGCTCTGACATAGTCATAAACAATTGTTTGCTACTATTTGCAGCATTGTAAGTGAAAGTGATCCTGTGCTCATGCATCATATGTATTCAGTTACAAATTGGTAAGATGAGGATTCTTTCTGGTTATATGAGGAACCACTGCACTTTACCAATTTATTTCCTCTAAGCCCTACAGTCCATGAAGCCTGTTACCATGAGCCCTTGGGACTTGCTGTCTGTCCTAATGCAGAATATTTTTATATGTGCTGTTTTCCAATTATTCTATGAGTTTCTAGTCATCAAGGACTGTTTTGTCCTTCTATCTGTTCCCTCCCAGAGTTTAGCATAGTGCTTAGCATATCATAAAGTCTTGATAAATGCTTTTTCTTGCCTTCTTTCATTAATTCAATTATTCATTCATTCTGTCCTCAGACTCAAAACTCCCTAATCTTGAAGGCTTGGGTAGTCTTTCTACACTAGTCAGTACCTAGGACAGTGCTTTGCAATTAGTAGACTTCAATAAACATTTGTCAAGAGAGATCACGATTTCAAAACTCAATCCCTGAATCATCTTTTCTAGGGGGTTAAGAATAAAATCTTGAATATTTTAATACTTGAAAGGGTACTTTCTCACTTGGTGCTGATTGTACCTTTTCCATTCCACCCTCATGAGTTATTGTGAGTTAGAAGTCATTACCTAGGGACCATTCCACTGTTGATTAGTCTCTCCACACTTAGTTAGAGTGGTCATCTGATAAGAGTCAATTTGTCCCAAGTCCATGTTGAGAGTTTTCTCAGCTTCATAAAATTGACCAGAGGCTGTACTTTGCTTTCATGGTCTTACAAAACCCTGGGAGGCAATAGGAAGGACTGAGAATTTATCATTCTCCTTCATGGCTGAGTACTGCAGGATTTTCTTCATCATGTCAAAATATTCCTGCATAGCCTTCTCTCTCATTTTGATCCTTAAATGATTTTCTGCTAAGAGTTTGAAGAGCTCTACTTCAGGCTTCATGGAAATGTAGTGATTAATCTGATCATCAGTCTTGAAAATATCTTCACCGAAGTGGAGATGGCTGACAATCTCAATGTCATTATCCAGTTCATAGTATGTAAAGAGTTGGGATATGTGATTCTCTGTAGAGAGATTTTTGAGTCAGTATGATATAATGAAATCAAGATTGGAATTGAAGTTAGAAGGGCCAGTATGAATCCAGTCTCCCATATTTGCTAACTAGATAATCTCGAGTAATTCACTTAAACCTTCAAATTTTATGATAATTAATAGCTAACATTTATACATTACCTTTGAGATCATCAAAGCACTTTCCATATATAATATTCTTACTGCTATTCCTCACAAGCCCCTTGAGAGATATGCTCATTCTAAAAATGGGAATCCAATACTGAATGATATTAAATGACTTGCCCAATTGTTGGGAGCCAGGGTCTCTAAGCTGTTTGACACAGTCACAGCAAGAAGACTCAAGGCAGTCACACTGCCTGATGGAACAACATTCCCTTCTTCAATATACATATATATATATATATATATATGTATATATATGAATATATATAGGGATTTCATGCATACCAATATTTATATGTTTATTATTGATTGCAATATTTAATCACCCTAATACTGGAATGACTATAAAGGAAGGATATCAGAAAAATTCCTTGAATAAAACAGATTGTAAACTCTGTCCAAATTTAGCAGGACTGCCTCTCCCTGAGGCATACAAAAGGCTTCAACATTATGAAATCTCTGGGAAACCCAACACTGGAAATTCCAAGGAGATGTCAAAATATATATATATATATATATATGAAAACAGATGCAAGATGGGTCAGATAGAATTCCAGGGAAATTAATAGTTTTGCCCCCCCCTTAACATACACAGGAATATATGAAAAAGATGGTGAGAAAATAGTTAGTACAGGTGACCGATATGTGAACTCCAGCAGCTTTAGTTTCATGGGAAAGAAGAAAAAAGTCACAGAAACTGTGACTTCTACCAACAAGGCCTGAAAGAAAAATTGGTTATTGTAGGAGTCAATGGACAGGTGGACAAATGTAACTACCCTCACTATAGGTTGTCAAGGGAGCATATCAAAAAACATTACAAAAACATAAAAGTGTTCCATTAAACAAATTATATCAAAGATTACTATAAGGAAAGTTCTGTTTAATTAATAACTTTACTATGCAGCAACAAACTAGTCGACTGGCAGGTTGAGGTCATCATGGTCTGAGCAGGGACAAGAAAATTAATTACATGATTGAGAATCACACTTGTAACCACTACATGATCAAACTTGTAACCATATGAACTATGTGATTAATGATGAAAATTGTACACTTTTGTAACTAAGGAAATGATTTTAGTTTTCTTGTTTGATATGATTCTGAGACTATAAAAATAAATCTAACCAGCTGACCAGTCAACCTGCTCCTGCCTTGACCCACTTGTTGACTCAACTCATTTCGCCGACTCTATCCCTCCTCTCAGGTTGGACCCCCGTGCCCAATGACTTGTCATATAGCTAACACTCCTCTAAAGTGGGATTCAAACATGTCTTCCTCATTCTAGCTCTAGAAATTTTCCAGGAATCCAAACTCCCTATGGTCTCACAATTTTTGAAAAATCTTTAAAAAAGTTTTGAAGTTATTACTATTAAACATATTTTTTGGGGCAGCTAGGTGATGCAGTGGATAGAGCACTGGCCCTGGAGTCTGGAGTACTTGAATTCAGATCCAGCCTCAGACACTTAATAATTACCTAGCTGTGTGGCCTTGGGCAAGCCACTTAACCCCATTGCCTAGCAACCCCCCCCCCCAAATATATTTTTCCTAGTGCATAATGGGGTAGCAATATTTGCACACTATACCTCTCAGGCTTACTCAGAGAAAAGAACTATTCATATGTGAAACTTTTGTAGTTTTCTATAAGAATAGACTATTTCAGAGCAGGTAAATTGAATCAAAGAATAATAAGGAAAATTATTGATTTTTGGTCAATTTTAGAGGTGACTTGTACTTTGATTTGAATTATTCTTCAGACCAAAGGGGGATCAACTATTCCTAGTGAAAACTAATAAGATAGAATCATGTCAGTCTTGGCTTAAATTGAGTCTGTATAATTTTCTATTATAATAATATATAGCTACTATATCTGAATGTATTATTTTGAAAGTTATGCAAAGTTGGATATAAACTTTAAAAATAGTTTGTTGCCTGAATTTTTAATGTCAGCCAATAGGAAAAAGGAAGGGAAATTGAATCTAGAACTTAGCAATAGGAGATAGTGGCTTTTTGAAATAGAAGGCAGCATTGACTAGTTGGTTTGGGGTGTAGTGGCCAATTCTGAAACATTGTGACTTTGCAAAGTATCTTCACTGGAGAATTTCCTTGATATGCATCATCAGGGAAAAACCCAGATCTGAATTCTTTTTTTAATTTTTTTAATTTTTGTGCAAATGATGTTTTTTATACACTACTAAAATGTTCTTGTTTAAGAGTAAACATAATACCCCCTCCTCCCAAAAATATAGACCTTCATGAGCAATAAAGGAAAGAGAAAAAATAAAAATAAAAAAATTTTAAAATGTGTTTCATTATGTGTTCCAATACCACCAGCTCTGTTATAGGTGGATCACATTCTTTATGATAAGTCCATCACAAAAGCTACTTCCATATTTTTCCACCATTGCCATTGCTGATTGCAACTCCCTCCATTCATACCTCCCCACTACCATATACTGTATTTTCTCTCTCCTTTCACTGTGTCCCTCTTCTTAAATGTCCTGTACGGTAGTTGGATGGTATAGCAGACTGATCACTGGTCCTAGGGCCAAGAGGCCTGAGTCCACATACCATCCCTAAGGGCCAGCAACCACCTGGCCCTGTGGTCCCGGACAGGCCATCCAATCCCAGCCCCTTGCAAGAAGTAAAAAAGAAAATGTGTTAAATCTGACCACTCTCCCCCATGGCCTACCCTCTCCTCCATCACTCACATCCCCATCCTTCCCCCATCCTCCTTCTCTCCTTTTTACTCCAGATGTCTATACCCCATTGAGTATATATGCTGTTTCCTCTCGTAGCCATCTCTGATGAGAGCAAAGATTCCCTCATTCCCCCTTGCCTTCCTCCTTCCATATCATTGCAATAGCTCATTGTAATAAAGAAAAATCTTATTATATGAAATATCTTAGCCTATTTCACCTCTTCTTTCTCTTTCTCCTATTACATTTCCCTTTTAGCCATTGACTCCACTTTTGCAATATATTATATCTTCAAATTCAGCTCTCTCCTGTGCTTCATCTATAAAAGCTCTTTCTACCTGCTCTATTAAATGAGAGGTTTAATTTGAGTATTATCAGTATCATTTTTCCATGCAGGAATAATGCAGTTCATCATCATTAAGTCCCTCATAATTTACCCTTCTCCTCCACTCTCTATGCTTCACCTGAGTCCTGTATTTGAAGATCAAACTTTCTGTTTAGCTCTGGTTCTTTCAACAGGAACAATTGAAATTCCCCTGGTTCATTGAAAGTCCATCTTTTCCCCTGGAAGAGGATGTTCAGTTTTGCTGGGTAGTTTATTTTTGGTTGCATTCCAAGCTCTCTTGCCTTCTTGAATATTATATTCCAAGTCCTACAAGCCCTAATGTAGTTGCTGCTAAGTCCTGGATAATTCTTCTGGCTGCTTGTAATAATTTCTCTTTGACTTAGGAATTCTGGAACTTGGCTATATTATTCATGGGAGTTGTTTTTTTGGATCTCTTTCCAGGGGAGATAGGTGAATTCTCTCAATTTCTATTTTGCCCTCAGATTCTAGGCTATCTGGGAATTTTTTTCCTATAGGAATTCTTTAAAAATTAGGTCAAGACTCTTTTCCTGATCATGAATTCCAGGTATCCCAATAATTTTTAAATTATATTTCTGGAATCTATTTTCCAGATCAGTTGTTTTTTCAACAAGTTGTTTCACATTTTCTTCTAATTTTTCATTCTTTTGGTGTTGAAGTATTGTGTCTTGACTTCTCATATAGTCAACAGTTTCCTTTAACTCCATTCTACATCTGAAGGATTTGTTTTCCTCAGAGAGTTTTCTTATCTCATTTTCTATCTTGCCAATTCTACTTTTTAAAGCATTCTTCTCCTCAATAACTTTTTGAACTGTTTTATCCATTTTACTTATGCTGGTTTTTAACATGTTATTTTCTTCAGCAATTTTTGGATCTTCTTGACTAAGCTGCTGACTTCATTTTCATGTTTTCCTGCATCTCTCTCATTTATTTTCCCAATTTTTCTTCTATCTCCCTTACTTGATTTTCAAAATCTTTTTTGAGCTCTGTCATAGCCTGAGCCCAACTTCTGTTTCTCTTGGAGTCTTTAGATGCAGAAGCTTGTACTTCCTCATCTTCATACTGAGTATTTGTCAATGGTCCAGTTTCTCTTTTTTCTCTGCTCATTTCCCCAGCCTGTGCCTGGTTTGGGGGTGCTTCCTGAGCATTTGAGTATTATTGGGACACCCCCACAAGGTCCTCAGTGAGTGAGGCTCTGACTGCTCTCCTGGTCTGTGAATGACCACAAGCACACCCCTTTGCCATGGAGCTGAGGGGGCATCCCTGTTCTATTGGGGGGGGGGGGCTAAACTGCAACCAGGATCTGAATGTGGTCATATCCTCAGAGACCTGCTCCAGGGACAGAGGACAGACCTCAGAAGTCTCTTTCTACTCCCCTACTTTTGGTAGGCTGAGCACTCAAGGCTCAGTTGCCTGGGGGCTCCTGCTTACCTGTTCCATCTGATTCTGTTTTCTGGATCTGGGCTGCCATGGCCACCAATGCTCGCTGAGTGCCCTGAGGGTTGTGCTTCATGTGATAGCTCTGGCAGAGGTCACTTGGCTGATCTTCCAAGTTGTGCCCGGTGTTCCCCAGGGTGTAGATCAGGAAACTGCTCCCACTCCAGTGAGCTGCAGCTCTCAGGCACCCTGGGGCTGCTTCTGGGAGGCTGAAGTTGCTTCTGGCAGGCCACCCCTCTAACCCTGTAGAGTGGAGCCTTTCCACTATTTTCCAGGTTACTTTGGTCTGGAGAATTGCCTCACTTGATCCCTCTGTGAGTTATGTCTCTTGAAAATTTAGTTAAGAGTCATAATTTTATGATTTTTGAAATAAAATGGAGAGAACACCTAGGAGAGGCTTCTCCTGTCACCATCTTGACTCTCCTAAAAACTTTTCATATAAACTTTGGCTGGACTTCACAGCACAAAATCTTTCTTCACTTTTATTTTCCCTTCTAATTTAACAGGTTTTCCTGGGAGGGAAGGAAAGCTTAAAGATAGGATGTGAGCTGTGGGAGTCAGAGGAGTTTTAATCTCTTTCATGTCATTTTTGAGGGGAAGAGGAGCACTTAACACATCTCTGCCATCTTGGCCAGAAGCCCCTTAGTCTTGGTTGATTTCTTTAATGATTCTATCCAATCATGGATTCAGCAAGATCCTAGAGAATAAAACTAATTTTTTGCTATTTCAGTTTTAGTCTAATAAAATTATGATTAACAACATGCACTTGAGTTCAGTCTTCCTGGCTCTGAAGCCATTTTTCTATGCACTCTATCACTCTGCTTAAAAGAAACCATTTGACAAAAGGTAAAGTGTTTTATGGATGTCAGCTATTATTAACCAGAAATTTTTGAATGAACTTTAAAGATTATCTAGTCCCATTCCCTCATTTGACAGGTAAGGAAATTGAGCAGCAGAAGATAGAAATGACCTCCTCAAGGTCATGTAGCTAACCAATCACCAGAAAGCCAGAATTAAAGCAGACTTACTCTGAATTTAAAGAGACTCAATCCATATTCTGTTTCTATTACTTCCCTGAGTAACCCCAAACAACATAATGTATTGTTTTTTATTATGATAATAATTTATATTTATATAAAACTTGGAAATTTGCAAAGTACTTTCTTTTTAAAAACCTTTTAATTTTGATAGTAGGCTTTTATCCCTTTTAAATGAGTTAACTGGACACCCAGACAAGGATGATGAGACTTTCTTGAGATTATGCTACTAGTCAGAGGACACAGATAGGACTCAGATCAGGTTTTCTAATTCTTCCTAGTAGCTGTCCCACTATTTTAGGCTGATCTTTATGTCCCCTGACCAATTCCTGTGCTCAGTATGTTTTCTCTACATAGGAGATCTAATGTGCAGTAGTAAAAAGAACACTGACCTAAGAAATTCAGGTACCAGTCTTAAGACTCTAACATTTTAAATCTTACCTGGAAAAGAACTTCAGAGGCATCTATTCCATCCCTCTCATTTTATAGACAAAGAAACTGAGACCAAAGGATATTAACTATGAATTGTTTTCCTAATTAGAATGTTAATATGGAACCTTTATAAAGAATATTGGAGCAACTCAGGGAATAGAGTGCTAGGTCTGGCGTTATGGAGACCTGAGTTGAAAATCTGGCTTCAGACATTTACTAAGGGTGTGATCCTGGCCAAGTCACTTAACTTTTTTGATTCAGTTTCCTCATCTGTATTGGCAAATTACCTCAATATTTCTGACAATGAAAATCCAAATGGGAGGTTACAAAGAATCAAACATGACTGAAATGACTGAAGAACAAAAATAGAGAATTTAGGAAAATCTACAGAAAGGAATTATACAGCAGGGTTGTGTTTAACTGGGTTGTGACCTGCACAATTGGATCATATCTACCTATCTTGTATTAGAGAGTTAAAATATTATGATCATTGTTGTTGTTGCTGCCAAAAGGAGGTGTCCTTGAACAGAGCTTCGTTAAGGATAGAGACAGGCACTGACCTGTATTTATATGAGAGAGAACTCCGGTGTAAGTAAATTGTCTCTACCAATGCAGTTTGGAACTTTTCCTTTAAGATATATTTATTCACAGAATTACAGTTTTAAGAGTATCATCCAGAACACTGAGAGTGAAAGTGACTTGCCCAGGATCACATAGTCTGTTTGTTTCAGAAGTAACACGTGAATCCAGGTCTTCTTGGCACTGAACTCACCTCTCTATCCATTACACTATACTATATCTTTAAATATAATC
This sequence comes from Macrotis lagotis, assembly GCF_037893015.1. NCBI lineage: Eukaryota > Metazoa > Chordata > Mammalia > Peramelemorphia > Peramelidae > Macrotis > Macrotis lagotis. The sequence continues at coordinate 23,811,824 of NC_133658.1, forward strand.
ACAACTCACTCTTATGCCATGCTCTGAGGACTGTGGAACATTGTGCTCACCAGAATCATGTGAGATAATTAGAGTCACCAAATTATTTTCACCATTTCATAAAGAAGAAACGACTCAGAAAGGGCAAGGGAGTTGTACATGTCAAATGATTAAAACGTCTCAGATCTAGGATTTAGACCTGGGTACCTTGTCTTAGAATTTGGTTCTTTTCCCACTAAACTATACTTTCTCCACACATTTGAATGAGTGATTGAGGCAGGAAAGGTTACCCAAGAAAGGAAAAAAGCTGGGATTGACTCTGAGTTGACAACCTTTTTCTTGACAGTGGTAATGCAGTCTAATTGATGAACAGGATGTCTCTTATTTTTAGGCAGAATTTCCTTTTACTTTGATAAATAGCAGATCCATTGACATCTTTGGGTTTCTGAAAGTATCATGTCACATATTTCAATGTGCATGAATGTCTAGCTGAATACCTAAAAAAAAGTTTTTTTCCTTGTTGTCCTCATAACCTCTGCCCAGAGAAAAGCTAATAGTAATGATAGTGTTAATAGTAATAAACTCAGTTACATTTCTATTATACTAGCTGAGTGCCAGGTAAGCAGGTGGGTGGTATAATCAGTGGAGTACCAGGTCTGAAGTCAAGAAGATCTAAGTTCAAATCTCACTTCAGAAATTTACAAACTGGGTGACTTGGAGGTAGTCACTTAACCATTATTTATTTCAGTTCATCATCTGTAAAATGAAGACAGACTGGAGAAGGGAATGCCAAACCAACCCAGAATTTTGTCAAGAAAAACCACATGATTATTGTAATCTGCTGTTTGATAAACTCAAAGAGTCCAACTATTGGGATTAAAAACCCTCTCTTTGATAAAAACTGTTGGGAAAATTGGAAGTGAGTATGGAAGAAACTTGGATTAGACCAATACCTCATACCCTATACCAAGATAAGATCAAAATGGTTACAAGATTTAGACAAAAAAACACAATATTATAAGCAAACTAGAATATCAAGGAACACACACACACACACACACACATATATATATGTATGTATGTATGTAGGTATAATCAGCTAGAAGGAAAGGGAAGCAGTTTATGACCAAGGAAGAGATGGAGCATATCACTGAAAACAAACTAGATAATTTTGATTACATTACATTAAAAAGCTTTTGCACAGACAAAACCACTGTAACCAAGATCAAAAGAAATGTAGTAAATTGGGAAATACTTTTAACAACTAGTATTTCTGACAAAGGACTCATTTCTAAAATATGCAGAGAACTGAGTCAAAATTTCAAAAAAAACCAAGCCATTCCCCAATTGACAAATGGTCAAAGGATATGCAGAGTTAATTTACAGATGAGGAAATCAAAGCACTCAATAGTCATATGAAAAATTATTCTAAATCATTACTTATTAGAGAAAAGCAAATTAAAGCATTTCTGAGATACTACCTCACACCTCTCATACTAGCCAATATGACCAGAAAGCACAATGATCAATGTTGGAAGGGATGTGGGAAATCTGGGACACTAATGCATTGTTGGTGGAGCTGTGAACTCATCCAACCTTTCTGGAGAGCAATTTGGAATTATGCACAAAGGGCAACAAAATTGTGCATATCATTTGATCCAGCAATACCACTACTGGGTCTATTCCCCGAAGAGATTATGATAAAGAGTAAAAACATCACTTATACAAAAATATTCAAAGCAGTCCTGTTTGTGGTGGCAAAGAATTGGAAATTAAGTGAATATCCTTCAATGGGGAAATGGCTTAACAAATTGTGATATATATATATTATATATATATATATATATATTATATATATATATATATATAGCCTAATCTCACTCCCAATCTCTCAAAGGAGAACTATATATACATATACATATATAAATATACATATATATATATGTATATATCATGGAACACTACTGGTCTATTAGAAACCAGGAGGGATGGGAATTCAGGGAAGCCTGGAGGGATTTGCATGAACTGATGCTGAGCAAGATGAACAGAACCAGAAAAACATTGTACACCCGAACAGCAACATGGGGGTGATGATCAACCTTGATGGACTTGCTCATTCCATCAGTGCAACAATAAGGGACCATTTTTGGCTATCTAAGATGGAGAATAGTATCTCTATCCAGAGAAAGAAGTGCGGAGTTTGAACAAAGAGCAGACTATTACCTCAATTTAGGGGAAAAAACCATTATCTTATTATGTAATTTTGCTATCTCTTATACTTTATTTTTCTTCCTTAAGGATATGATTTCTCTCCCATCACATTCAACTTAGATCAATGTATACCATGGAAACAACATAAAAACTAACAGACTGCCTTCTGTGGGGGGTGGGGGGAGGGAAGCAAAAATAGAGGGAAAATTGTGAAACTCAAAATAAAATCTTTCTTTAAAAGAAAGTTAGGACTACTCTGATAGCCTGCTATTTGTATTTCAGGTGCATCCATGTATATTGGATGGTAGACATTTACATTCTCCAACATTAAGATAATAATAATAAACCATTTATATATAAATGTATATATGTATAAACCACATGGACAAAGTCCTTAGATTACTGAGAGTTGAACCCAGTTGAGCAATTTAACAAGAAAATGTGCCAGATACTGCTAAGCATTTTACAAACATCTCATTGGAGCATCACAACAGATCTGGAAGGCAGATAATATCATTAAGCCCATTTTACAGTTGAAGTAACTGGCAAACCTATGTTAAGTGACTTGTTCTAAGAACACTCAGTTAGTATTTGAGGTGGGATTTGAACTCTGCCCTTCCTGACTCCAGGATACAACTTTGTATCAATTGCCACCTATTTGCCTTGGGGCAGATTTCTGCACTAACCTTGCCTAGGCAGTCATCCTGATTAAAGATTGAGAATGAGATTAGGCTATTAGAATTTATATCCAGGGCCACCTCCAGTCATTCTGATCCATATCTGGTCACTGGATCCAGATGACTCTGGAGGACAAAGTGAGACTGGTGACTTAAAATCCATTTCATGTACTTGTCATAGCTCCACCTCTCTTGATGCCATGGTCTTCTTCAAGAACAAAGGACAAACTTCATCATCATCATCAACATCAGAATTTCCATAACCCCATGCTGACCCTTCTAGGAGTTCTCCACAAGTGATAGCTTTCCTCCCTCCTCTAATTTGTCCCAAATCCCTGTATAGGAACCCCCTACCATCCACTGCAGCATGCTCATGGATCCTCTGACCTAAAAGACAAAAAAAAAAGAAATTTATACCCAACTTGGGTTGGAAATACATCTGATCTAAGACTGAGGGTTTTTCCAGGCCCACTATGTATTTCCCCAATTAGAATGCAAGAATAGTGTATCTACTGAGAATTGAGGTTCCAGAAGGATGAGAACTGCTCCTCATTTGTATATGGAAGCTCTTTGGAGCTCTGGTTTTTTCTGACCTTGCAATCAGGATGTCCTTGGTTCAAACTCAGACTCTAGCTAAAGTATCTGGGCAAGTTACTTAAGCTCCATGGCACCCAACTTTTCCACATATGAAAAAGGGGAAGATTGGACTAAATAATTTTACAGGTTCCTTTCAATTCTAAATCTTTCATCTGTACAGTAACGTAAAAAAAAAACATTTTTTCATTGATCTAGAGAAAGATATTGATGACATGTCTGTCGACTAGGCAGAAAATATTTATTAAGAACCTATTACTAGTTGGATAAAACTAGAGGACAGAACACCAGCCCTGGAGTCAGGATGACCTAAGTTCATAGCCCACCTCAGACACTTAATACTTACTAGCTATGTGACCATGGATCACCTTGCCTGGAAAAAGCCACAGACACAAAAAAGAACCTTGCTAAGCAACACAGTGCCTAAGTGTCTGGGGATACAAAAAAAGACAAAATAATGGTGCCTGCTTTCAAGAAGGTCATAGTCTATTGAGGGCAGGGGCAGATAAAAACTATGTCAAAACAAGACATATGAATGACATGATATTAAATGAACAATAGAGGAAAGGCAATCATGTTGAGGGGTATTATAAATGATTTCTTGTAGAAAGTGGGATTTGAAGGTAGCCAGGAGATGAAGATGGAGATGGAGAGCAGTCTAGGCATGGGGAATAGTCATATGAAAATACACAGAAGATGGAATGTCTCATTTCAGGATCAGGAGACCTGGGACACTGGACTACAGATTTTATGAGAGTGAGTAAGGTATAAGAAGAATACTGAGTAGGAGGGAAGTGCTAAGATCAAATCCACATTTTAGAATGATCTGTTTGACAGCTGAATTGAGGATGGCTAGGAGTGGAGAAAGCATGAAGAACAAATGGTATTACAATAATCTTGGCATGAGGTGATGATGGCCTATACTGGGATGATTATAATGTCAGAGAAGGGAAGGGGGTATATATGAGAGATGTTTTGATGGAAGAAACAATAGGACTTGTCAACAGATTGTATATGTGAGGAGGCAAAAGAGAATGAACAATAGATGATGACAACTAAAGTTACTGGGAGGATGGTGGTACCCTTGGTAGTAAGGGAATGTTGAAGGAAATGAAGATTTGGGGAAAGATAATGAGTTCATTTTTTAAACATGCTGGGTTTAAGATTTCTGTAAGACATTCAATTCAAGAGGTCCAATAGGCAGTTTAGAAATGTGAATCTTTTTTTTAGGTTTTTTTGCAAGGCAAATGGGGTTAAGTGGCTTGCCGAAGGCCACCCAGCTGGGTAATTATTAAGTGTCTGGGGCCGGATTTGAACCCAGGTACTCCTGACTCCAGGGCCGGTGCTCTATCCACTGTGCCACCTAGTTTCAAAGGCTATAGAGAGATATAAAGAAAGAAAACTGAGATGGGTCATTAGGTCTGGCAACTTTGGAGAGAGAGAACAGATGAAGTCAGAAGTCACATTGTAGGAAGTTAAGAAAAAAATGAGGCACAGAATCTAATCTTACAATGTCTTATCAGTAGCCTTTCAGAGTTTGGATGACCTAAAATATTAATCCTCTTCATCTAATTTGTGATGAGCCTATCTATACATAACTTGAGTGGCACCAGACATGATCCATTACTGATTCAAAGTAGGTTTGGAAGAAATTCCTCTATGTACTAATGCATTGTGACATAATGCTTAGCAAGTTAGCCTCAAAACTAAGCAGACCTGTGTGCAAATCCAACAAATAATTTTTAGATCCTTTAGACAGGTAACTTAACTTTTCACTTCTCTAAGTCAGCTCTCCAGGACCAAATTGCCCAGTGAGTACTGATATATATTAGAGAGAATTACTTAAATTAATGAAACTATAAGTTCAGTTTTTATCTTTTTATACATATCAGTAGATACTGCTGTCTTTACTAATGTGGAGTCCCAGTGATAGAACCAAATGCACTCAAAATATTAGTGTTTAATAAAAATATAGATAAGTGAAAATTAGGAGAAAGATTTTTGAGTTCATTAATGTTGTTGGGAAAACAGCATAATGAAATATACATTTTGATCCTTACACCATAAAGTTGCAACAAATTCCATTTAATCTTGAATTTAAAATGTCAATCAATCTTGAGCAGGTTAGAAGAGAATAGAACAGCATATTACCTAAATTGTGTAAAACTGATCCTTTGTAAATTATTAAACATTAGTACAGATAAAGACTGGTGAGTTTAATTGCATAAAAATCACAGTGATTATCAAGATCAGGTTTGAAACATGTGCATCAAATATAAAAGGCAAATGTTTAGTATATGAAATTTATAAGGAACATAGGAATATTAGAATTCAATGTCTAATTACCATTGAAAAACGCTAGAATATATGAATGATTTTCAAACAATGATTCAAAGTAATGATAGCGGGAAATATTGATTAAAAGGGTTTGTGATTTGCTTGGTAAGGTGGTTTCTTCCTTCACTGACACAGTTCACAACTTCTCTTTGAATTAGTAGGCAATCTTCTCCATTCTTATGAGTAAAATTTTGCTTGTGTTGGTGGACTACTGGTAGTAAATTTTTTTGAATTGAAGGAGGCTGGTGTTGGAATAACAGTTAAGGGACTTCTTGAGGTCAGTAGGACTTTCCAGGGCTTGTTCCCTACTGGCAGAGCTTAGAGAGGCCTGGATCATCAAAGTTATGATGAGGCATCAGCAGAGGACATTAGTGAAGGAGGGCAACAGTATGAAAGAAAAACATACAAACCTAGATAACAAAGATGAGAAGTGTATATTCAGATAAATTTTTCATTTAATCTTGCATGAAGAGTTTGCTCCCCCCTACCCCCAATAGAAAATAAGAATCTTGAGGGGGGACTTTACTTTTTTGTATTTATTTTCCAGATATCTAGTACACAGTGGGCATATAATAAATGACAATAATGATAATGATAACTAGTATTTATAAAGTACTTTAAAAACACTTTAGAAATATGATCTCATTTGGTTCTCACAATAACTTGAGAGGTAGGTGGTATTATCATCTCCATTTTACTGTGAAAGAAAATGAGGCAAAAGTGTCAGAGGCTGGATTTGAATTTTAATGTTCTTGACTCCACACCTAATTCTCTGCCAATTGTTCCATATAGGGACCTTTAAAATGCTTGTTGAATTGAAATGAATAAAGCAACAAACTAATACATTGCTATGGTCATATTACATATATGAATTTATTATTCTGTAAAGGGTTATAAATCCAAGTTTGCACTGGTTTACTATTTAAAATAAAGTCCATAGCCATATTTGAAAATTAGATAATCATAAGGTATTATTTTTCAAAGAATTCTTCCTTGGACCCCACATGAAAGAACGGAAATCTTTCTGGTAGAGAGAGATCAGTTAGGGACAGCATTGAGATTAATGTTTAGGAAATCCCAAAGAAGACAATAATTGACTTGCCTGGAGTCTTGCCTTGATATATATTACATTTCTCTATTGTGGTGAAGGAGTTGGAGAAGCAGAAGGAAAAGATCCTTCTACCTGATCCATAGAACCTGTGAAGAAATGTCTCAAGGTTGTTATTCCCTCATTGCCTCATGTCAACCTAGCCATCCAATATGTCAATAGAAGTGGTGGAAGAGACCATATTTCTGACATTTCTTAGACTTAGATAAAATAATATATTCTTGTTGCTTCTCAAAGAAGTTTATTTTCATTGATTTTATTCCTTCCCATTCCATCTGATACAATTTACCACTATTCCCTGTATTCCAATGTAGTTCATACATTCTTCCAAACTGATAGAGAAATTTTCAGAGAATGCACACTCTATTGAAGCACTCGAGAAGACATTTCATTGACTTCCTATCTCCATTCCTGATCTCAGAAACTGAGCTTCTAAATCTCACTAGAATTTTTCAGTTTTAAAAACTTCTTTGACCTATATGCTTTTCCTGTCACTGTGGGCAACACCCAATAAATTCTTCCTTTACTAAAAGTGTCCTTTGCCCCCAAATTTCTCTAATGATGATGATAAGAACAATCATAAAAATAATAATAACAATATCAAGATAGCGACTTGTTTCAATACCATTGCGACTTGAGCCCCACTAGTATAAATGAGAATTAAAAAAGACGACTCCCAAAATGGGAGCATCAGCTTTCTATTTTTCATATACCGACAAATGATAAAGTCACATGCTGTAAATACAGACCTGAAAATATCCTTGAGAAATCAACCAGCAAATGGTAATAGAATGATCAGAGCATGATCAACAGATCGATTACATAATTATCTATAAGTACCCAGAAATAGCATTGATTCATAAAAACTTTAAAAAATATATTTAAGCGATGTCATTATGCTACATCACAACGTTTATACTTAATGGAATGAGGAACTGAAAATATAGAGACAGCGGAGGAGATGGAAATTATATGGGAACAGGATAAAATGCTTGTAATTTTCTCATATTGTTTGTTATTGGAATGATGCTAAATATTCACTCAGGGAATCTCAGGGGAATCAAATGACATTATAATGCCTTCATTCTACTCTAAAATGTACTTAGTCTCTTGAATAGTATTTCAAGGAGTATTAATAATAAATGAATAATAAACTGTTACTAATTATTTCTATAAAAGCTTCATTGAAGAGGATGAGAAAAATAACCATAACAATACCTCAAGAATAAAAGGTTCTTCCTGATGTAGAGGACAGTCTCGATTTTTCATGAATTGCTGAGGTCAAAGGAAATCATCACCTGGGCACTATCTTTATCTAGAATGCAACTCAAGGAACCGAAGTAAAGAATGCCATTGGGGCCATCTGTGGGACCTTGCCAACTAGGCAGAATCTGTCAGAACTTTCCCCTTCCTTGAATTAGCCTCTAGGGACTCTAGGTTATCTCCAGATTTGAGTGAGACTCAGGATTTTCATGGAAGAAGAATAATAACTCATTTTATGAAGAGCTGTTCTGCTGCCAGTTCTGGTGCCATATAACTACAATAAGGCTTAGGACTTCAGTGGAGAAACAATGATAGTTCACTCACTTTTTGTACAGTCGAACATTCTACCTAAGGCTCAGTTGGTGCATGATGTCAATCACACCATGGTTAGAGATTTGAGCTTTAGATAGGACGCTTTATTAAGACCAAGAATTATTAATCCAGAACCTGAAGACTCAATGGGTCTGTGTCAAGGATGGGGAACATTTGACCCACAGTTCATATTGATCTGGTGATCACAAGGTAACTTCAAGGAGGACTCAGAGCTTCTTAGGGGTGAATTAATTAAATGTTTGACTAAATATAGCCTATGAATGATGGTATAAATATCCTAATTGCCCTTGCTAGAAAAAACGTTTCCTACTCCTGGTTTATGAGGTCATGAAATCTTAGAAGTAGAAAGACATAGGGATCAACTAATTACCTGAACTTGATTTCTTTCTACCAAATTCCTGCTGTCATACAACCTATTCTAGGAAACCTCTAACAATTCATGGGAAACCAGATGGAGCAGTGGATAGAGCACTGGTCTTTCAGTCAGAGGATGTGAGTTTGAGTCCAGTCCCAGTCACTAGCTGTGCGACCTTTGGCAAGTCATATAACCCTGACTGTCTCACATCCAGGGCCATCTCCAGTCATCCTGATTCCTATCTGGCCACTGGACCCAAATGACTCTGGAGGAGAAAGTGAGACTGGTGACCTGACACAGCTCCCCTCAATCAAATCCAATTTGTGTGCTTGTCATAGTATCACATCCCTGATTTTAAGGTCTTCTTTGAGAACAAAGGGAAACATTCCAATAACAAATAACATGAGAGAAATGACAGGCAATTTATTCTGTTCCCATTAAAGTTCCATCTCCTCTACTGTCTATGTTTTCATAGTTCCTCATTCCATTTAGTATAAAAGTAGCTAGAAATAGCATTGATTCAACAATTCAGAACTCATTATCTCCTGAGCTAGCCTTTTTGTCTTTTGAACAGCTCAATTTAGGAAGGTTTCCTTATCAGAACCCTAAATGTACATCTCTAACTTTTACACATTGCTCTTATTTCTCTCAATTTTCTGAAGACAAGAACAAAGCATCTCTCTTTTTAGGTCATGTATATAAACAAATATATCCTAATAAGCTTTCTTTCTTTATGATAAATATCTCTGATTATTCTTTATGACACAATCTTTAGCATTTTTAAATTAAGCAGAACAAGATTGTTTTTTCTGGACCACAGCTTTAGCTATAGAAATAATGGACTCTTCACTAAGAATGGATTACATCTAATGAGATGAAATCTACTTGCTTAGAATTTAGAAGATCAGATCAAGGGGACTTTAAGTGGAAATTGGAGTGTAAAGGGAAAAAAATGCCAATGTATATTGCCCCAAACATTCAGAAACTGCATAGAACAGCAGATATGATCCAATAAGGACAATATCCAGAATTTTATAGGAGGCAATATTTAAGAAGAGAAGAAATAATAAGATCAATGTTTTTATATGAGTATATTTAAGTGTATTAAATATATGTTATTAACAATTAGAGATGTTAATTGTATTGGGAAATATAATTCCTCCCTTGTGAAGTAGTATGAAAAATATGAGAAAGAGAAGATACTTCTAAATGACCTGTTAAACCTTGGGGAAAAGATTATAAAGAAACATTTTTTACTATCTTCCATGTTCAACCTAGCTTTTCATCATGCTCATGGGAAACATGTAGACAAAGGAGCTAAGAGTTCTGGAATTTCTCATGTCAGGAAAGCCATATATTTATAAGGAGGCAAATTAGAACTTATCAACATTTTAGAGTAGAAAACTTTAAATTTTGAGTAAAAAATTATTCTAATGTTAAATCTGTTATTTATTTCCATTTTTACCCTGAGTAAGTCGCTGACTTTTTTAATACCTCAATTTATTCAGAATTTAAGATGAGGATGTCCTGGATTATTTAGAAAATCTCCATTAATTCTAAATCATATAAATATGATGATGTCACTGAGTCTTGAAGGGATGTGGTTCATATCTGCAATAGAAGATAAATGTGAACACATAGCAAGGACACTTGATGACTAAGAGCCACCATGGTTTGTGATGACTTGGACGAAGTCATGGACAGCATGTACATCAAATGGAGGTGACTTAATGCCGGGAAGGATGGCTATCCCTATTAAATGTCTATAAATAAAATCAATGGCCAAATCAGATCCACAGAACCTTTAAAGGGAAGTTAGCTAGAATATAATAAGATGAAATTTCTTAAGAGTTTTACATATATATATATCACTTCAATAAAATTAAAAGCTCTGTGAGAGCAGTGACTATTTTTTCTTTTGTCTGTGTGCTATGAGTCTAGTAATACCCTAAACAGGCCTTGTCAAATGCTTTTTAGACAAAGTGGATCAGATGATTGGAATATAAATAAATGCTTAGTCCCACAGTTGGATTGAAAATAGCAGTAAGTATGATATTATTACATATATAATATATATACATACATATATACACACAATGTTTTCTGTGAAAAAAAAAGACATTGGGATTTTCCTGCTCTTAAGACTTAATATAAGTCAGCGATGTGATTTGGCCTTGGTGGAACAGAAAAAGGCCTAATCCAACTATACTAACAGCTAATTAATGATTATTAATAGTAGTAATATAATTAATAATAATCATTGACATTTAAATAGCATTTCAAGGTTTAACTGGTACTTTATATGCATCACAATACTGTGAGGTAAGTGATATTATACCCTTCTTTTATAGATGAACAGGCTGAGAATTAGATAAGTTGACTTGCTCAGGATGTTAATGAGGAGTTTTTCGAGCAGGCATAATTTAGATTTCATTGCCTCTTTGTCCTCCTCTCACATTAAGATTCTGAGATTTTTTCTCTAAATATTTTCCATGAGTTACTGAAGTTACTGTTATAGCAACATCTTCTGTGTCCTTGGGAGCTCCCCATCTCATACCTTCTTATTACCTCTGTCTTATTTCATACATACCTGATTTCCTCTTTCTCCATACAATGAGGGTCCCAATACAACTGAGCAGTAGGATGACAGACAATACAATCCCCAGTGTCAGCACCCAAGGCTTTATCTTTTTGGGATTTCCAGGTACTATAGGGAGAAAGGGTAGAGTGTAAGTGGGTGTACATTCAATGAAAGAAGTGGGGAAGGGAAAGGAAGTACACTCTGGGATCTGATCTCCAAGGGATGTGATGAGAATGAGTGGCTGAAAAACTAACCTGGATACACAACAGGGTTCTTCAGTTCACTGTGTTCTACCACACAGGTATAACTCATCTCTGAGTCCTCTGGAGGGAGCTCTAAAGTAATTTGGAGGAAGAAGGTAGAATCCACATTGGGCAGGATGCCACTAGAAGTCTCCTTTCCCCATACACCAAGCTCCCCATTCTTCTCCCAATGCAGCAGGATGGAGTGAGGGTAGAAACCTGTGGCTGTGCAGGAGAGAATGATTCTGCCTTCTGGGTTGACACGCTGAGATACGATCATCTCAGGGGCCACTGGGAGCAGAAATCAGGAAAGAAGACCTCATGTCATTATCTCAGTGAATGTTTGATACCTGCCTTGTCTCTTCCCTCATTGAGATTATCAGTCTCCTTAATGCAACATTCCTTTTCTTACTGAACCCAGTGGAACCATCAGATCTTTGAGAGTAGTATAACTTATAACTCTTTTTCTCTCCTTGGAGATCTAGAAGAGTGCTAGGTAAACACTAGTTACAGAGTCAGCATCTGTTGGTGTTTATTACTACATTACCAGCAACTTTCTAAGCCATCTTCAACTTGTTTGGCTTACTATGATGGATTTGGAACAGAATCTTCTTCAATAGGTCACTATTTCATCTGATTCACTATTTTAGCAGTGCAGATCCTTCTAATGAAGAATGAAGACCCACTATACTAGCCATGATATCCTTCATACTCCTCCTGGAACCCAAGAAAATAAAAGCAAAACATTCCCTGGTGATCAGAATTCTGGTGATAATGCTCTAACTGTTCACTAGGCAGCAGCTAGAAAGACCATCATTCTTGTGGCTGTATATATTTTTTTCAAACTTGGTTGGACATGACAGAGTATATTATATTCAATTGTCATATCTTTTGAGTTCCCAGGCCACTCCCATGCTTAAATGAGGCAGATAGAGGTTTAGATTAAGCATAAGGAATAAAGAAAGTTGGAAGGAGCAAAAAAAGAAGGAAGAAAAGAAAAAGAAAGAAAGGAGGAAAATGAGGAAGGAGGAAGAAAAAGAACAGATAGAAGAGAAAGAAAAAGGAAAGATGTAAAGAAAGAAGAAAAAATAAAAAAGAGAAAAAGAAGGAAAGAAAGGAGAAACTAGTCAAAAAGAAAAAGAAAGAAAGAAGGAAATGAGAAGGGGAAAGGATAAAAAAATAGGAATCTCAACTTTTCTCAAATTTCTCTGATTTTCACACTGGAAAATTGGAAGTATAGTCAGAAACCATGAATCCTGCCTATAACACACTTGATTAATCTGGATCCCCTGGGAGCAGATAGGAGCAGATAAGAAAAAGCAAACACTTACCATTATCCCTTAAATTTCTGTACCCAACAACTTTCCTCAAGAAGTCAACACAGTATTGATCCATATAGTGTTTTCTTAAATTAGTCCACAGGGTACTTTCCGCAATGGGCAGGTATTTCTTGAATTCAGGATGTACATTCTCCCAGTGTCCAACCTCTTCATCCATCCTGCAATATTCCTCTCCATCCCAAATCAAATGGATGCGGCTCTTTATCTTGATGTCATTGTCAATTTCACAGTCTGCAAGGAGCTGAATTGTATGATTTCCTGGGTCTGGTAAAGACAGGGAGATCAGAAACTAGGGTCAACTGTTAGTCCATCCCCAAACTAAGGGCCTAAGCAAGGGCATAGAGCCCTGTCCTTTGAGTTCAAGTTTATTGATTAAGGAAGTTTGGAAAGCAGTGAGAGTTCTTGTGTTGAAAGAAGAGGGGTTTTAGAAGGATTTTTAGAACGGATTTTAGAAAGAGTTGGTGACCCAGAATGTTGAAGCCTAAGGCTCAAGATTATGTACTGTAAACTTCTTCCTCCAGGCCAAAGATATTCATTTCAGTAATATAAGAATGCTTGTCCTTCATTTTCGAAGAAGACCATGACATCAGGGAGGTGATGCCTTGACAAACTCAATAATTGGATTTGAGTGAGGGGGTGCTAACTCACTTTCTCCTCCAGAGCTATGGCCAAATATGAATTAGAACTGGAGATGGTCCTGGATGTGGGACAATCAGGGTTAAGTGACATGCCCAAGGTCACACAGCTAGTAAGTGACAAGTGTCTGAGACGATTTGAACTCCTGTTCTCCTGAATCCAAAGCCAGTGCTCTAACCACTGTATCACCTAGCTGCCCTTTTCAGTAATATGATTTGCTGGGGAATTAATCTATTGGCTTTGGAAGAGTAATAGGCCAAAGCACTATGAATAGAGGGATGAAAGGAGATTAGTGGGTCTTACTTACTGTTAAGTTTAGTCTCATTCTTTGATAAATTTTGCAGCATCCATTGGAAATGTTTCTCATGATCCACCAATAAATTTCGGTTATGGGTAATATAGCCAACTCCCAGTACTTCAGAGATCCAGGGTATCTTGACAATAATTTGTCGATGCACATTGTTATAGGATCCCAGCTCAACATCATCCATGAAGCTAATTGCAGTTAGTTCCAAGAGAGAATGGACTGTGCCCACGGCAGTGAACTGACCCACATGCCTGTGGTGTGCTGAATTATAGGGAGGGAAGAAGAGAGTAAAGTGTTTCATGTTTATCATTAGAAGGGGACCAGAGTTTTCTCTCATCCATTGCTTTGTCCTTCCTCTTCCCTTCACCATCAGTGAGGGCAACTATACAAAATGAGGCCAAAAAAATCTAAAAAAACCAACTCTTAGTCTTTTTCTCTCTCTCTTGTACTCCAAACATCGCTATCAAGGTTGTGCAGTGGATAGAAAGCTGTGATTGTATTCTGAAATATCTGAGTTCAAATCCAGTTTCAGTCTCTTATACAGTGTGACTGACCCTGAGTAAAGGTCAATTAAGTGCTTTAAACTTCAGTTTCTTTTTCCTTAGGACTGGCAAGATAATGCCTACCTCTTAGAATTCTTATGTCAATCAAATTAAATGTTTCTAAAGAACGTACCACAATGCCAATCACATAATAGGAGATTAATAAATGCTTACTTGAAAAAAAACTCCTTTCAACATCTCCAATTAGATTATAAGTAAATGAAACTCAACATGTCAAAAACAGAACTCATTTCAAGAATACCACTGATATTTCCATGACTCAGTTTTCAATTTCACATTCATCCTTTAATCTTCCCTCTCCCTCCAAAATCTGACCAGTGTTCTGTTCCTACATATTTCACCCCTACAAACTTTTCTTTCCACTTACATCCCCCCATCCCAGTTCTAATTCTCATCCTTCTTCACCTAGATTTTTGTAATTTCCTTCTTATTGATTTCCCTTCTTCACATCTCTTCCCTCTACAATGAGTACTCCTCATTCTTCCCATTTAATATTGCTAAAGTTCATCACTTTCTTTTTTCTAGACATCTCTAGTGGTCCCATAATGTGACTTAAATAAAATATAAACTTTTCCAGCTAATGACATTTAAACTCTACTCATAACCTGGGTTCCCTTTACCTTAGGAGGCTTATATTATAGTTTTCCCTTCATGAATTCAAAATTTCAGCCAAACTGGTCCACTTAACCATTCTTCACTGCTAGCATTTCATCCTGAAAGTCTTTGCTGATCCCTCATGACTTCCAGAGTATTCCCAGTTTTCTCTAAACTACAGTTTCAGGTCCACCTCAAGATTTTCCCTGATTTCTGCATGTGCTTAAGGCCTGCCCCATCAGAAATTAATTTGTATTTCCTTAAGGCTTGTTTATGTCTAATCATATCCAATCTTTTGGGAGAAGGGAGGGCTTACCATAATGCCTGGCACATAGTAGGAAATTTATGTGGAATGGGGAAAAAGCATTGGCTTTGGAATCAGAAGAATTCAATTTGAATCCCATTTCTAATACTAATTATGTGGCTTCAGGAAAGTCATATAGCCTCTCTGGGCCTGTTTCCAAATTTGTAAAATGGCAAAATTGGAGCTTCTGGCATTTCAGGTCTCCTCCTATTCTCCTCTCCACTCCCACAGTCTTTGTTTGATCCGTTTCATTTTTCACCTATGAGAACCTCTTTACTGGTCTCCCTACCTTAAATCTCTTTCCTCTTCCATCCATCCTACCCTCAGCTGCCAATATGATTTCTTTAATATTTTACTCTTAATATCTCATTATTCTAGTTAATGAACTCTAAGATTTCTCTCCTACTTCCAGGATAAAGTTCTTTGCTATGTACCAAAATCTTTTCAGAACATGGATATTTCAGCCTTTCTAATTGAAAGTCATACAATTTACTCCCCTCTACTCATTCAATTCCCCAACAGTGGCTTACTTGCTGTTCCCCACACTCTGTCTCCTCCCCACTTTTTTCCTGACTCTTTCCCATGCCTGGAATATTCTACATCTTTATCTCTGCCTCTTCACTTCCCTGAATTCCTTTGCATCTCAGATACAATGTCATCTCCTGGAAGGTTTTTCTGGGTTCCACAACTGCCAGAGCTTTCCCCTCCAAAGTTACCTTTCATCTACTCTATATGCATCTTATAGAACATTTTTATTTATATCTTGTCTCTCCCATTAGAGCATAGGCTCCTTGAAGGCAGGGACCAAGATTTATTTGATTTATTTTTTGTTATCCCTAGTACTTAGAATGTTAACTGGAGTATACAAATTGTTCAACAGTGAGTTTTCTCCATGAGACCCAATGATACATGTTCTCTTACCTCTCTAACTGACTCTTTCCACCTAGACTTACCTGCCTGGGTCTCTCTCAAAAGAAATAGTCCCAGTATGAGAAGCCAGGCTAAAGAGAACCTTCTCCTCTGATGTTCCATGTTCTTCAGAAGATGGCCACCTGGCTTCCTTGTCAACCACAACCCAGTTGGGGGAGGCTTCAGGCCCCAGGTCCTGTGTCCCAGGTACTATCTATATGAGATCTGAGGTCTCTTATGTATAATATATATTATGTCTCTCTACCTCTATCTCCACCCAGACTGGGGTTGGCTCTGCTGAGGCCCTGCCACCCTCTCATCGTCACATAAAATATCAGTTTTGAGATCAAAACTTTCCCTGTCTAGAAGGGAAGGAAGTGAAACAGAGCTTGGGTTGAGGGTAGGACAACTCAGAGCACAAGCATCTTTAGGTATTGTCTTTGAGTCCCAGAGATGGTCTGGTTTAATGCCAAACATCCAACTATCTATCCTAAAAGTGCCTTGAATCTAGAAATTTTTTGGTATGAAAGGGATCACCAGCAAGACTTCATTCTGGAGGAATAAATACAAGGAAGAGATATCATTTCTCCTTTCCTGACACTTTCCTATTTGAGCCCCTAGTGTAATGAAAAGATAGAATTCTTGCTCTCAGGGAGCCCTTGAATTTATGGAGAAAATTTTGATGAAACTACCCAGTCTGAAAGTGGTATTAACTGCAATAATAGTGAATATTACCCTTTAAGGTTGACAAAAGACTTCATATATATTACGATCCCATTTGAATCTCATAAAAAATTGTGAAGTATGTATTGTTATTATCTTCATTTCTCAGATGAGGAAAATGAGATTGAGAGACATTAGATAACTTCCCCAGAGTGACCCATATTCTTCACACTGCTCCACATTCTCTTTTTTTCATTCTATTAAAACATTGTAATATGGAACATACATCACATAGCATTTTATGATCACAAAATCACATACAGATCATCTCATTTGATTGCCACAACAAACAGGGAAAGAGATCTAAAAATATAATTTCCCAGAGTGGTTAAGTGACTGAGATGGAATTTAAGGTATACTGCAGAGGTAAAGGGACTGGGCCAAAGGACTCTGGTTCTAATCTTTCTAATAGCCTTTCAGTGCTGAATAACTATCATCTCCTCTCTATGTGGCCTGTGGACTTTTGGGTTATCTTTCAACATTTGGGTTCTGAATCTGAGATGGCTTCTTCCAAGTTTTATAGACTCACCGGGGTTTCTGACTTCCTTTATTGTGACAGAATGCTGTGCCACCTTGACCCTTTCCTGATTTGCATCACCAGCATGCAACATGTCACTTATCCCATAGCATATACATTTAATAATGCTTGATTGAGTGAACATATACATTGTAAAATCAGTTGGGTCACTGCAGATGGCTTATGGGCATGCAGTCAAAAAGTCACCTACCAACTTTTCAAAGTCCAAGGACAAACTAATTATATTCCTCTCTATGCCTCCCCTGTTCCTACTGTCATTTTTCCTGCTGAAGGCACTTTCATCCTCCAAGGCTCCCAAGCTGGCAGTCTCCTCACTGGCATTCACCCCACACCTCCAATCTATGGTCAGCACTACCCATTTCTACCCAGTACTACCCATTTCTACATCTCCTATTAATCCTCATCTCTCTGTACAGCCATCACACTTCACAGTTTATCATTTCTCACCTAGCTCATTGGAGTAAGCTTCTCATTGACTCCTCTGCCTCGAGTATTTTCAATGTGTACTCCATCTTTCATAGAAGTTCTATCCACTCACTTCTTAGTAGCTAGGAACAGGGGATAATGATCACCTGTCAGTGTATTGAAGCTGGGATTCTTCTTCAAGTTTTGATTAGACAAAGGTGATAATTGAGACTCCTTTTTAATCTGAATGTTTATGATTCTATAAAGGGAAAAGGGAGCTTATGGATTTTATTTATAGAAGAGCAGTACAGCTGTGGGAAATTTGGTTTACGCGGATATACCTTGTTATTTTCCCCCCTGAGTCTATTCTTGGGATTCTTTATTTTTTGTAAATTCCTAATAAAGCCTCCTGAGTCAGTACATGCTGCAATCTGTCTGAGTTCCTCAGATAACACCATCTGATGGCCTAGAAAAGAGAGAATAAATCTGATGTTTAATTAAAGTGAAAGTTTTAATAGAATCTTTGAGTTGCTTCCCTGTATATTATGTGAAGCAGGTCTTTGTCTGACAGAGATCACAGGATTTTTCCCATTCTGATATCAGAGTACGTAATCTCTTTGAGTGCTAAAGAAATTGCCCAGCATTTATTCTTTGGACTTTCATAGGGAATATCACAGTTTATTATGAAATTATTTTAACTATTTAAAAATTTATGAATTATTTCTTCCCCTATAACTCCTCAAGGGCAAAGATCGATCAGCTCTTCTCCTTCTCTTATATTCTTCACAGTAATTAGCTCTGGGTGCACAATGGAGGTTCAAGAAATATTGGCTAAGTGTATGTATGATCAGGGAGAGTTAGAGTCCATGGGGTTTTCCTAATTCGTAAAACTGAAGTTTCCTCATCTCAAGTCACAAACTCATCATGGTTTGAGTGATGGACACTTCATGCAAAGTGGGGGAAGAGGGAGAGATGGTTGGTGAGAAGGGAGGAAGTATATCAGATTATGTTTTCTTTCTACTCCTATAACCTCCCCCTGTTAGGACACATAGAAAAGTCCCCATGATTACCAAAGAAAAGACTTTGTTCCTTCATATTTTCCCTCAAGGGCCTCCATCTCAGAAGTCATTCTCCTGACATTTGGGGTCCTTTTCACTTATTGGTCACTTCCTGGTCTCTCTAATCCTATAATCCTGGTCATCTGCCTCAGAAGATAGATGTCCCCAGAGCTGGTCACAAGGTTTGAGAGTCAACTGGTGACTACTGTCATCATCAGTAAACAAAGTCCTATGTCAAGGAGGAGTTCAGCAGAGAACCTGGTCACAGAATAAAGGTCATTGTGGGATTAAGGAATGTCAAGGAGGGGGAAGAGTTAGTTCATCAAATCCATGAAGAAAACATTCCCAGTTTCCCTACCTTATTTTCCACCCCTTTCGGCGATATGGAGTCTTTCAGTCTCTCAGTACAAGATTTTTTGTTGAACCAGTTCTTAGGGTAGTCAATTTCCCATAATGTTTGGTTCCAACATCACCCTTCGACATTGGGTCTTTCTTGGACTCCTTCCCACACACACACACACACACACACACACACACACACACACACACATACACACACAGAACCCATTTTGTATATGTTTTAGATAAACCTAGCAGGATATGATAATAATAAGAAGAAACATAAAGATAGTTAACCTTTATGAAGAACTTACCGTGTGTCAGGCACTGTAACTAAATATGTTACAAATATTATCTCATTTGATCCCCATAGCAACCCTGGGAAATAGGAGCTGTTAACCCCATTTTACCATTGAGGAAGCTAAGGCAAGCAGAAGTTAACTTATCTAGGGTCACATAGCTACTAAGTGTTTGATGTTAGACTTTGAGTTCAGGCCTGACGTACTATTGACCCAGTCCTTTATTTACTGCTTAGCTCGTTTCAGAAGATTTTGTTGCTGTTCAGTTGATTTCATCTGTGTTTGTTTCTTTATGAACCCACTTGGGGTTTTCTTGGCAGAGATACTAGAGTGGTTCACCCTTTTCTTCTACAGTCCATTTTACAGATGAGAAAACTGAGGTCACTTTGTACAGGGTCACATAGCTACCAAGTGTCTGAAACCAGATTAGAACTCAGGTTTTGGGTGGTTTTTTGATCCTAAGCCTAGCACTCTATCCACTATGCCATCAAGTCACCCACAAGCCAGAGTACCTGACTTCAAATTCCACATATTCATGACCTGGGCAAATTATCCAAACTCCTTGGACCTCAGTTTTGTCATCTGTAAAATGAGGGCATTGAACTTGTACTTTACTGAGATTTTTTTCCCATTTTAAAAAGTCTGATTCTAAATGTATTTGTCTTACTACCACATATAGAATATAAACTGCCTGATAGCAGAGATTGTTTTATTATTTATCTTTGTATTTTCTGGTACTTTGTAAGGATTTAATACATGCAATACATTCATTGGTCACTTTTATTACCTAATAAGGGAATAAACACTAAATTGCAGAAGCAGTGCTTCAAAATGAATAGGCTCTCCTGATTTATTTCATCAACAAATATTTAGTGAGTGCCTATGCATGCAAGGCAACCTTCTAAATGTATATGTATGTATACTTCTTTGATCTCTCTCTATATACAGATTTGTACATATGTATATATATATACATATATATTTATATTTATATATTCTCACACATACATAATCTCCCACACTAATCTCAAGGGAATGTGAGTTGCCCTCCAATCCTTTGATTCAACAGAAGTCAAGCTCATTGACCTATTACATAAAGACTCTATTCTTCACCTTTTTTAGAAAGTGGGACAACACTTCACTATCTACAATCCCACAGAATGTGATGTTTGAAGATCACTGTGAATCATTTCCTTTAGAGTCTGCCATTTCTTTCTGTTCTAGAAGATGGAATACAACTGGACCAGACTTGAATGCATCAAGTTTTTTCACTGTCTTCACTGTACTTCTTCAAGTTCAAGTCACTGGGTGATGCATCAATTTCAAACACCAACCCAGGGCTTCTGTTTCATCATTTTGTCAGAGAGAGAAACAGAGACAGAAACAAACAGTGACAAAGAGAGCCAAAGACAGAGAAACAGAGACAGAAAGAGACAGAGTCAAAGAGACACAGAGTGACAGAGAGAGACAGAGACAGACAGACAGTGACACAGAGAGACAGAGAGTCAGAAAGACACAGACTGAGACAGAAAGAGATAAAGATAGAGAGAAAAAGAGTCAGGGAGACAGAGACAGACTGAGGCAGCGAGAAAAAGACAGAAAGCAATTGGCCCAGACTCTAGAGTTATTGAATGCAGCTGCTGCTTACCACCCCTGCTGCTCAACTGCTCTGGTTTCCTTCATGTGGTGATTAGAATTGTTAGCATGAAGTGATGCTACATACATACACATAAAGATACACAGATACGCATAATGTAATATACGCATGATATATAATCTCATATGTATGTACAAAATATGTATCACACATATGAATATGTATATCTACTTCATATATTTATCTACCAAACTTTCTATCTATTCCTCTATCTAGCTGTCTACTTACATTCCTTTCTAGCTATCTATCACATTAAGACATCACCTCCTTGATGTCATGGCCTTTTTTTTTAAAAGGGAACCAGTGGCTTATTAGGCCTTTCTTCTTTCTTCTTCTTCTTGTCCTTCTTCTTCTTCTTCTTGTTCTTCCTCCTCCTTCTCTTTCTTACTAGTTTGTTGTTGTTATTCTTCTGCTTCTCTTTCTCCTTCTTCTTGTTCTTGTCCTTGTCCTTCTATAGTTCTCCTCCTCCTCCTCCTCCCCCTCCTCCTCCTCCTCCTCCTCCTCCTCCTCCTCCTCCTCCTCCTCCTCCTCCTCCTCCTTCTTCTTTTTTAGGTTTTTGCAAGGCAAATGGGGTTAAGTGGCTTGCCCAAGGTCACATAGCTAGGTCATTATTAAGTGTCTGAGGCAGCATTTGAACTCAGGCCCTTCTGACAGCAGGCCCAGTGCTCTATCCACTGCACCACTTAGCCACCCCCTGTTGTGGTCTTTTTCGAGAATGAAGGACAAACATTATTATCTATCAAAACCAAAGTGGGGAGAGTGTTGATGCATGATTTTTTGTTCATAGGTGATTGTGCACTCAATACAGCCTCTGAAGTTGAGATGCAATACATTATGGGTCAATTTTAGCCTAATATTTAGCAACAAGAAAGCACAAATGCTCCATCAACCAGCATCAGACTATCCAAATGTGTAACCATCAGTTATAGAAAATGGATAAGTTTTGACTACTGTGGACAGATGGATAGGTAGGTAAGTTCCCATTTTCCCACCTATTCATCTATCTATCTATCTATCTATCTATCTATCTATCTATCTATCTATCTATCATCCATCCATCCATTCATTCATATCTCTCTCTCTCTCTCTCTCTCTCTCTCTCTCTCTCTCAATATGTAGGTGAGGTAGAATTTCATTCTGTGTTTGTCATCTATAGGGAGGTTTTGAGGAGAATATTCTAGCAAAAGCAATACCATTAAGCTTATCAGAAGAAAAGAATACTTGATCATCTCATACCTCTCAGATCATCCAATATAAACAGAAAGGGTAATGATCAGTGTTGGAGGGGATGTGGGAAATCTGGGACACTAATGCATTGTTGGCAGGTTCTGGTCCAACCTTTCTAGAGAGCAATGTGGAATTATGCCTAAAGAGCAATTAAAATGTGCATACCCTTTGATCCAGCAGAGCCACTACTGGGTCTGTATCCAGAATAGATCATGAAAAGGGTAAAAATTCCACATGTACAAAAATACTCATACAACTCTGTTTGTAGTGGCAAAGAATTGGAAATTAAAGGGATGTGCACCAGTTGGGGAATGACTGAACAAATTGTGGTATATGTATTTGATGGAACACTATTGTTCTATAAGAAATCATGAGGGATAGAATTTCAGAAACGCCTGGAAAGCCTTGCATGAATTGATGCTGAGTGAGATGAGCAGAACCAGAAGAACATTATATATACTAACAACTACATGGGGTGATGATCAACTATGATGGTTTGCTCATTTCATCAGGGCAATAATCAGAGATGATTTAATGGGATTTATGATAGAGAATACCATCTACACCCAGAGAATGACCAAAGACCAAAACTTATTATCTTCAATTTTTAAAAGTTGTTTTATGTATTATGTCATTTTTCTATTTCTAATGTTTTCTTTCTTTCATTGGAGCTAATTCTTCTCTCTCCGCATGTTCCGTTTCCATCTATGCTTATCATGGATGCAAATGTAAAACCTATATCAGATTGGGGGGAGGAGCGAGGGAAGGGAGGGAGGAAGAAAAAAATGTAAAACTCAAAACCTTGCAAAAAATGATTGGTAGAAACTAACATTATATGTAAATGGAAAACAAATAAAATATTTTTGTATAAACAAAGAAAAGAACACCTGCTTTGGCCTCAGAGGGTGTAGGTTCAAATCCTACTTCTGATGCTTGCTGCCTGAATGGCCTTGGGGAAGTAATTTTACCTTCCTTTGCTTCAGTTTCCTTAATTGTAAAATGAGGCGGTTCAATTCAATAAACATTTATTAAATATCTCCTATGTGTCAGACACTCTTCTAAGAGATGAGGATACACAAAAAGACAAAATGCAGTTCTTACCCTCAAGGGGTTTACAATCAAATAGGAGAGAGACAGAATGTAAACAAGTATATATATATATTATATATATAATATATATATATATATATATATATATATATATATATATATATATATAGAGAGAGAGAGAGAGAGAGAGAGAGAGAATGAGTAGGATAAAATTAAAAAATTAAAAGCAGTGGAATGAAGAAGACTTGTAGAATGCTTTCTGTAGAAGATTAGATTTTAGTTAGGACTTAAAGCAGGTCAAGGAGATCAGTAGGTGTAGCAAAGGAAAGAGAATGTTCCAGGGACTAAGTGACTTTGACAACCCCTTTAAGCTAGGTCTTGGTTCCTCAGATACATCCCTTAGCATGCAAATTGAATGGAGAACGAGAATAATTGAATTAGTCAGCTGAGCAAGAGGAACTATGGGTCCCAAGTAGGGGTGTACTGGGTAATTAGCAGAAAAAGAAGAGGGTTATTAACAATTGACATTCTAGAAAAAGACAAGATGTGAGTTGGATGCACCTTTAAATTTTATCTGAATTATTGCCATTTTCTTTTTATAATTCCAGGCAATCAATAAAAGAATAAATCAAGCCCTGATTTATACCCATTTTTTTGGTGTCAATCTCACACACAGATAAGTCATCTAGTTTTAGCTGCTCCAGGCAGGTGAAAGAGAAGACTCTTGGGGTTGCTAGTTTTCAGAAGGTTTTTTTGTGTGTTCACAGAATGTTGTAGGTCACAATCTTAATGCTTCCTCTTATAGAATATAAATTCTCAGACAGTTTTAAGCAGGCATTTAGTTCATGTTAGTAGAGACATGAATTGTTTCATCTCACAGGATGCTTCATTCTCCCAGTGACCTGAAAAGGCCAGGCCACATCCTGACTTGCTTGGGTAAGCCACAAAAGCACATCAGGTCTCCTATCCCCCAACTCTGATACAGAAGCCCCAATTCTCTGCTTCAAGTCCTAAAGCAGAAAAGCACAGGCAAGAACAGCTACTTAATCCAAGAGAGAGAAAAATAGAAGCCCCTGACCAGTGTTCCTGGAAGTCCAGATTCTATCCGATTCATAGTCATCTGACTTCTTGAGAAAGAGAAATGGACCAAGCCAATGTTACAAGCACCAGGACTACTTTGGAAGATGCCTTAAACAACTTCATCTCTAATGAAAAGCTACAGGGACAGAAGGGGAAGAGAAGCAGGAACCTTAGAGGCATCTTGGTTTACTTAGCTGAGGGGAATAATTAGTATTTAACCCCTTGACAAGCTTTTCCAATGAAAAATGTATCCCCAACTCAATTGACCTAACTTCTCCTTGTATGACCTACTGCTAATTTTCTGGCTACAACTGAAAAATCAGTGTTTTGGGGACCTAATTCTTTGGTTTTCCTGTGTTTCTGACCTCTTTTCACTTAACTTCAGCTAGTTTCTCTATGGGCAGCAAATAGTAGGGATATATTCTTTTTCTAGGGGCCCAACATCTTCTAGGAAGGGTTTCTTTACTTGCAACATTCTGGCAAAACCTACAGACCCTTTCTCAGGATAATGCTTTTTTAAAAATATAAAATAAATAGCTATGGTTAGAATTTAGTGTATTTTAATAGTTTCATATTAATATAAATATAAATTTAAATGTATAGTGGTTGTTCAATCATTTTTAACTCTTCATGACCCCTTTTAAATTTTCTTGGCAGAGATACTGGAGTTGTTTTCGATTTCCTTTTCTAGCTCATTTTATAGGATGAGGAACCAAGGCAAATTGAATTGTGACTTGCCTGGATTCATAAATTTAGGATCATCAAGTATTTTAGAGGATAATAATAGATTTGACAGGTTTTATAGAAGCTGAATCCACAACCTCAGAGAAGGGAGCTTGTATTCCAAGGCATCATCTGAGGCAAATATATATACATATATATACATATATATATATATATATATATATGTATATATGGACATGACAGGAACAATAGAGATGACTCAAGTCTTTAATTTTAAGGAAAATTTATAAAAGAGGAATATTTTTGTGAATTTAGGAGCAATGGGGAAAGCAACTGGTGATTTTGAAGAAGGGAATTTATAGACTGATTGCAAGGAAAGAGCAGTCCAGGCTTCTTGAGAATTATAAAGAATTGGGAAGGTTGGGGAGGAAGGAGTTTCCAATTAAAAAGTAATTTGGGGTTAGAAGGAGGGAGAGAATTTGAATTCTCTCAAATCGAGAGAGGAGGAGTTTTGAGGGTTGTGAAGGAAGATTGGGGAGAGAGGATGATCTTATTTCTCTGCCTCTGTCATTGTTGGCTTTCTGAATAAAAACCTATTAATTCTAGAGAAAGCTGTTGGTTTTGGAATTCCCCTCCTTCCCTGCTCCATGCACTTCCCACTTCCCTTATTTTCCAATATCAGTCACTTCTTACCTGATTAAGAGAAAGAAGGACTGGGAGGCCTTGGGCCAAAGTAGACTGCTTGATTTTCTAAATAGACTTAACCCAGATCCTTTCCCCACTCTGAATTCTGGTCTTTTGAAGAAGAGTGCCTTACTTAGATCAGTTGACTTTAGATCAGTTCTCTGTCTGACTCTTCCCATAGGACAAATTTGAAAATATTTCCCTTTGACATTATAGATTTTAGGGTCTGTAATAGAGAGCTGGAAGAGGTCTTAGAGATCATCTAGTAGAATCCCTCATTTTAAAGGTAGGGAGACTGGGTAAAGGAGGTAAATGAGATGCCCAAGTCTATTGGGAAGCAGGTGACAGACACTTTGGGGCAAGGCAACACTGCCATTATTCTCCCCAGGAATAAAAACAGCCTCAGGCAATACACTCTAGTGCTCTTGACAAGTAATCAAATGAATGAATAAAATTTTCAAAGTATTTATTATGGCTCAGATGTTATTAACCCCTTGGGGATACAAATGCTGAAAGAATATGTTTCTTTCCCTCAAGGAGCTTACTTTACAGTGGGGATGGAGGCTTTGATCTGTATAGTCTCAGGGATGGGGAATTGATCACAGGAAAACCAATTGATAAAAATGAGAGTCAACCAGGGACTGAGCTAAATTCTGGGGTTACAAATATGAAAAAAAGACAGCCCTTTTCCTCAAGTAGCTTACAACCTAATAAGGGAAGACAATATACAAAGGAAGCTGCAAGGGTTAGGGTTAGGGTTTAGGGTTAGGGTTGGGGTTAGGTATCAGTCAGGGGCCATCATAAAGTGCAGGCCAAAGGAATGGAGCTGATGGGAAATGAAAACATGGCTATTCCAAGTGGAATAAATGCTTAAATGGAGACTTTGGGAAGAATTCTTTATTCTACTTGCCACTTCACAGTCAGAGGTATAGAAGGTATGGAGGGTACCAATGAGGTGTGACTATCAAAGCTGATGTAATCTCTAAGAGTATTGAGGTTCCTGGAGGCTTAGTGGAATCCTGTCCAAGGAATGTAGTTGTTGGGGAATGAATAGTGTTAATTTGATTACTATTCCCAGCCAAGAGGTGGAATGAGGGCAGGGACTGGTGTCTTACTTTCCATGAGAAAGTGATGGCTGGAGTATGGCAGAATAGGTAGCTAGAGATGGTGAATTTTTACTCCTGGAGAGAATATGGACCATAGCCTCTGGATAGGAATTGGAATATGTTGGGGGGGGGATGTGTGGAAATGCATTTCATCATGGCAAATATTTTAAGCCCAAATCTGAAGCAACCCGAGGCCTGAACTTTCTCCATCTCTAGGGAAGGTCCTTGTTAAGTGGGACTTTGAGGAAGAAATGTTTCATCCCACAAATAATGCCTGCTAAGTTGGCACTGGGACTAAAGGTTGTGAAGATGAAGGAAGCTTTGTTTTCTGCTCTTAAAGGGCTTATACTCCAGGGAGGGAGCTGAGTCATGGGCACAAGGAATTGAGAAACAAATTAGATTATGATACACTCACAAAATTTTCTGAAGAGGCCAGAGACTGGAGATGATTCTCCCAGGTGAGGGGTCAAACTCCAGGCCAGGTCTGAGAGAACCCACTGTGTCCACTGCCCCTACTTTCTTTCAGTATTCTGCAGGAGCTTTCAATCAGAGGCAAGATTAAGAATTTTACAAAAGCATGGAAGGAAGATTGTCATCATAAAGAATGAAATGGTCTTGGATAGAGGTATTCAAAGGAACACTGAGTCCCTCTAGAAATAGGGAGGGCCTTTGGGCTAGGGTCATAGGGTCCCTGTCAATTGAAGATGAATTAGATTTATTCTGCTTGGCCTCAGAGGAGAGAACCAGAAATAATAGGTGGATATAGAAAAGAAACAGGAAAAAAATTCTTGATGAATTTAGCTTTAAAAAGTTGTTTTTGCTGAAAGAAGAAGGCTACTGATAGAGGGTCTACCAGAGGACATGACCAGAAATACCATAAGGTGAATAAGAATGGATACATTGCAATTTGTTCCATGGGAAGAATTACCCACATGGCTGAAATCATCCATCCATCAACGTATCAATTATTGTTTCAAAACTATGGCTCTTTCCTCCCTAACTAGATCACAAGCCTCTTAAGGATATGAACTGAACACAGCTTATTTCTCTTGATCCCTTACAACTTTAGCTTGGCCAAGGGTTGAACACAATTAGTTTTAGAAAAATGATATTTTCTCTCTTGTGTTAATAAGTTGTTATTGTATTGAGACCAAGATTTTCCTTATTTTCTATTTCCTTATTCAGAAACCAACCAATATGAGAAATCTTTCTAAAAGACTTACCCAGGAAAACAGAAACATGAGAAACAATCGTTTCAGCAAGTGTCACTGATAAAAAAAAACCAACTCATTCCTCAAAAGCATAAAAAAGTAAGTCAAATTTATTAGAAAACAAATCACTCCCAAATTGATAAATGGTCGAAGGATATGGAAAGGCAATTTTCAGATGAAGAAATAAAAGCTATCTATAGTCATATGAAAAATTGCTCTAAATCATTATTGATTAAAGGAATACAATTTAAAACAATTCTGAGGTATCACCTCATACTTCTCAGATTGACTAATATGCAAGGGAAAGATGGAGTGAGTGACCTTTGAAAGAATGACCCTAGCCTCAACTGGGGTAGGATGCTCTTAAAGGAATCCCTCACCTGGCTCATTGAAAAGGATTATCTGTATGACTTCATAATGGAACATGTCCTCGTGTCCCTCTCTCCTCTGTAATAGCAAATTGCCATGATCACTCCAGGTGTATCATAATTAAGTAAGAGAGTGAAGTAGTAGATCAGGATAATGCCTGGTTTTAACTGCTTTAAAGGAGAGATCCATTCTTTAATGATAATTTTTGTTCATTCTAAACTTGGCCAAAGCTAAAATAGAAAATTTTGTTGAAGATTTCCTTTTGGACACATACAGTTTTAAAATGCCTTTTTCAGTACATTTGTTTATACTATTTTTGAGCTTTTGTTTACAACTTATGTGACATCCATCAATGAATCTGTGTTATATTGGAACCCATGTTCTTATAAAAAGGTGTTTTGATATTGTCTTAGGATTATCAAGTATAATTCTTGCCCCTTATAGACCTTCTAGTTTTTTCCTGATTATTGGTACTCTGTTATTATCTCTGATTTTTGCTTGCTCATTTTTTTCCCCTTGAATTTTGTTTCTCTAGCTGTCTATCTCTGAGACCAGCCTCTGCAGGATGTCAACCAGCTTTGCCAGCTGATCATTCTCTGGAACCTGCCTCAATGAAGTCCTAGCTGTAATGCATTCATCTCCAAATGGACTCTGAAAGATCCAGAAGAATCTGGGTCCCGAATAATTTTGAGGGGGGGGATGATGCAGGGGAAAGATGAAGAGAATTGTAAATGTAACAGAAAGAAATTGGGTGGAGATATAAATTGGAAAAGACATAGAGAATTATGAATCTAGCAGAAACTAAATCTGTAATCTTAAAGGCTGCTAATCTTGTTGGATGGAGATTCCCTTTCTTGACGTCCCATTGATTCATTGTTTAATATAAAATTTGTGTACTGATCTCCTTAAAGGGTTTCATCTTCTACCTAATTCTGAGTTTGCCTTTTGTCCTCTGGATGAGAGGAAAGACATAAAAACCTGGAGTGGATTCCTGCTCAGGGCAGCCGGCTTCTTGGATCTGCTTGACTGTTCTTTTATCTTTTTTCTCTCTCCCTATCAGTTATTTGAGAGTCTCTGAAAGAAAGTCTGGGAGAGAAGAGGTATTAGACTGACTACCAAACTGAAGGTCTACAGACCTGTTGTGTAGACTTCATTGTTCTATTCCTGTGAAACCTGGACAATCTACCAGAGCTATGTCAGGAAAGTGAATTCACTTCCATTTAAATTGTCTTATGAAAATTATGAAGATCACTTGGCAGGAGAAGAACCAAACACTGTGGTTCTTTCTCGAGCTGAACTGCCTAGCATTCCAACATTACTACAGAGAGTTCAACTATGATGGGCTGGACACATTGCTTGAATGTCAGACATACGCTTGCAAACAAAAAAAATTTTTTATGGAGAACACAGACAGAGCAAGTGCTCACAAGGGGGGGTTAGAAGAATCAATACTGAGGCACCCTGAAATTCTCATTGAAAAACTTTAAGATTGATTGTTAATCATTGCAGACACTGGCACAGGACCACCTAGCATGGTGTGTCCTCATCAGAGAGGGGGGCTACACTCTATGAAGAGGGCAGAATAGAAACAGCTCAAAGGAAATGTGACATAAGTAAGTTGTTCATATGGACCACTTCAGTTACAGTTGGACATACTGCAATTTGCCTTAAACATAGTGATACAATTTTGGTCTTCTTCGTTAGCACAGGACAAGAACCACTTTTGATGGAATTAAATGCTGCCTTCTTAGAAAGGGATGAACTATCCTACTAGTAAACCCCTGTAGAGTTCTCATTTTTCATTTAGCAGCTTCTGTATCTACCCATCATTTCTATCAAACTAGTCTTGGTGTTTGCAAGTGTTCTGGCCCAGATGAGCAAATGCAGTGCTGTACACCAGATCTCTGAAAGCAGCCCAACTCCTTTTCTGCTCCACTGTAGGCAAGTGTGTTGGCTCACTTGTCCCTCCAAGTTAGCAAAAATTTGTTCCTGCTCTGAGAGACACTCTAATTTCTTTTTTTTTTTAAGTTTAGCAATCATTTTGATCCTGGAGTATCCTCTCAGTATCGTAACTGATTTTTTTTTAATTTTAGAAATGTTTTATTTATTTTGAGTTTTGCAATTTTCCCCCCATCTCACTTCTCTCCCCCCAGCCCCCACAGAAGGCAGTTTGCTAGTCTTTGCCTCATTCCCATAGTGTGCACTGATCTAAGTTGAATGTGACGAGAGAGAAATCATATCCTTAAGGAAGAAACATAGTATGAGATATAGCAGAATAAGAAGACAACTTTTTTTTTAAATTAAAGGTAATAGTCCTTGGTCTTTGTTCAAACTCCACAATTCTTTCTCATGATGATATTCTCAGTCACAGATACCACAAAATTATGCCTGATTTTTGCCCTGTTGGGATGAGCAAGTCCATTAAAGCTGATCATCACTCCCATGTTGTTGTTATGATGTACAATGTTCTTGTGGTTCTGCTCATCTCACTCAGCATTATTTCATGCAAATCCTTCCAGGCTTCCCTGAATTCCCATTCCTCCTGGTTTCTAATGGAGCAATAGTGTTCCATCACATACATGTACCACAGTTTTTTAAGCTATTCCCCAACTGATGGACATTCCCTCAGTTTCTATTTCTTTGCCACAAACAGAACTGCTATGAACATTTTTGTACAGGTGATGTTTTTACCCTTTTTTACCCTTAATCTCTTCAGGGTATAAACCTAGTAGACACTCTAATCTCTTGACATTAATTCTTCTAGTATTCATTTTGTTTTGGGGCTGCTGCTGTGGTTGAATATGAATATTTAGCTTAGAGAGGATGAGTCTGTGATCAGTCCAACACTCTGTACCACATATTGCCTTTGTTACTCTCACATCCTCCTTACGATCACATATTCTCATAGATACCCATGTTTGCTACAAGGGTGCACCCAGGAAGTTTTGTTATGGTTAGGTATATGGAAGACAATGTTTGTGATGAAAAGGTCATGAAATTCACAAGTCTTCAGTAGAAGGTGACCATTGCTGTTGCTGTTTCCAATTCCATTCTTTCCCAGGACTCCCTGCCATGTATGATAATTTAAGCTTACTCTATCATTTAAGTCAACCAGAATTATAAGCTTGTCCTCTTTTGGTACTGTGATGATAAGGGTCTCCAGGTCTTCATAAAATTTTTCTTTAATTTCATCAGTGTTCATCATGGTGTGATCACAGGCACTGACAATGGTGGCATGGTATTTTCAAGGAAGTGGAAATCCCATTGTCACAAGCATGTCATTCATTCCTTTTGTTAGGCATTCAAGAATGTTGACTAGGGGCGCTAGGTGGCACAGTGGATGGAGCACTGGCCTTGGAGTCCAGGAGTACCTGAGTTCAAATCCAGCCTCAGACACTTAATAATTAACTAGCTGTGTGGCCTTGGGCAAGCCACTTAACCCCATTGCCTTGAAAAAAATCTAAAAAAAAAGAATGTTGACTAGATTAATTTTTGAATGCAAAAACTATGCCAGCTTCATGGTGTTCCTTTTCACTGCAGCCACTCCAGAAAAAAACATATGCCCAGTTTCAACTTCAGTAAGCCCTTTTTCACTCAGGGCTGCTATTAGGATACCATACCTGCTGAACTCTTTTGCAACAGTAACTGTTCTGATTTTAGGTCTATTGGATCTTGTGTGGTCCAAGATTGTGTGCATGTTCTGTACTGATGGTGAGTGGAATCTTCTTTGAAGAAGTTTTTGTAAATTTTTTGTGTCTTGACCACATTAAGATGGTAATCAGGCCAGGGTTGGGTAAGCAGACAATTTTTAGGGAACCTTTTCTAACCCCTTTCTCACATCAGGAGGTGAGTAGTACGATCCTTAAAAGGGCTGCCCATTCACCTGGGAGCTGCCAAATCTCACTACCTCTTTCAGTGGGTAAATGACTCTATGATCTTATTTCAACTTTCAAAGTTGATTGAGCCCTTAGGAACTTCTCTTTCAAGGACATATAAGCTATGAGTCCACCACTTGGAGGGGTCTTTGGTCTAAGAAATACTGCCAAATGACCCTATTTTATTAATAAAAATGCTTGCATTATTAATATAATTATTAAATACTCAGAAACTATGTTTCTCAAACTTTTTAAATATCTTAAGCCCATCAATCAACAAGCATTAGGTTCTTACTCCATATCAAATTACTGTATTAAGCACTGATGAAAATATAAGCAAAAAAACCCCAGTCCTTGTCATCATAGAACTTGTGGTAAGACAGCACAAAAGAACATGAAAAGTACACAAGTTTGAGAGATGGTGCCACTTAGGCACTTTTCCT
The DNA here is from genome assembly GCF_037893015.1 of Macrotis lagotis. Classification (NCBI taxonomy): domain Eukaryota; kingdom Metazoa; phylum Chordata; class Mammalia; order Peramelemorphia; family Peramelidae; genus Macrotis; species Macrotis lagotis. The sequence goes on from NC_133658.1 coordinate 23,844,905, forward strand.
GAATGAAGGCTCTGGGAAGACCTCACTTTCTCTAATTAGAGAAAGGGGAACATATGCTCAAGCATTCTTCTCTGGTTGTGTAGTCTTCAGTCTCTGGAGAGATTGATGATATATATTTGAGTCTGACTCAAATTCAACAGGAGAAGTCTAGATCAATTGGCTTTTGTGAAATTCCAAAATTCTTTGGCCTCCCCCCCAACTTTTCCTTGGAAAAATGTCCTTCATCTTTTAGTGCCAATATAATTTTGATCATGTTATATGACCTTGAAACATGAAATTAGAATGTTTGAAGCACTGATAATATCACCAAGGGGGCAATGGAGCAGTTTTTGGCAGATATGACCCGCCTGAACAAAATTGCAAATGAAGCCTTGAGCAGAAGTGATATAAAAGTCATCTTAGATGTGTTTGATGTGCTCTCTTTCAAAAGGAGCAAGATATAGCAGTGGACAGAACAAATTCTCTATTTTTATTCAAAAGAATTCAAAAGACACAATGGAACTTGCTCTCCAAATATATCTTATCATATCATTGGTTGAGAAAGCCTGACTTACGTTAATCATAGCTATACTGACACTCTATGTTACCTTAAAATCTGGCAAATAAATTAGGGTTATACTTTATTCCCTTTGACAAAGGTAAATTATCTCCATGGATAAGCTTCCTCTCCCTCGATCTTAAAGAGTGAGGCTTGGACTAGGTGGTCTCTAAGATACCTTTGACATAAATCTAGGATCTTATTTATAATTCCAAATAATACTGAAATGAGCGATTCTTCTTTTCACTCTTTACCAGTCTGTGACTTGTCTCTGCCTCAGACACCACTTTGACATTTGACTTTGCTCATTTCCCTTAATGAGGTCATTAAACAGCATACTGCTGAGTTGTGGGGGCATTTCCAAGCAATGGGGCTCTTTTTGATGGAGAAGATGGAAAAAGAATGAAGTGATCATAGAGGCCAAAATGTAAGGCATTGAGAGGAAGAAAAACTTTACTGAACCATGGACTTACTGAGTTGGAAAGATTCTCAGAGGGCATCTAGTCTTTTTGAACAAGAAAGTCTTCTACAATAACTCTGGCACATAGTCATTTAACTATTTAAACTTTAACTATTTAACTTTAAAGATGTCCATGATGGACATGAGGGACCAGCTGGTGTTGACTGATTGATTACACTAAATAAGAGTTCTAATTGAGAGAACTCACTCCCTAATTTTACTTTACCCTGGAAAAAGCTTCAAGGGGTAAGATGAAGAGGGGGTTTTGCTTCAATGATTCATTATGCATCCTAGAAAGTGAGGGGATTTGATCAGAGGAATGAGCCTTAGGGTTAGTCCAATAAAGGGCTAGGATCAGTGGTTGAGAATTGCAGAGATTTCACTTCAAAGGGGGAAAAATTATTAATAACTAGAGTAATCTTTCAATGAAATTGGATGCCCCTGAAGAAAAGGGGTATCAGAACATATCATTAGATATCTTAAGATAAGTTTGGGTGAGAACTCATTGAGGATGGTCTAGAAGGAATTCTTGATCAGGACCAGGTAGAATTGGTTCACTACAGAGTTCCCTCTCAATGCTGAGCTACTCTGCCTGCAAGAGAAATATAAAGGAGTAAGCCTTGGTTGTAAATGCTTAAACTGTCACACACACACACACACACACACACACACACACACACACACACACACACAAACACCCTAAAGGAGTTCATGTTTTCATAGTGAAAGTCCTCTTGGATAATCTAGTGTTGCATTATAATATCTAGCACTAAGTCCAAACAAGTTACGAATACCTTATGTGTCCATGGCTCTGCAGCACTACCCCCTCTCCCTATACTTCCCAGAAACATATTATGGTGACTTGGCTCTAGCCCTCACCACAGATTCTATTTTATTTTTGTGTTCAAGGTAACCAGACATGCTCATGTTCTGCCTAGTAACAGATATAACAATCAGCAATGATAGGAGGGTTATGCAGGGCAAGGCCAATCCAAGAAAGGGTGTGGATGAAGGGAAGGGAACAAATATTTATATAGAGACCATATTTCTCTTTGTGGATACTACTGGGTACAGAATTTGGAGAGTGGAGTCTTAACCAACTAGAATGTGGTTGCATATGCCAAGCAATTATTTGTGGAATGGGATGACCAGTAAGAAGAGAAGAGAGTCTTTCTCATCCTTGCTGCTCATTCTGGAGACATTTTCTCTAATGGGGATTCAGGCAGGTAAGTCTAGGGAATCAAGTGAGAGGAAGGATAGAAGACATTGTGATCTGGATCTAAAGAGAGACTCCCTATCCTAGTGGAAGAATCCTGAAGTTGACAGAAGACACTTAAGGAGGCAACCTACAAAGGTATTATGACTAGAACCATAGAGATAGAAGATGATTCTGATAGGACACTTCTCTTCTACTTAACCAAGTTTCTTGGAAATCTTCTAGGAGAAAATAAGGTTCATCTCAGAAAATGAATATGCCTCTGTTTTTATGTCTATTTCCCAGTAAGAATTGAAAGAATTTAGATTTAGCTAGAGGTATAGGCTATAAGGGTAATATAAAGAAGAAAGGCTGAGAATGAACAGTGTCATTTAAGGTACTGGAACCTCTAGGGCCCAAAGAATGAGTCCTAAGTCATTATTTAGAGCAGAAGGCAAGAAAGGAGCTCCCAGGCTGCCAAAATAATGACAAGAAGGATGAAGAAGGAGAATTAATCAACTTTGAGAGGATTTAAAAAGAGGGAGAAGGAGAAACCGGAAAAGATACAGGAGTGATATCTCATAGGTAGGGACCATACTTCACTGGATATTGGCTTGAAGTTCCATAGAAAATAATTGATTTTATTTTATTTTTGTTTTGTTCACTTTGTGTTCAGTCGATCATTCCTTTTTGAACCACAGGCAAATCCAGTGTTCAATTAGAACCTACTCCAAAGGTTTGTGGGAGAGGTGCGAAGAAGAGAATTCAAGTAAAGCATTTTTTTTCAATATTTAAAGCACTATACAAATGTCAGTGACAGCTGTTATTACTGTTATAGACTTGCGATTTCATTACTCTTGAACTCCTGAGGAGAAATATTTCACTCTCAATTCAAATCAGCAGCTTTTCTGAAACTGAGTCTCCCAAAGTTGCTGTCTTGGTCACTGAAAGGTTCAATGACTTAGTATATAACCTAACCAGATTGCCAGTGACAACGTGAACCAGATCCTCCTGACTCCAAATTTGACTCTCCACAATATCATACTGCCTCTATTAGTATTATAATGACTGCTATCACTTCTGCACCTGCTGATATAGCAACAACAGGACCAAATGCTTGACATTTGCTACTGGCACTATACTGAACTTGTTTTCAGGGAACCTACCCTGGATGAGTTTATCCCATAATAATTTTATTAATATAAAATATTATTTTATTCATATGTGAAATTATTTCCAGCATGTTAAAAACACAGGCTTGTGAATCAGTTAGGGACTTGTCCTAAGAAGTTTTCTATCTGAATCTCATTGAAAAAGTTGAGATGATTGAGATGTTGATGATGATGATGGTCAAGATGAAAGTGAATGAAGGAAATGCTTCCTCTGGGTCTTGAACAAGCGATTGACAAATTGGTGGCTGCATAAAGAGAGACCGGGATGCTATAAAGAAAGATGATGCTTATTGCTCTCAGTGCTGGTATAAGGGTACCTTGGAACCTCTTTCTGCTTCAGTGTTAAGTTCTCTTATTGTCTCTGAACACTGGCCTCATCCCTAACACTGGTTGCCACTACCACAACCTGCTATGGCACTGTTACTGGCTGGCTCCTGGCCAACCCCTACCCCAAGTTACATAGACTTCTCTACTCTTTTAAAACTTCTAGGGTCAGAAAAAAACTCACTTTAATTTCTCTTTAGTTTGTTTTATTAGAATTCAGTTGACTTGTTTAGATCATTGTAGAGAGGATTGTTGAGGAAGTTTGGCTAAATTTTCACCACCCACTTCACCATCTTGATTCCATTTTCTTTCCTAAGGTCAAAAGACAGAAAACAATTGTTCTTGGTCTACCTCTTTGTGAGTTCAGAGTTCATTCCAACATCAAATCCAGAGAGTAAATGGTGATAAGAATGACCACAGGTAGATGAAACCAGGATTCAGATAGCCTACCTACCCTCATGGCAAATAACTGGCAGTAAGGGCTCAGTATCTGGACAGTTCCTTTCATTTCTCTATTTACTTAAGCAGCATGACTAAGAGGAAAGCTGGTCAACCTTAGAGCTAGAATGATCTAAGTTCAATCCTTACCTTGGATCCAGATAGCTGGGTTTTTTTTTTAGCTTCTCAGTCTTCCGGGTAACTTCCCAGAATTAAATGTTATAGCTTAGTCCCTCACCTAAATCAATAGAGGGAGGGACAGCTAGGTGTCACAGTGGATAAAGCACCGGCCCTGGAGTCAGGAGTACCTGGGTTCAAATCTGGTCTCAGACACTTAATAATTACCTAGCTGTGTGGCCTTGGGCAAGTCACTTAGCCCTGTTTGCCTTGCAAAAACAAAAAAAAATCAATAGAGGGAGAGTCCATGCTAGAAGTTTCCTTACATTGATGAAATCATAGCTCCAGTTCAAGAAAAAAAATGAGTCCCTGGTACTACCAATTCACCCTGGAGCTTAGAGGAGGAAGCTTCCTACACTCAAGACCATGGCAGGTCACCCAGTGGCAGGATGGTTCTTTATTTACTGTGAGACACATTCAAAATATCCCCTTTCCTCTTTTAGTAAGAAGAGGCATATTTGGAATTTTTAAAAAACACTTTATGTGGAGGCAAAGGAAATATAGGCTTTATGACAAATAAACTGATAGAAGAAAAGCTTCCCCCCCACCCCCTTAACCTCATCAGTGTCGAAAAGTTGAATGAATGGGTTGACACAATTGATGGGGTCACATTACCTGATTCTTTTTCATCTGCTTTGACCTTGACTGGACAATGTACCTCAAAGTACCTCTTTTCAGTCTCCTTCTCATTCCTTTCTTTCACCTCTTGTCTCTGGGGAATGAGATTATTTCTTAGTCAAGTGTTTATTAGAATTCTAAAGCTAATTAAAAACTAGAACTGAAGATTTGCATTTTTCTCTAGCAAGGTGCTTCCTCTTACCTTTGTGAAGGGTAAAGAGAATATTCCTTTAATTCTATAACCATAAATTACCATTTTATATGCTCCTACTAACACCTTCAGTGGAAGAGAATGACCTTACTGTTGTTTTGTCGTTTTCAGTTTTTTCCAACTCTTCATGACCCCAATTGAGATTTTCTTGGCAAATATCCTAGAGTGATTTGTCATTTCCTTCTCCAGCTCATTCTACACATGAGGAACTGAGGTACATAGAGTTAAATGACTTGCCCAGGATCACATAATTAGTAAATGTCTGAGGCTAGATTTGACCTCCCATCTTTCTGATTCCAGGTTTGGCACCCTATCTATTGTGCCATCCCATTGTCCTTGGAAACAACCTTAGAGACTCAGAATTTATATGAGTTCCTGATGATTATCTAATCTGATGGTGTCAAAACCAAAGTGTATCCTGGTGTCAACATAATAACTTAGAAAATCATCAATTTACATTGTCTAGATCATATTATATTTTTATTTATTTGTTAAGCATTTCCCTAAAAATTTTTTTTAATCTGGTTCCAGTAAGTAAAATTCATATCTGAGCAATAATTGTCACTATCCTCAAAATCTTCTGCCAAGTTCTCTTTCAGCTTTTGGTTGAAGACCTATAGGGATGGCGAGCTTACTGTATTCTTAAAAGACTTGGGGATATTCAGGACAGAGAATAGGAGACTTGGGGAATAGAAAAGGAAGTGGTATCATATGATAATTATCTTTAAACTTTTGAAAAACTGTCTGGTGGAAAGGAGATGCAAATTGTTCTGCTCGATTCCCAGAAAACAGAACCAGAAACAATAGGTAGAAGTTTCAAAAAGGTACATTTAGATTTGATGTCAGTAAGAAATTTCCTAACACTGGGCTTTGTCCAAAAGAAGACTTGACTGCTTTCCTTCCAGAACTTTATGCATAAGTTTATGGTTACACAATAGAATTCGAATTCTTTTCAGGCATGAATTTTATTTGATTGCCTCTGAGGTTCCTCCTAACTTCTGCAACACTACAAGGCAATTAATTTGGATTTCATACGCCTCTAGTTAGAAAAACTTAATTTTGAATTGAAATTTGCCTACCAGTCATTTCTACTCAGTTCCCATAGCTGTAGCCTAAGAATAGTGAGAGGATGTTCCCATCAATGTGAGGCTGTGGGACCCTAGCAGTCTCCAGGGTTAGCAAGCAAAAATTATTAGCAGCAGCCACAAAATTGAGTATAGACCTGCTCCCAGAGTTGGGAAGCACCATCCCCTTTCTTTTAATTAATACTAAAATAATTAGGAAGAAGGGAAAGGATGAAAAGCATATGACAGCCTCAATTTTCTGTTTGGCATTCAAAGCCCTCCATAACCTTATTCCTTCCAACCTTTGCAGTCTTCTTACACTGTATTCCCCACTGCCTTGATTTCTTGGCTTTTCCATGAACAAGATTCTGTTGACTGTGGCCAGTTTCTCTGACTATCCTCCATGTCTAGAATAATCTCCCTCCTCATGTGCACTCACTGATTTCCCTGGTTTAAATCTCAATGAAAACATCATAGTCTACACAAAGCCTTCCCAACTCAAATTAATTATAATGCCTTCTCAGGCTTAATTATTTCCTTTTTCCTCCTGTATGTAGCTTGTCTATACATCATTTGTTTGCTTATTATCTCCCAATTTGATTTTGACTTTCTTTAAGGCAAGGACTGTTTTTTGACTTTTTATTTCGTATCCTCAGTGCCTATACATGTGTATATTCATATATATGTGAATATATATACAAATATACATATATATGTTTGTTTTGTGAATAGGTGGTAAAATTGAGGCAGCCAGGTGGTGCAGTGAATAGAGTGATGGATCCTGGAGTCAGTCAGGAAGACACTCTTTTCTGTGTTCAGATCTGGCCTGAGACATTTATACTATGCGATCCTAGGAAAGTCACTTATTTCTTTTTTTTTAATTTATTTTTATTAAAGATATTATTTGAGTTTTACAATTCCCCCCCCATCTTGCTTCCCCCCCCCCCCCCCCCCCAGAATGCAGTCTGTCAGTCTTTACTTTGTTTCCATGTTGTACCTTGATCCAAATTAGGTGTGATGAGAGAGAAATCACATCCTTAAAGAGAAGAGGGTGCTTCGGGCGGGACGATGGGGCGGCGGCACCCCTGCTCCTGCCGCCCCGGGCGCTGCTGGACCTAAGTCGGGGCCTCCGACCCGCCCCTCGTCACCTGCGGCTCCGTCGTGAAGCTCCTCCACACGCGGCACAACGTCCGGCTGCACTCGGAGGACGGGCACTACGGGTCCGTGGGCAGCGGTCACTTACAGGGATATTAGATGTGGATGACAGCAACAGTTACTGGAGGATCCGAGGAAAAACCTCTACAGTCTGTGAGAGAGGAACCCCTGTGAAGTGTGGCCAGGCCATGCGGCTGACTCAGGTCAATACTGGGCGCAGCCTTCACGGTCACCACTTCTCTTCACCCGTCTCTGGCAAGCAGGGAGCGAGTGCACTTGGGGAAGAGGGCGAAGGGGACTATCTGGATGACTGGACAGTCCTCTGCAGTGGCTCACACTGGGTCAGAGCCCATGAGGTTCGGTGCTGCTCTCTGTCACAGGAGAGCAGTGGCCAAACAGAGGTGCCAAAACAACTATCGGAGAGCCGTGAAACCCAGTGAGCTGCTTCGCACCGAAGCCCATCATGTTGAGCTGTGAGATCCCTTCAGGTCCTCTCCACCTCACCACACAGTGTCTGAGTTGCACCCACTGCTTTCCACACTGGAGCAGCAGCAGCCTTATCATCCCCCGGGTGAGGATCCAGCGTGGGAAATTTTCAGGTTCTTAAGAGCAGCAGCTCCCTTCCTGCCAATATGTAATCTATCCTTATTCTGGACTTGGTTTCACCTTTTAAATGTGGGAGTTACTACCAGTGGTGGGACTGATCTTTTCATCCATTTAGAAGAAATGGAGGTGGAAGAAATAATATCTCTTGAAGATGGAAATTCCCCTCATTTGGATGCTTTGGCATAATAATCCGTTAATAAGTGGAGTACAGTTTCCAACATAATGCTTTTACTCAGGAGTAATAAAAAGAATTTGATTCTCAAAAGAGAAGAGAATTCTAAGAGGTAACAAGATCAGACAATAAGATATCTGTTTTTTTTCTAAATTAAAGGGAATAGTCCTTGCACTTTGTTCAAACTCCACAGCTCCTTATCTGGATACAGATGGCACTCTCCTTTGCAGACAGCCCAAAATTGTTCCCAGTTGTTGCACTGATGGAATGAGCAACTCCTTCAAGGTTGAACATCACTCCCATGTTGCTGTTAGGGTGAAGTCACTTATTTCTATTTGCCTTAGTTTCTCATATCTAAAGTGATTTGGAGAAGGAAATGGTAAATCACTCCAGTATTCTAAATGGGATCATGAAAATTTGGACCCAATTGAAAGACAAAACAATAAGGTCATTCCTTTCCAGTAGAAGATAAAATGGCAATAGATGGTCATAGAATTGAAGGACACACAGAAAACATACTGAAAACAACTGAACAACACCAAAAATGGTACTTTTATGTCTATAGTACTCCCATCTCAGAGTTGTTGTTATGATGAAATGAGAATGAATGCCAAATGCTTTTCAGACCTTAAACATAATATAAATGTTAACCATTACTTGGATAGCTAAAAAGGAAAACCTCTGGTATAGCATGGCATACATCTTAGATCTTGAAAGTATGGATTCCAAAGAATTCAGTCCTTTGGTAAATAATTCCATTAAGGAAATTGACTTAGAAGGGACAGATTGCTTTGAACAATGAAATTCTCATGACCCAAATACGAATGATTCCAGTGAGGAAGAACAGATGTTGATGGTGCTCTAAAGAGACCATGGAAAATACTGAAATCTTAATATTTTAAAAAGACACACATAGGATTTGAAGTAAAATAAAGCAACTAAGAATGAATTAAAGTTCAGTGTGTGTGTGTGTGTGTGTGTGTGTGTGTGTGTGTGTGTGTGTATGCACATATACATATGATCTTTATGAGTTTTGCCTAAAAATAATAATTAAATCAAATAAATGTTAATCTTCAGAGTTTGTCTTAATAAAGGACAAATATTAACCTTCAGAGTTTAATCTCAGGAAAGAACCAAACAGAATTCAGTTATCATACACATTTATTAATATTTTTAAGTTTGCTAATTATATAGGAATATGTGTCCAGCTAGAGAACCAAACTGCCAAAAACGGAGTCTTGGAAAGGGGTTTATGCAATTTGACTATCAGAAGGCAGGATCTGAAAAGTTACTTCTGACTTATCCACCAAGAAATGGGTATAGGATGTACTTGAGGAAGACTAGTACCTTGGTGTGAGGATGTTGAGCCCTCTTCAGGTGCTTTCCACCTTTGATGTCCACCTAACTCTCTCTTGTGAGTCCAGGAAGCCATAGCATGCACAGTGACCACACCCTGGTAAACCATTTCAGCAGGCAGGTTGAAAGTAACCAAGAGTAAATGAGGGTAACCTCATTGGTGAGTAGTGGGGGGGTGGGTATATACCCCAAGCATGTGAAGACTTTTACTGGTGGAATGGGCTAAGGAGAATGCTACATTCTAAGGGCCATGAAGCCAGCTGAAGCAGATGCTATAGAGAACTTAAAGCTTGGTTAGACATGGAAGACACAAAGGTCATCCACTGTATCTAAAGTCATCACCAGTTGTTTGGACTCTGGCTTGCTATACCAGACCATGAAGAGAGAGTGAGGTGTTTGATTTCATACAGCTCTATCTCATTTAAAAAGAAGATACCACTCTTAACCATTCCTCAGAGTCCTGAGGCAATAGGCAAGTGATGAAGTAGCAGGTACAAGTACACTGGGATCTGTAGTAACAACCCTACACACAGGTGGCCCAGACCATATAGTTATTTCTCCATTGAAAGCAGCAGTGGGATTTGGCAACTTCTAGGGTGACTGAGCAACCCTTTTAAGGATTGTACTGCTAACCCTCCTGATGTGGGGAAGGAGCTAGAAAATGTGGTCTAAAAATTGTCTGCTTACCCAACCCTGACATGATTACCACAGCAGGCAGGGAATTGCACAGTGCAGTTGAACACAAAAAAAATATACAAAAACATCTCCAAAGAAGATTCCATTTACCATCAGTGCAAAGAACATGTGTACCCTCATAGATAACACAAGATCCAATAGACCTAAAAGATAAATAACTCTTGTTGTGAAAGAACTCTGCAGGTATGGTATCCAAAAGCAGTCCTGAGTGAAACAAGGTTGGAAAAATGAAGAACAGCTTACTGAATTTGGTTCTGGATAGACTTTTTCCTGGAGTGGTCCCAGTGAAAGGGAATGCCATGAAGCCAGGGTAGATTTTGCAATTGCAATCAAAACTAATCTTTTCAATATTCTTGAATGTCTACCAAAATGAGTGAACAACCAGTTCATGACAATGAGATTGCCATTTCCAAGAAAACACCATGCCACCATCAGCAGTGTCTATGCTCCAACCATGATGAACACTGATAAAAATTTTATGAAGACCTGGAGACCCTTATCATTAATGTAACAAAAGATGATAAACTTATAATTCTGGGTGACTTGAATGCTAGTGTAGGCTCAGATTATCAGCTGTGGCAGGGAGTCCTTGGGAGGAATGGAATTGGAAACAGCAACAGCGATGGTCACCTTCTACTAAAGACTTGTGCATTTCATGACTTTCTCATCACAAACACTATCATTTACCTAAACACAATAAAGCTTTCTGGATGTACCCTTGTAGCAAACATTGGTATCTATTAGACTATGTGATTATAAGAAGAGACAGACAGGATGTGAGAGTGACAAAAGTAATGTGTGATGCAGAGTGCTGGACTAATCACAGACTCATCCTCTCTAAGCTAAATATTCATATTCAAACAAACCAGGGGCCCCAAGGCAAAATGAATACCTTAAGAATTAATGTCAAGAAATTAGAATGTCTCTGACCAGAACAAATTTTTGCTAGTTTGGAGGGAAAACTGAGTCAACACAGTTGGCAACAGTGGAGCAGAAAAGGAGTGAGCAGCTTTCAGAGATCTGGTGTACAGCACTGCATTTGCTCATCTGGACCAGAACACTTGCAAACATGAAGACTGGTTTGATGGAAATGATGGGGAGTTACAGAAGCTGCTATATGTGAAATGAAGGTTTACCAGCAGGATAGTTCCTCCTTTTCTAAGAAGGCAGCATTTAATTTCATCAGAAGTAACAAACCAAATTGCTTTTATGATACCCTGAAAGCTATTTACGGGCCAAAGACCTATGGTGCATTTCAACTACTCAGTGCTGATAGAATTTGATTAACAATAGAAACATTATCCTACAGAGATGGGTGAACATTTCCATAGTGTTAACAGACCATCACCAATCAAGCATAGAGAGGTGGGTAATGAAGTTAGAATAACATAAGGCAGAAACTTCCCTGAGTCATTATCAGAAAACCAATTAAGCATTTGTGAACTTTGCCCTACCCCCGTGGCTTGTCCAATTCCAATCAATTTATTGGGGGTAGGTTGTACTGGCCATAAAGAAGGCCAATTTTTTCCAGCTATACAAGAAACATCTGCACTAGTGTCTAAAATGCCTTGTATATATTTTCCATTAATCCTCAGAGTTTTTAATGGTCTGTGTTTTGCTACTGCTTGAATCCAAAAAGCAAAATCAGATGAACCAAAGGCACAATTTCCTCTATTATGTTTTGTGGCTGGGCTCCCAACCTTAAGTAAAGGTATTAGAAGGAGTTGTGCAATTCTCTGCCCTGAATGCATTTGAACAGTTTTTCCTATTGGTGGAGTAAGCATGATTTGAATCTCTCCTGTATAATCAGAATCTATCACTCCTGGGATTACTGATATCCCCTGTAAGGATGTTGATGATCTCCCTAAAATTAATCCTACTGTATTATCAGGGAGAGGACCATACACTCCTGTTCTAATTTTCATAGGGAAAGAATCAGTGGTTAGTATGACTGAGGTTGCTGCTGATAGATCCAATCCTGCACTTCCTGGGGTGGCTCTGAGAAGGTCGTGAATACTGATCCTCGAGGGCCCTTTATTTGTTGAGGGGCCAAGGGCTGGTCCCTCCTGAAGTTTCCCTGACCTGTAGCAAGCAAGCGCCCATCCTTATGATACAATCCTTAAACCAATGATAACCTTTCATACATCTTGGGCAGAATGTTTTTTGCATGTTACCCTGTGGGTCAGTAGTGTTCCCTCGCCAAGTCTGGTTATTTCTCCTGGGCACACGCTGCTGTTGGTTCTTTGGGCAGTTTCTACTATAATGACCTAATTGCCCACAGGAAAAACAGGTTTCTCCTCTTTCACCTGATTGCCTTTGGTTCTGTATGGCTTGTTTAACAAAAGATGAATAAGTTTGTCCTTGCAAGGCTGCAGCTAGTGTCATAACTTGCAGGAAGGAAGGGTTAAAATCCTCACAAGCCTTAACATAATCTGAGAGGCTTCCTGTTTTCTTAAGATGCCTCATCATATTTTGACAGGCGGTATTAGCATTGTCAAAAGCCAATTGTTTTATGATTAACTCAGCTGTCTCCTCATTGTTTATCAATCGTTTAGCAGTATCCATAAGCTGATTCAAATAGTCCTCATATCTTTCATCTGATTTCTATCTAATATCAGACAATGCTGAAGTTTGTCCTGGTTTATTGGGAAGTTTTTTCCAAGCTCCTGATGCTATGGAGCTAACAACATGCAACACCTCTTTTGGCAGAGTCATCTGATCTCGGGCTGTAGCCCACAGATTCTCTCCTAATAACATATCAGCTGTGGTACCAAGCCTTTTAAAAGGAGGTGTCTTTGCTTCAACTTTAGCTAAATCCTCATATTCAGCTTTCCACAAAAGATACTGACCCCCTTCTAGACAAGCTTTCGCTGTCTGCTTCCAATCATGTGGGGCCATCCATCGTCCTCCCAAAGCCTTTACATTATAATGTTAAAGTATAAGGGGAGGATGGGCCATAAGAGGCACAGGCTTGTTTTATTTCTTTTAATAATTTATATGGCAGTGGTTCCCATGGGGGGGGGGGGGCTCATCATCCTCAAATTCTCCTTCATCAAAAATGACAGGATAACACCCAAAGGTGGTATCTCCATTTTTTAGAGCTTCTTTAATAGCCCCATAAAATCCCACACCTGATAATGGAGGTGGAGTCACTATTTTCTTGTTTTTCTGTCCTTCTTTTTTTCTTTTCTACAGTAAATGCACCCCAATCATTATTATATCTAGTTGATTCTTCTTCCAGATCCTCCTCTTCCTCAGGAGTTAATTCATCAGGAGGAGGATCTTCCTCAGGCTCATCTTTAAGAGATGCCCTTGAGTTCTTTCTAGATTTTATTAATAAAGGAGTTTCCTCAGTTGCAGCACAAACTGCAGATGATAACTTAGTATTTATTTTCGTAATTTCATGGTCAGGATCAAGAATGTCCTTGACCAGGCTCCATAAACTGAATACATCTGTAGGAACTTTCTCTGGTCCTTGTTCTATATAATATTTTCTGATGTCTTCTCCTACTTTTTGCCAAATTTCAAGATCTATAGACCCACTTTCAGGAAACCAAGGACAGCAATTATGCACAAATGAGATGAATCGAGTGACTTGGACCTTAAAAACCTTGATTCCTCTTTTATGTAATAAATGAGTCAGAATTTCAATAAAAAGAACTCTCTGCCGACTTTTATTATTACCCATGATGTTCTTAAGATTACTGCCCTTTCTTGCCTGATAGAACTCTCATCAGGGGGCCTGCAGATTCCCCGAGCAGAAACCTATCTATCCCGCTAGGAAAATAAAAAAGGGAGGGTATATTACCTGTCAAGTCCCTGTTCATGCTGCTAGTCTGTGGGGGTCCAGCCTCCGCGGGGTCCTTGGAACTTGACAGGAGGGATAGAGTCGGCGAAATGAGTTGAGTCAACAAGTGGGTAAAGGCAGGAGCAGGTTGACTGACTGTCAGCTGCTTAGGTTTATTTTTATAGTCTCAGAATCATATGAAACAAGCAAACTAAAATCATTTCCTTGGTTACAAAAGTATACAATTTTCATCATTAATCACATAGTTCATATGGTTACAAGTTTGATCATGTAGTGGTTACGAGTGTGATTATCAATCATGTAATTAATTTTCTTGTTCCTGCTCAGACCGTGATGACCTCAACCTGCCTGTTGCCTAGTTTGTTGCTGCATAGTAAAGTTATTGATTAAACAGAACTTTCCGTAGAATAATCTTTGATATATTTTGTTTAATGGAATGCTTCTATGTTTTTGTACCGCATATGTAATGTTTTCGATATGCTCCCTTGACAACCTATAGTGAGGGTAGCTATGTTTGTCCACCTGTCCGTTAACTCCTTCAATAACTAATTTTCCTTTCAGCCCTTGTTGGTAGACACTACGGTTTCTATGACTTTTTATTCTTTGCCAATAAACTAAGGCTGTTAGAGTTCACATATTGGTTACCTATACTAACTATTCTCTCACCATCTTTATCATATATTCCTGTGTATGATAAGGGGGGCAAAACTGTTAATTTCCCTGGAATTCTATCTGACCTATCTTGTATCTGGTTTCCCTATATATATTCTGACATCTCCCTGGAACTCCCAGTGCTGTGTTTTCCAAAGATTTCATAATGCTGAAGCCTTTTGTATGTCTCAGGGAGAGGCAGTCCTGTTAAATTTGGACAGAGTTCACAATCTGTTTTATTCAAGGAATTTCTTTGAAATCCTTCCTTTATAGTCATTCCACTATTAGGATGAGTAAGTTTTGCAATCAATAATAGACCTATAAATATGGGTATACATGGAATCCCTATATATATTGAAGAAGGAAATGTTGTTCCATCAGGCAATGTGACTGCCCTGAGTCTTCTTGCCGCGACTGTGTCAAACAGCTTAGAGACCCTGGCTCCCAACAGATAAATAACTTGTCACATGGTTAACAAAGCATCTGAAGGAGAATTTGAAAGAAATTTGTTTTGACCCCCAAGATCAGCATTCTCTCCATGGTGCTATCTAGTATTCTATTTTTAAGAGGAAGATTATGAGGCAGAGAAAGGTAAAGATTCTTGTACAAGATCAGGTAGTTAGTTATGGCGCTGAGGCAGATCTCTTCTGTCTGTAGGTCTGTTGACTTTCCCACTACTCTCTGGTAGCTCCCCTTGTTGGTCAATGAGAGTTCTTTCAGTCCTTTAGGAGTCTCAGTGGCAAACATATTGGGAAAGAATATCAGATTGGGAGACAAAAGCAATATGAAGATTGTATACTTTTCCTACCCTGATTTTCCTTTCTTCTTCTAAGATAATAAAAGCATAACAATAATGTGTCGTAATTCTTCCAATTTATTTGACACCCTCTCTGACTCCCAATGATGTTATGGTTTTTCCATGGTGTTTTTATAATTTCCACTTCTCCTTATTACAATGGTAAACTTCACCATTTTCCAGTGGTTCACTTCTATTTACCTTTTTGTTTCTCTTTAGTACCTTAATTCTAGTTCAAGTTTTATTCAACTCCAGTCATTCATCAGTAATTCTTGGAATCCTCTATTATGTTAAGGTCCATTCCCCCTTCTAGAATAATGCTGGTGGTTGTTCTTGGTGCTAAACTTACGTCTTTTGACTTTTAGAATATCTTATTCTATGCTCTTTCTTCTTCCACAGTGATAGCTGTTAACTCTTGTGTGAGCTTGGATGTGTTCCTTGTCACTCTTTCTTTCCTATTATTTGAAGTATTTTTTCTTTCACCTGAAACACATTCTTAAGAGTTTGTTTAGTATTTCTTGTAGAAGGCAGTTGTTTGATGCTTTCTTTTATAATAGTCAATATTTATTCAGAAGAAAATGTGAGTAATGTAATAAGAGACTGTTTTTCATTTCTACATTAGGTATGAGAAACTGGGTAAAGGAGTTTATGTCATACCAATAAACAACGGAGGATGGAGAAAACTATAAAATAAATTGATATATAACAGGAAGGATGGGAAAAGCCATAGGATAAGTAATCTGCTTCTAATTTATTTTTGATTTCTTCTTTTTTAAAATTTATTTTTATTAAAGATACTATTTGAGTTTTACAATTTTCCCCCCAATCTTGCTTCCCTCCCCCCAGCCCACCCCCATGGAAAGCACTCTTGTCAGTCTTTACTTTGTTTCCTTGTTGTACATTGATCCAAACTGGGTGTGATAAAAGAGAAATCATATCCTTAAAGAAGAGAAGTCTAAGAGCTAACAAGATCAGACAATAAGATATCTGATTTTTTCTAAATTAAAGGGAATAGTCCTTGAACTTTGTTCAAACTCCATAGCTCCTTATCTGGATACAGATGGCACTCTCCTTTGCAGACAGCCCAAAATTGTTCCCAATTGTTGCACTGATGGAATGAGCAAGTCCTTCAAGGTTGAACATCACTCACATGTTGCTGTTAGGGTGTACAGTGTTTTTCTGGTTCTGCTCATCTCACTCAGCATCAGTTCATGCAAATCCCTCCAGACTTCCCTGAAATCCCATCCCTCCTGGTTTCTAATAGAACAATAGTGTTCTATGACATACATATACCCCAGTTTGCTAAGCCATTCCCCAATTGAAGGACATTTACTTGATTTCCAACTCTTTGCCACCATAAACAGGGCTGCTATAAATATTTTTGTACAAGTAATGTTTTTACCCTTTTTCATCATCTCTTCAGGGTATAGACCCAGTAGTGGTATTGCTGGGTCAAAGGGTATGCACATTTTTGTTGCCCTTTGGGCATAGTTCCAAATAGCTCTCCAGAAGGGTTGGATGAGATCACAGCTCCACCAACAGTGTAGTAGTGTCCCAGATTTCCCACAACCCTTCCAACAATGATCACTATCTTTCCTGGTCATATTGGCCAATCTGAGAGGTGTGAGGTAGTACCTCAGAGAAGCTTTAATTTGCATTTCTCTAATAATTAATGATTTAGAGCATTTTTTATATGGATGGATTGCTTTGATCTCCTCATCTGTAAATTGTCTTTGCATATCCTTTCACCATATGTCGATTGGGGAATGGCTTTTTGTTTTCAAAATAAGATTCAGTTCTCTGTATATTTTAGAATGAGTCCTTTGTCAGAATCATTAGTTGTAAAGATTGTTTCCCAATTTACTACATTTCTTTTGATGTTGGTTACATTGGTTTTATCTATGCAAAAGCTTTTTAATTTAATGTAATCAAAATCGTCTAATTGGTTTTAGGTGATATTCTCCAACTCTTCCTTAGTCATAAACTGCTCCCCTTTCCATAGATCTGACAGGTAGACTAGTCCTTGATCTTCTCATTTGCTTATAGTATTGTTTTTTTATGTCTATGTCCTGTAACCATTTGGATCTTATCTTAGTAAAGGGTGTGAGGTGTTGGTCTAATCTAAGTTTCTTCCATACTAACTTCCAATTATTCCAGCAATTTTTATCAAAGAGGGAGTTTTTATCCCAATGGCTGGACTCTTTGGGTTTATCAAACAGCAGATTGCTATAATCATCTCCTGCTTTTACACCTAGTTTATTCCACTGGTCCACCACTCTATTTCTTAGCCAAT
This sequence comes from Macrotis lagotis, assembly GCF_037893015.1. NCBI lineage: Eukaryota > Metazoa > Chordata > Mammalia > Peramelemorphia > Peramelidae > Macrotis > Macrotis lagotis. Next base: position 23,862,635 of record NC_133658.1, read on the forward strand.
ACCAAACAGTTTTGATGACTGATGCTTTAAAATATGCTTCTACTCTTAAGGAGAAGTTAAATTACACAGGAAAGCAAGAAACTATAAAATTAGAATGCTGGATGAATTAATGAATAAACTAACATGAATCTAGGTGTCAGATCCACATGTCTTTATTATACATTCAAATAAAGGCAGAATAGCCTAAGGGTCTGTTCATCAAATTGTGGGGAAGTTTGCTAAGGAATGTGGATCCATAGGGGGAGGGAATTAGGCCCTTCAGATAGACCTTGAACCTTTGTAACCCCAAATCAATGAAGGCCTGGGAGAGGGACTGAAGTTTCAGGGGCAGAGACAATAGTTCTTTGGACTTTGCTTCTGTGTGTGTGTGTCTGTCTTTGATGACACACCCTTCCTGCAGGAATGTTATTGAAATTTTAAGTTACTTCATTCACCCTGAAGTCATTGTTTTTCCTTTAAGCTTTATTTCTAACATAATAATCTTAAATTTTACTTATATGATAAGTAACAGCAATATTTGACACATCACAGTTGACCCATAAACCTTGATTACATTTTTCTACTAATGTATCTGGTGGCTATGGGAATCAGGGGACTGCATTTATAGATGAATAAAGAAACCCATATACCTTGGGTAAACTCATATGTCTGAAAAGTAGACTTTGAAGTCTTTGGTCCCCTCAGGAATAATTTATTGTACATGAAGCTATTTCTCTGCAAGTATGGACCCTTCTGGTCTTCACTTCTTTGCTGCTGAATAAACTTTACTCTAGAGAGTTCTATTCTGGAGCTCATGAAGCAGTGTCAGGTTCTTTTGGCTCACAGCCATTCCTTAAGAAGAAGTTAAAAAAAAAAAAGATGTTTTGCTCTGTTTCCATGATAGGCAACTCCTATAAACCAGAGAGCTAAATTTTTCAGATCTACAAATGGCAATAGAAATTTTCTTTATCTAATGGGCTCTCAGAAAAGTCAGTCCTCTTTTTAGAACAAAACAGATGAAAAGTCTGTGTTTTCTCATATGTTTTTGCTTCTCAAACCAGAGAAGGTAAAAAAGAGTAGCCAGGCACCCCTAAGAATTTTCCCTTCTCTCAGGCTGTAGATGGCTTCATAAAACCAACCAGTTGAACTCTCTCAGCTGATCCAACCTTACTTCAGCTAATCACAAAGCAATGCCTCTCTTGTAATCATCAAATTCCCTAAAATGGAACTAAAAAGATTTTCAGTTGACTTGGCTCCTGCCAGTTTCTAAAATTCACTCACAGGATTCTTATCACTTTTTCAGAACTCAGTTTACTTTTCTGGGGTTCTCTCTCTCTCTCTCTCTCTCTCTCTCTCTCTCTCTTTCTCTCTCTCTCTCTTTCTCTTGATTTCTTCTCCTACTGGCTTCTTATGTCCTCAAATTCATTCTTCTTGGAGCTCAATGACTCAGCTCTACCTTATGAGATAAAAACCAAGAAATTCAAATATATGAATTCAACAGCCTTTAAGTAATCCCTCCCTCACAATTCCCAAGTAGTTATTTGATTTGTAATTTAAAATTTTAATTTATAATTTTTAAAACCCTAAAAATTAGCAAAAGAACTGATAGAATATGATACTTTGAAGCCATTCTCCCCATAGTCATTGCATAGTGCTTACATTGCATTTATCTGAGGGGGAGGTCTCTTTCTGGTACTCAAAAACAGTCTCCATAATATTTTGAAAGACTATGTTTTTTCACAAATGTTTTCTATTACTTTTCCTCATGTCACTGTTGGGTTTTGTTTGTCTCTGTTAGTTACCAAACTTTACATATAGTTAAAGAACTGAGACCTAGAGAGAGATTAAGTGACTTGCTCCAGAGGCATATATTCCAGAAGAAATATAAACTGAAGCATTGTTAGAGTTATATATGTAATCAACTGTCATATGTTTATGGTTAATTGACTTTATAAATTAGTAAAAGTTAAGTTTTTGGATTTATATATCATGCTCCTCATTCCATGGGAAATGAAGTTTAATGTTGTAGAAGATAAAGCAAAATATAACCATGAATGCAAATGTATCTCTCCTCTCTCCCTTTCACCTAATTGAAAAAACAAGTCCAGATGATATATTTCTAGAGTGCTAGACTTAGAGTTAGCAATATGATGATGTTTGTGCTTCATTCTCAAAGAAGACCATGATATTAAGTCATATACCATGACAAGCACATGAATTGGATTTGAGTGAGGAGGGTTGTGTTATGTCACCAGCCTCACATTCTCCTCCAGAGCCATCTGAGTCCAGTGGCTAGAATTTATTACTATTGGCAAAGTAAGTTTCCACTCCTGGATTTTAGCGTCCCCCTCTCTTGAGATCTAAAACTCATCAAGGGCTTAGATATTTAAAAATGCTCTCAGAGGTGTGGTTAACCTGTTTGATTAACCAGATTTCCTTCTCAACCCAATCAAAGAAGTGTTGGCACAAGATAAATGTACTAGGATGTAAGTAGATGTCTTTGGTCAGTTTAAAAACTTAATACCTTGGGACTGTATTGTGGGTCTTCTGTCACTTTAACAGTTGAGAGGGGAAGGAAACTCCTTCCTTTACATTATCTCCATTTAACAGATGAAGAAACTAAGAGAAAAGTTAAGTAACTTGCCAGTGATAATGTAACTAGAAAATATCAGATCTAGGATTCAAATGCAGATGCCACCAGCACCTTCTCTACTATTCTTCACCTATCTTTTATAGGCTAAAAAATGATAGCACATTGTGTTACTGCTATCACCAGTAGCTTGAGGAAAGTTCTTTGGAGTCCTTGGGTGATCAAGGGCCTACTGTTTGCTCCCTATTATTTGACTCTGACTGAGAGGCTTTTCAGTCCTGAGTTTCTATCATTGGCTCCTATTTCTGGATAGAATTGATTGTGAATTTCAACTCCTACTGTCTTCCAGTGTTTCTGATTTTGATCTCATTTTTTTTAAACTTGTTAGAAGTTAAATCTGTTATAAGTCTATAAAAGAATAGAGAAGTCAGTTGGGAGGGATTTGAATGTCGGAGTAGTATGTTATCTTAGAATCAGTACAGAATTCATAAACCTCTTGAATAGTAGAATGAAATAATTAGAGCTGAATTTTAGAGCTATTACTTTGGCAGCTATGAAGTATGAACTGGGGAGATGAGAAATCAGATGCTAAGGAAACCTCAGGCAATATTTATAGTAAAGAAGGGATTGTAGAGAAGAGTAAAGGAGATATTGTCAATAGGAAAAAGTCAAGGTTGGCCTGACCCAGAGGGATCATAAACAGGAAATGGGACAAAGCTTACAATGGTAAATATATGAAGATCTTTAGACCACCAAGCTTCTGCTTTGGGGCATCTTGAACCCCCTATTCAGTCCATGTTCTCCTACTCTTGGTCATGACAAACAGCCATACTGGCTGTGGAATTCTCTTAGAATGAAATTTCAAGCATTTTTAGCTTATACTCCCCTATTAATGAGATTAACTCTTTGAATAAAATTGTCCATTTTAATGTCTTTCAATGGGTTCCTGAATTTGTCTCCCCTAGAATTACACCTCATGCTGTCCTTTGTCTTTTAGACATTGGATCCCAGTATGATCATTCATCCTGGACAGTGTGAACCAGTGAAAGTGAGCTGTTCTATATAAACTACCCAGGGTGTTTTCTGTTAGTGACTATTGAGGTCTTTAGACAAATCTTTTCCCCCTTGGTAAACACAGTTTGAAATGTTGATAGCTCAAAGCATTAGAGACTGAGATGAGATAGCAAATGTCTGAAGTCTGGAGAACGTTATATTATAATGGAAAAGTTTTCTGAGCTACAAGAAGAGGGAACATGGAAATTTCCTAAGCATAAAATACCTGAAAACCAGCAAAATGGAGAGAAGACTATGTCCAGACATTTGTGGTCCTGTCTTTCATTTATAATCCAATAGTCTCTGGAACCTGACCACCTCTTTGGCCAGAAAAACTAGTTGCAAGACTGAGTTGTGGTCTGTCAACTGTCAGTCATAGTCAGGAAAGAAAAGAAAACCACTTCTCTGGGGATTTCTGGGGAGGGGGGATTTAGATCCCAAATTGGGAGTTGAAATGAAACCAGAAATCCAAAGGAGGAGGAACAACTCATCTAAGACAAGAGAAAACATAATGTTTATTGAGCTTGTTAATTCACTCCTAACTTTCCAGATGTTTAAGTCATGCTGGGTCTGAAGTGAGTGCCATTCTTAATTTGTCACACTCCCCCCCCAATCCATTGCTAAATCTTGTATTTTTACCTTTAGGAAATATTTCATATAGAGCCCCTTTTCACCACTTGAAGCTGCCAATTTAATCATGTGAATCTTTGGACATTATTATAATCTTCTTTTTTGGTCACTTTGCTTCAAGTCTCTTTCTATACCAATCCATCTTTCACTCAGATGTCAAAATGATTTTTTTAAAGTGCAAATTTGATCACATTGCTTCTCTATTCAGTAGTTCCCCATTATATTCAGAAGTAAATATTGGCACTGGTCTTTGAAACTCTTCTCAAACTGTCCCTTTCTTAGCTTTCTAGTCTTATAACTTACTCTGCTCTATGTACTACACTATCCTACTTGTGTGCCATGCTCCTCTAGGAGTAGAGGCCAAGAGGGAAGGGTTATCTATAATAATTGCATTTATTCAATGCAAATTATTGTTGGAGTTAGTCAGTCCATGTCCTCTTGTAGTATATTCAGAAAAGAAGTCAGGGAAGGAGTCAATCTTTCATGAGCCACGTAGTCAGTGTGAGGAAATGTTTTTTAAAGTATGAAGACAAAACCAAGATAAACAATGAGAAAAATAGCTTGGGACACTAATATAGTGTTTTTGGAAGTGTGAACTGATCCAGCCATTTTGGAATTATGTTATAACTCCAAATAACTTATGTGAATTATAGGTCCAAAGAATTATAGATGTGTATACTCTTTGACCCATCACTATCATCATTAGGTTTCTTTCCTAAGATTATCAGGGGGGAAAGGGAAAAAATCTATTTTAAATTATTATATTATATATTATATATATATATATATATATATATATATATATAAATTTAAAATGTTTATAGTAGCTCTATTTGTGTTAGCAAAGAACTGGAAATTGAGGGATGACCATCAATTGAGGAATGGCTAAGCATGCTGTGGCATATGACTGTGATGGAAAACTATTGCACTATAAGAAATGTTGAGTTGATTAATTTTAGCAAAAACATGAAAATATTTGCATGAAATGATGAAGATTAAAACAAAAAGAACAAATAGAATATTGCATACAATGAAAAGAAAACTACTGAAGTATAATTTTGAGTAATTATGTTATTCTGAATATTTGAAATACTCAAATCAACTAAAGGACCTATGAAGGAAGATATCATTCACCTCTAGAGAAAGGACTAATAAATAGAAATATACATGACATGATTTTAAATTTGCACACACATGTATTCATATACATGCTATTGCTGTTATGGTTGTTAGTGTTGCTTGTACTTTGTTCTTGAAGATGATCATGACATCAGGGAGGTGTTGTCACGACATGCAAATGAGTTAGATTTAAGTGAGAGGGTGCTTTGCTAAGTCACCAGCTTCACTTTCTCCTCCAGAAGTCATCTGGGTCCAGTGGCCAGATATGAATCAGGATGACTGAAGATGGCCCTCACGTGTGTGTGTGTGTGTTTGTGTGTGTGTGTGTGTGTGTGTGTGTGTGTGTGTGTGTGTGTGTGTGTAGGTAGATGATAGATAGATCGATAGATAATAGAAGATAGATGTAAAGACAATGTCATTTAAAAACAAATATGAATTTTGTTTCCTTATAACAAATGTGAATCTCCCATTTATCCATAATTATAGGATGATGCTGATATTCTGGAGGAGGAAGATGTTCATGCTTTATGGAGTTCTTTAGTATAATTGATAATGCTCAAAGATCCCAAGTTAGAAGGAGGCATTCCACCTGATCTAATGGAATTCCTGATAGTGCCTCTCTCCAACTCTCTGCCTCTAATGATGTGATGTGAATGAAGCACATCCTGAGTTGAGGGCCACTCCCTTGATGGAAAAATTTAATCAGATGGACGAATCTATTAAATGTACTTCTCCAAAATTTCACTTTGGGCCTAGTTCCTAACCCAGTCCTAAGCATGTAAAGCTCTCAAGCTTACAGAACCTAACAAATGCATATATTCCTAGTTGTCTTCGTTGTATCTTAAGAACAAACTCTGGAAGCTAAAACATATCTTCCTAATTCTGTTTCTTCCTTATTAGGACAAATTCTGATGGTTAACACACATTAGTTTAATTGATTATTAAGGTCAAACTCATTAAGATCAACTATATATGTGTCATATACATGTACACATGCACATATATACATACACATATTTTATCTTTTCAAATCTTTATCTTCTCTGGGGGTGGGGGATGAGAGAGAGGGAGTTTGGAACATAAAATGTAACAAAAAATTTAATTTGAAAAGAATATAGCTAAATGCTGGGAATATGAAATGTTACCAATATCCTAAGACAGAAGTATTTATTCCTTATTGACTGAGAGGTTATTTCCATGAAACTCAGATTTCTCAACAATGAACTGAAAACTAGAACTACCTTTGAATTCCTGTATCACAAAAATATTAAATAAGATTTTACAAAGTAATAAAGTACCTCGAATTATCTTAATTACAATGGTAATAATGTTTACTATTAATCAATCAAGTAAAATATTATTTTTCATCTTTTAAAAATTTATAATTTGTTCAAAATATTAGTACTATAGAGCATGTATATAAATTATTAATAAATATATATGTTTATATATGTGTATGTGTTTATCTCTCTTTATATATAGATAGATAGACAGACAGATAGCTAGATAGCTAGATAGCTAGCTAGCTAGATAGATACATGTGATCAACTGGTTCCCATCCTATTTTTCTTTCTGATATTTGACTCCTTTTATATGTTATATGTAATTTTTATCATCCAGAACTCCAAAGGAGCATTATAATTTTTATATGTAATTATATATATATATATATATATATATATAATTTTTTCTTGTTAATTAATACAATTCACCCTCTTTTTCATTAATTAGTAAGCTGGCTCAATTCTTAAACCTCAACTCCAGTTCATTAAATGTTATTCATCTTATTAGCTGGAGAAACCTCTTTTCCTCTCTAACTATACTTGATGTCTCCCTCTCTATTTGCATCTGTAAGATAAAATAATCATTTTCTTACAAGATTTCCATCATCTATATCAATAATCATTCCTTTTTCATTGGTCAAAATAAGAACCAGAAAACCAATTTAATTCATCAGTTTCTCACCTTCTGAATGCTGAAGGCAAACAAGTCAAAAATTTCACAACTACTTTGCTTTTCTCTGAGTAATTGACACAAGCCAATATTCACTTTATACTATGTCCACCTCTCTCTCTTGAATTACAGTCAGCTTAATAGTTTGCTCTTTAACCAGTTGATCCTTTTGCTAATAAATTACTATCATGATGCTACTTCTAATTTTGCCAAGCATTAATCCTTGACAAATGTCTTCCACCGTGTTCTCTGCTATCCTCACTTTCTAGATTTTCACCTAGGAGTATGTTCTAGATATATAGTGCTACCATATTCAATGTTCTATCAAATCTTTTCTTGTTAATTAATGTGAGTCTTTCCATTGTTAGCTTCCAGTCTTGGGTCCCATCCTTAAACATCTGAGTAATATCTTTCCTCCCCTTAAAGTGTTTGGCATCAAACACATGGTTGTGGTAGTCCCTTCCCAACTGGAAGAATAAGCATCTACCTAGCACATTCTCACATCTCAAAAGCATTTAGCACTTATATGACTAACCAGCTAGATGTATTAGCATCAGGGTGGCTAGGTGGTGCAGTGGATAAAGCACCTGCCCTGGAGTCAGGAGGACCTGAGTTCAAATCTGACCTCAGACATTTAATAATTACCTAGCTGTGTGGCCTTGGTCAAGCCCCTTACCCAATTGCCTTGCAAAATCCTTAGAAAAAACTAGATGTATTAATATCTCACCACTAGCACACACTCTTGTGATTTTCCTTTCCACAAAGTTTTAAAAAATTCAGCAAAGCACAAAAATAGAGGAAAAAAACATCTTATAACAATCTACAATTTATTTATTTTCTTACTTTTAGGGTCCTCCCTGATTCTTTACTACTGTGGGTTCACACTGTTTCATTCTCTGCACCCCTGTAAGGGATCAGTCCCTAAAATCCCAGAAACAATGAAATCACTTTTCTTCTTTTATTCACAAGCTGCTTTTAGTGCTCCAGCAAGAATGACAACACTGTTGTCCCTTCTTGGCACAACACAGACACTTTCAGCCTTTCTCCTTCTTACAGTTCAGTTACTTTTCCTTCCTCTCTGCTAACAATCCTAATCCTCTAGTATAGTTCTCTCTACTCCTCATTTTTCCTTTATGAACTCTGAGAAATAAGATGTGATGAGTTAATCTGACAGCAAAAAAGCTTTCTACAAGTATAAAAGATAATACTGAATGAACCAATTAAGCACAAAGTCTTATTGAGCCCTGGTTTGTTCCTAATTCTTTCTTTCTTTCTTTGATTGCTTGTTTGTTCATTTATTTATTTATTTATTTATTTATTTATTTATTTATTTATTTGTTTTGAGTTTTATAATTTTCCCCCTAATCTCTCTTCCCTCTGCTATCTCCCACAGAAGGCAGTCTGTTAGTCTTTACATTGTTTCCATGGTATACCTTGATCTCAGTTGAACATGATGAGAGAGAAATCATATCCTTAAGGAAGAAAATTAAAGCATAAGAGATAGCAAAATTGCATAACAAGATAACAGATTTTTTTTAATTAAAGGTAATAATCTTTGGTCTTTTTCAAACTCCATAATTCTTTCCCTGGATACAGATGGTATTCTCCATTGCAGATACCCCAAAATTGCCCCTGGTTGTTGCACTGATGGAATGAGCAAGTCCATTAAGGTTGATCATTGTCCCGAAAATGTTCTTCTGGTTCTGCTCATCTCACTCAGCATCAGTTCATGCAAATCCTTCCAGGCTTTCCTGAATTCCCATCCCTCCTGGTTTCTAACAGAACAATAATGTTCCATCACATACATATACCACACTTTATTGAGCCATTCCCCAATTGATGGACATTCAATCAATTTCCATTGTTCTTAATTCTTGATGATGTTTGTCCTTCATTCTTGAAGAAGACGGCAACATCAGGGAGATGATGCCATGACAAGCACGTGAATTGGATGTGAGTGATGGGACTGTGCTAAGTTCACCAGTCTCACATTCTCCTCCAGTCATCTGGGTCCAGTGGCCAGACATGAATCAGAAAGACTGGAGATGACCCTGAATGTGAGGCAATCAGGACTAAGTGACTTGCCCAATGTCACACAGCTAGTTAGTGTCAAGTGTCTGAAGCCAGATTCAAACTTCAGTCCTCCTGACTCCAAAGTCAGTGCTCTATTGTACCCCCTAATTGCCCTTTTAATAAGCAGTCAATGGAAGTTCAGTTGGATGTATGATATCCTCCTAGAATGTCCCTCAGACATTCCTGATCCACATTAATCTGATAATGCTAGAAAGCCATAATGGCAGGTAGATGGGTAAGAAAACACTTTGGACTTTTGACTCTTCCTCCAAATCTGGCCTCTTTTTTCTTCTTTGTCATTTTATCATAAGAATTAATTTCAATTCATCACAGAAGGGACGCTCTACTCTCTTGAACTTCATTGGTGTTGTCATTATTGATGATATTCAGTGACTTTCTTATTACAAAATGAACAAGCATGTTGAAGTCAAGGCCAGCTGGACCTCTGATGTCCTGTGAATTAACTTTATTCAAGAGATATTTTATTTTAAAAAAGAGCCATGAGGGGGATGCCCAAACCTTGTGTATTGTGATTTTAATGAAGTTCGGATTTGTTCCTGTAAATGACACTCTCACTGACACCAGTAAAAATGAAAGTATTTTAATTACACAACACAAGGAATAATTGATTACAATAACATCCAATGCAGCAAAAATACATAAAAGACAAAGGATTATTAGTACTATGATCAAAGTAGAAGAAAAAGATAAAGAAAACATCACCAATTTGGGGGAGCACCAACTCAGCAATCCTTGGCTGGAGGAACCCAGAGTTCTTTTCAGCCTTGAGTCCTGACTGGGAAAGAAAGAAAGAGAGAGAGAAAGACAGCCCCAGGCAGAAGATGTTCTCCATGGGTGAGCTTCCTGCAAATGCTCGTAGCCTCAGGATATTTATTAGTGGAGAACAAATAAGGCTTGTTGCCAATCCAGTTGGGTGGGATTCCCGAGTTCTTTGACAGAAATATAGGGACGTCTACAAGTTTTATGACTTCAGAGGAATGCTATAGGGGGCTGCAAGGTTTAACTTTAATTAGAGGCAATACTGTGAGAATAGTCAGTTCTCCCCAGTATTATCTGTATTCCAAGGAGTGGCTGGCTCCTGTAATCTTGGAATGCAGCCAAATCACCTATGGCATGTGGCGGGGGGAGAAGGTAAGTTCATGAGTAGGACACGTCCTCATACAGGTTCGAGAGAACTTATTTACAAGAAAATTTCATTTTCTTATTCACCTTGATCCAATTATTGACAGTTAATAACACCAAACCTGAGAGTGTTTGCCTATTAACCAACCCCACCACCATATTTCTCCTCATCCCAACTCAGCTCCTTTTATGCATATCTGAAGGACCAATTCCCAAGAACCTGATCTAATTAGAATGACTGTCAAGAGGCTCAGACCACTGATCCTTTATTTGAAATGTCTGTGAAGGATTTATTCCTGGGCCTTAGGACTCACCAAATCACATCACTTTTCCCAGCATACCAAATCCACTACTGGAAATGTTTCTGAAAATCTTCCCCATCACCCACAACATTTTAACAATTTTACCATATTTTCTTAAGTATTGAACCTGAGCTTAAAATACTGAACTTCTTATTGAACCTTGCTTGTTCCATAATTTTAGAGATCAATCCTATTTGATTCCTGACTCCCTGTAACTGTTCTTCTGCTGCTACCACCACTTCCTGATACTGGCTTCCAACTTGAACTTTATTTTTCTCACTGCTACTCATTGTAAACCATAGGAATGTAATTGTTCTAGGGTCTATATACAAGAGAAAGGGCTATATATGGATTCAGAAAGAAGACCATAAGAAAAAGTAAATAGAAGTGCATGTAAAAAATTGAATTATACTTCATTCCTAATCTTCTCTTTCTTTTAAAAGATTCCCTTCTTAGCTTGGCCAGAATTCTCCCTAGGCTGAGAGAATTTGCTGCCTCAGGAGACCAAAATAATCCACCTGATACAAAGATGATTCACAAAGTTTACAAAATAGAACTCTATGTGTTCTGACACTAACAATAGAAAGTGACTCCCTCAACTTACCTCTGCACCATTTGCTCTAAGAATTTTTCATATTTCTCCCTGTTGTCCACAGAGTCACATACTGCAATACTTTGTAGACTGTGAATTAACTGATGATATCCACCTGAATAGCAGAGTACAATTTGACTTAGATGGAGAGAAGGTTATTGAAATAGATAATCATCAAGAACACTGGACATTCCCAAACTCTAAGGTCTATACTTTGAAATATGTTGCAGAAAACCCCTTTTGAACAAATGTTAAAAAAAATCTACATTAAGGAATATTATGATGTGTAGTTAGGATGTCCTTCAGAATTCAAACGAAGGAAAATTGTGAATTTTCTTTACTCTCCATTCCTTACTAGAAGGTAGTAGCCACTTCTCTTTTACCATTTTGTGGAAATTCAGTCTCTGGATTCAGGTAGCAGGTGACCTGAATAAATTTCCCTCTAACAATAAAATGGTAGATACCATAGAAATGGAAAGAAATATATTTATTACTCTGTTCAGTTGATGAACAATTTACCCCACTGCTCTATCATATTGTATTTAGATTCTCTAAGACAGTGGTTCCCAAATGTCCCCTGACAAATGTCAATATAATGAACCTCCCCATGACTGTAATAGCACTATTAACATCTGTTGAATGAAAAGAAAATACTCAAATGCTCAAAGAGATTATACCATTCATGTAGCTGTCTCCTCCACTGATAAAGATCACACCTCACCCATTATTGCTTATCACAAAGTGCTCTTATTTATGTACTTGCTTATATAAATTGTACACTGAAGGACCCTCAACATACTAGGAGCTTTGTTTCTTTTCTCCTAACAACACTGAAAAGAATGGAACACTTTGGTCATCTTCAATCATGTGAGTCTCTCATTCCTGTCATGTGACCAAGTCATCTTCTTTCCCATTTGTATGTCTATCACACAATTCTTTATTGTGGGTATTTTTTGATTCATAATGTTAAAAATCTTTAAATTCAGAACTATTTTTTAATCTTTGATGCAGAATTACATATATTTCAAAATAATTTGTTGTCTTTGGTCTATGAAAAGTATCTATAATGGAAAGACCAAGGGTTTTCATCCTGGATTGGTTATATAAATCTATATAGTTCACTTAATTTCCCTAAGCCTTAGTTTTTCCATCTGTAACATGAAAGCATTGAACTAGAATGTTTCTGAGTTCTATGTAGTTCATATATTTAGAGCTTATAAAGGACCTTAAAGGTCATCCAGTACCACTCCTTCATATTATTATGGAGGAAACTGAGGTCCAAAGAAATAAAAAGCCTTGCCTGAGGTCACACAAGTGGCAGAGTATTTCAATTATCCAGGGTCATTAAGTTGAGCTCAGCATTCTTTTCACTGGACCATATATTCTATAGTCTAATTTTTTAATTTATTATGTTTAATCATTAAAAATGGGGAATAGGTAATAACTCACCAGGTATCACTGGATTGCAGATGGGGATCCCTAAGACCACTCCCAAAGAAGTCATCAAGGGATATGGGATGAGAAACACAATTCTGAGCCTTTCTTAAATTATATTGGTCCTTGGGGCAGAGCCAAGATGGCAACAGGAAGAAGAGACTCTCTTAGGTGCTCTCTTGAAAATATTTCAAAAACTTTAAAATGATGACTCTAACTAAATTTTTGAGAGACAGAGCCCACGGAAAGATCCAGTGAGGCAATTCTCCAGCCCAAGGTAACCTAGAAAATAGTGGAAAAATGTGTTCCACAGGGTTGGAGAGGGGCAACCACCAGAACGAAGAAACTTCAACTTCCCAGGAACAGACCCAGAGTGCCTGGGATTCCTGGCAGCAGAAACAGTTTCCTGACCTTCACCCCAGGGAGTACCAAGCACAACTTGGAAACTCAGCAAGGAAACCTCTGCCAGAGTGGCTGGCACTCAGCGCGGCCCAAATCCAGAAAATGGAAGCAGACGCATGGAGTCAGCCAGCAGGAACCTCCAGGCAGCTGCTCCCTGAGTGCTCAGCTCACTGAAGGTAAGGGAGTGCAGGGAGATGTCTGAGGTCTGTCCTCTGTCCCTGGAACAGGACTTTGGGGCTTTGGCCACATTCAGACCCTGGTTGCAGTCCAGGCCCCCTATAGAGCAGTCCCCCTCCCCACAACCCTGTGGCAGAGGGGTGAGCTTGTGGTCATTCACATAGACCAGGAGAGCAGTCAGAGCCTTATACACTGAGGTCCTTGTGAGGGTATCCCAAAATTACTCAAAATCTCAGGAAGCACCCCCAAATCAGGCACATTCTGAGGAAATGAGTAAACAAAAAAAAGGAACTTGACCATAGACAGTTATTTTGGTCCTATGGAAGACCAAAATACTCAATCTGAAGATGAGAAAGTTCAAGCTTCTGCCTCTAAAGACTCCAAGAAATATGGAAGTTGGGCTCAGACTATGACAGAGCTCAAAAAAAAAGATTTTGAAAGTCAAGTCAGGGAGATAGAAGAAAAACTGGGAAAAGAAATGAGATTCAGGAAAAACATGAAAATGAAATCAGCAGCTTAATAAAGGAAATTCAATGAAATGCTGAAGAAAATAACATGTTAAAAACCAGCTTAGGTCAAATGGATAAAATAGTTCAAAAAGTTATTGAGGAGAAGAATTCTGCTTTAAAAAGCAGAATTGGCCAGATGGGAAAGGAGATAAGAAAGCTCTCTGAGGAAAACAAATCCTTCAGATGTAGAATAGAGCTAAAGGAAGTTGATGACTTTGTGAGAAATCAAGATACAATACTTCAACACCAAAAGAATGAAAAATTAGAAGAAAATGTGAAACATCTCAATGAAAAAACACCTGACCTGGAAAACAGATTATTGGAATACCTGAAAGTCATGATCAGGAAAAGAACCTTGACCTCATTTTTAAAGAATTCCTATAGGAAAATTGCCCTGATATCCTAGAAGCAGAGGGAAAAATAGAAATTGAGAGAATACACTGATCTCCCCTGGAAAGAGATAAAAAAAAAACAACCCCCAGAAATATTATAGACAAGTTCTGGAACTCCCACATCAAAGAGAAGATATTACAAACATCCAGAAGGACAAAATTCAAATATCGTGGAGCTGCAGTCAGGATCACACAGGACTTAGCAGCATCTACATTAAGTGCTTGTAAGGCTTGAAATATAATATTCTGGAAGGCAAAAGACCTTAGAATGTAATAAAGATTCAACTAACCTGCAAAACTGAACATCCTCTTCCAGGGGAAAAGATGGACTTTCAATGAAACAGGGGAATTTCAAATGTTCCTGTTGAAATGACCAGAGCTGAACAGAAATTTTGACCCTCAAGTACAGGATTCAGGTGAAGCATAGAGAGTGGAGGAGAAGGGGAAAATATGAGGGACTCAATGATGATGAACTGTGTGTATTCCTGCATGGAAAAATGATACTGATAATTCGTATGAACCTTCTCATTTAATAGAAGGTGCTTTTATAGATGAAACACAGGAGAAAACTGAATTTGAAGATATAATATATTGTAAAAATGGAGTCAATAGGTGAAAGGGAAATGTGCTGGGAGTAAAAGAAAGAAGTAGAATAGACTAAGATATTTCATATAAGAGATATTTCTTGTAGTTTTTGCAATGTATAGAAGGGGGGAAGGTGGAGGGGAATGAGGGAACCTTCATTCTCATCAGAAATGGCTCAGAGAAGAAATAGCATACACACTCAATGAGATATAGATATCTAGCAGAAAAGGGAGAGAAGGGGGAAGCTGGGGTGTGGGTAATAGAGGAAAGGGTAGATCATAGGAGAGGATAGTCAGATATAACACATTTTCTTTTTTACTTTTTTGCAAGGTGCTGCAATTGGGTGGCCTGTCTGGGACCATAGGGTCCAGGTGGTTGCTGGATCTCTGGGGTGGGATGTGGGTTTGGGGCTGTGTCACTCAGTTGCCCCACAGAAAATTTTTGAAAAGGAACAGAGTGAAAGGAGAGAGAAAATATAATAGATGGTAGTGGGGAGGAATGGAGTGGGGGGATTATAATCAGCAACAGCAATGTGGACAAAACTTCTCTGATGGGCTTATGATAAAGAAAGTGATCCACCTGAGACAGAGCTAATGGTATCAACACAGACTGAAGCACATTTTTTTTTCTCTTTCTTTTACTTTATTTCTGATGAGGCTTTATATTTTTGTGGGGGAAGGGCAATTATGTTTACTCAAACAAGACTATTTTAGTAATGTGTAAATAAAAAAGCAAAAAAAATTAAATAAAAAATATATATCTAATAAAAAAATTATATTGGCCCTTGCCCATGCAAATTAGATATGTAGTCTGTCTCCAATCCTGGACTCAAATCTTCATCTGTTTTATTGATAGGACCAACCACTGTGTTGAGTATTGGGAATTTAAAAGATGGTGAAATAGTACCTGACCTTCAGCAGTTCCTATTCTGATGACTAAGTAGCATGTAAAAGATATATAAAGAAGACATAGAAGATAGTCTTAGTGATGTCTCCAGTAACTAAGAACAAAAATTAGAGTGTTCAGAGAATTGTCCTTGTTACTGAGGCAGCCAGAGGGGAAGACAAAGAAACCCATAATACCATGATGTTGCTCTTGTCTTGAAAGACTGATGAATCCAAGGCAAGGAGAAGAGAAAGCAAGTCAGTGAGGAGACATGGAATTGAGGAGGGTAAGGCCAAGAAGAACAAAGGATCTTAATGAATTTTAGATATGATGCCTTCCTTCTACCCTTCTTTCTTTTTTGCTACCTGAGGTGTTTGCATTTCACTGATTCCCTCAATGGCAATCTGTAATCACTTCTCCTCTTCCACCACAGGCTTTCACCATAGATTCATTATGTTATTCTGGAAGAAGACCACTGAACAGGCTACATGGGGGAAGGACAACTTCAGGGGTACCCTGCCCAGTGCTAATGAGATCTTATACTCCAAGTCAGCCTGGAGACTCAGGAGCAAGTACACTTCTAAAGTAGAGAAGCTAGCTATGTTCCCTAGTGAATCTTTCAGCCAAGCTAGGTGGGACAAATTCTAGGGAGTCAAGCTGTGAAACTGAGCAATTGCCTGCCCATGTCCTTCCCTACTAGGAAATGACCCAAGGGCAGACAACCTGCCCAGACAATTCCCATTCTTCCTACAAAATTATCCCTATTAATTTGTAGGATCTTCTCCTGCAGTTCCTGTAATGCCCCTTAAGAGGAGCCCTTGGGCGTGATTGTAAGCATCCTAGGAGTCTTTTATGGTGGGGCTGAACTATGCAAAAGTCTTTATCACATGGAAGAAGACAGGTAAATATATGGAGAGAAGAAAAGGGGTGAAAAGGAGAGATGACCAAAGGACAGACTAAGCTTCCACTTGGGAGCTGATGTTTACAATACTACACTTTCTAAAAAGAATTCCAGAAACATCGATTTCTTAGGGATGGAAGAGATTGACAGAGTTTTAGTAGAAATAGAAAAGGAGAATTCTACTACTTAAGAATCCCAAACAAATGATAATACAACCTCAGCTCAAAGATATGGTGACAGAAATGAGCCTGATATTTTTTTGCCCATGGCAGAGTTCACTATATCTTTCACCACTTTCATTCTGGCCCTTGCTCTTCAATGTTGTTAGGGAGAGGGGAAATTAGACAAGTACTGTTTGACTATGGTAGATATTTAATAAATATTTATTTAACTCTGGGTGGGAAGTCAGAAAGACTTGAGTTCAAATCCAGTTTCAGAAATTTTCTATGTGATCTTGAGGAAGTCAAATACCTTCCATCTATGTCAGTTTAAAATGAAGGTTAAAAAAGCACAAATCTCTCAGAATTATTATATTAATGAGATAATATTTGCAATTACAAATATCATCTCTAGTAAGTGTCTGAAACTGGATTTGAACTAAGTTCTTTCTAACTTCATGTCCAATAAGCCCCCTAGTCTTGTCATAATGTTGACTCATAAGGAGCTGACACCCCATGGAAATCATCAGATTGTTATTTAAGTGATTCTCCAACTACACATTGCCCGAAACAACTGTAAACCTTTGTTAGGGTCTGAGAAAAGTCCCCAATTACAGAACAGAGGCACTTGACACGATGGAGATGCAATAGCAAGGCTTTATTAAACTAGCTTGAGCTAGGGTTCCATCCTAGGATAGGGCTAGAATCCTGGAACCCCGAGTAAAGTGAAGAGAGTCCTTATATATGGTTCAGTAAGGGAGTTTCAAGCATCTGCCTGCTGATTGTCTTGAGATGGTGCAGCGTGTTCTTATTGGATGCAGGTCCTCGGGGAAGCCCCCCTGTTGCATGGTCCAAGAGCTGACCAGGCAGAAATTCCAGGAGCTGACCAGGCAGAACTCAGAGAGCTGACCAGGCAGAGACTTAGGAGCAGAATTTAGGCAAAAGTTCATAGGTTTCGACATTCAGGGTCTTACAGGCATTCAGGCTAAAGTTCATAGGTTTCAACACTCAGGATCTTACAGGCATTCAGGCAAAAATTCACAGGTTTCAAAACTCAGGGTCTTACACTTTGACATTTATCTCTATTAAAATTATTTTTTGGGGATGTAAAGATAGTAACAGACATTAAATTATAAATATATGATATACATTAATTATAAATAATTAAATACCTGCTGTGTTAAGTACTTTAACAAATAGTAGGTCATTTAATTCTCACAGCAACTTTGGAATGTAAGTATTGTTATTTTCTCAATTTTGCAGATGAGGAAATTGAGACCCATGGAGTGTAAGCAATTTGCTGAGGATTGAAAAGCTAGAAAGTGTCTAAGGAGGGATTTGAAATCAGGTCTTCCTGACTCTAGGCTCATCTTTCTGCCTCTTTTAATACAGAAAAAGATTTAGGCCTGAAAATTAAACTTAGACCTGCTTTGAAAACACCCTGTTCAAGCAGAACCAAGAGAATATTGTTCACATCAACAGCATTGTGAGATGATCAACCCTGATGGAAACAGCTTCTTTCAGCAGTTCAGAGGGCTAGGACAACTGTTTCTGAGCAGCTAGGGACAATGCTATCCCTATCCAAAGGAAGAAAAACCAAACCAAACCAAAACAAACAAACTAAAAAAAAAAGCTTACAGAGGGCAACTAGATGGTGCAATGGATAGAGCATGGGCTCTGGAGTCAGGACTCCAGTCTCAGACACTTAATATCTACTTAGTTGTTGTGACCTTGGGCAAGTCACTTGACCCCCTTGCCTTGCCAAAAAAAAATGCTACAGAAACTGAATGAACACTACATTCATTTTTTTAAAATTCCTCTTATGTATTTCTTTCCTGTCTCATGGTTTTCTTTCTTTTCCATTAATCTTAATTCCTCATACCAAAAATGACTAGTCTGTAAACAAGTTAAACAAAAATATATATGTACAATATTCACCTGACTGTTCACTGCTGAGAGGAGAGGGGTGGGAAGGCAGAGTGGAAAGAAATTATGTAACTTAAAAATATGTATATGTATGTGGATGAATGTTGAAAAATTTTCATAACATGTAATTGGAAAAAGAAATTAAAATATCAATAAAAAAAGAAAACTCCCCCATCATCCCTTAATTGCCATGAGGATATTTGCTTGTCCCTAGACCTGAGGCACATCTCTTATTCACTAATTCATCAAAGATCCCTGACAAGGACAATAATAAATCAGAGACAGTTTTTTGCTTATTTGTGTTTTGTTTTGAATTATCCTGAGACATACTTTATCTGGATCTAAGACTTGAACTCATTGAGAACAATTTTTTTTTCAATGAGTTCTGGGTTGTCAGTTGTAAGGAATATTCCTGGACATCTAATTGAAGGCATATGATCAAATAGATGCCCACCTCAATGCTTCTGAAGTTGTTCTCATCTGTCTTTTTTCTGAAAGAATCCAAAATAAAGGGGTTGCCTCCATCTCTTCTGGCAGCCCATTCTATCTTGGGATGATCTATCTAATTGTTAGGAAGTTTTAATTACCTCAAGTCTTAATTTTCCTCTTTCCTACTCCCATATAGAGCTCCCAGTTCCACTCCGCAAGATCAAGAACAAGTCAAAAGCTCATTCTTCATCAAAGTCTTTCAACTTGAAGTCAGTTAATGTGATTCTCCCAACCTACCCAAGATCACATAATTGATAGTCTCAGAGACAGGATTAAAACTTGCATTTTCCTGACCCTGAGGACAGATTTCTAGCCTTTCAATGACACTGCTTTTTTCCTATGATCTTTTTTTTTATTCCACCCCCCCAATTACATGTAAAAACAAATTTTAGCATTCTTTTTAAAAGTTTTTTTCTCTAAATTCTATTCTTGTCCCCTCTCTGAGATGGTAAGAAGTCTGACATAAATTATCCAAATGCAAACATGTAAAATATTTTCATATTAGTCCTTTTATTTATTCTTATCACATTTCATCTTATATAATTGGACCTTAGATCCTAATTTCTTAAGATCTTTTAAAAGTCTTTCTGTTATTCATTATTTTAGCTATTCCTGCCAGCTTGATATCACCTATTAATTTTATAAGCATGAAATCAAAGTCATCGTTAAAAATGTTAGTCGATACAATTACCTGGGGCACTCCACTGGAGAATGTCCAACCTGATGTCAAGACAGAATCATAGATATAGATCAGGACAAACCCTTAAAGCCTTGAGAACAAAATTAAGAACAATTCTCTCATTTTACACATGAGAAAACTGAAACTGAAGAAGGGGTATCACTTGGTGAATGTCACATAAGCAGTAAGTAACTGAACTAGGATTTGAATCCAGGATCTCTGACCACAAATCCATGACTTCTTCCAGCGCACCATGCAACTCCCCATTTAGTATGATTATTTGGATGTTACCTTCCACCTAGTTCCAAATCCATTAATCCTCAGTTTCTGTCTACTGTTTAAGAATGGTAGTGGAGAATTCATCAAATATTATACCAAAAAAATTACATAAAGTATGTTCATAGGATTTTCCTCATCTACCAGTTAGCCACCCTGTCAAAAACAAAATAAGAAAGAAAAAAATACCCATTAAAATCATATGACCTTAACCCCACCCCCACCCCCCTTACCCAAGTCAAAGGCATTTGCTTTATATAGGATCTACAGAGAAGATTATGTCAGAGTAAGTATTACAATATTACTCAGTCACAGATGCACTTCATTTGTGATGACTTCAATGACCTCCACTCTGAGTCACTATCTTATTCACTGGGTGCATCTCAAAGCAGTATCAATTTGCCCCAGGTTTTAATCCTGATTCTGATACTATCATTTCTTAACCTTTCCTTCCTAATGCCTTCCCTGGCCTCTTATATGGTTCAAGAATGCAATTAACTCCCAATAATAATGTTTTATGTGACAAATGATTCTAGCTTTTGTTCCTAGAGGATGTTAATCACGTTTATATATCACTATGGTCCCAAAAAGATTGCTCAGCTATATCTATATCAAAAGTCCCTAGTTGGGAAGATAGCAACAAGAATGGTATTTGGATTTCTGGACCATGGTTTCAATTATAGAAATGACTGGCTTGGGGAGGCTAGGTGGCATAGTGAATAAAGCACCAGCCCTGGAGTCAGGAATACCTGGGTTCAAATCCAGTCTCAGACACTTAATAATTACCTAGCTGTGTGGCCTTGGGCAAGCCACTTAACCCCATTTGCCTTGCAAAAACCTAAAAATGACTGGCTCCTCATCAGTGATAGGATTTACATAACAAAGGATCTTTAAAATGTGCTAATTTTGTCATTCTATAGTGCTTTAAATGGAAAAGAAAGAGGAAAAATACTTGAGCATATTTATCCATGCGAATAGATTCCAAGACAAGTAGGTATAATGTAGGAAAAACAGCCAGGAGTTGTTAGAGGTAGCTCATTTGGGGAAAAAAGAAGAGTGGAGACTTGGAGAACTTGCAAAAGTATTACAAAATGGAAGCCGAGAAGTAAATGAAGTCTTAGGTTGCAGTAAGTGAAAAATGAATTTCAAGAAGAAAAAGCTGAGAGTTTTGCTGTTTGCATTGCCCTGATCAGCACAATTGATGAGGATCATGTTCTGTTGTGGACATATTTTCAGATAGATATTATTAAGATGAAAAAAATTCTCTACTACCATTCTGATTAGGTTGATGGTACTGGATATGTTTGATTAGAGGAAGAGAAGTCTGGGGAAGGGGATAATGAGGAGGGCAGGAAATTGGCAATGAAGTTAAATAATCTTGAGCATCTTCATGTGGAGGAGGGATTAGAAAGCATCAAAAGGCAAATTCAGACTTAATATATGGGAAATGACATATGGAAATATATTTATGTATTCCTACATGTGTGATATATTTATGTATAATATGTATGTAAACGTGCACATACATACATTTGTGTTTCTATTGTATATACATACGCATGCATGCACATATATGAATTTTCTGACACTAAGAGATATCTGAAAATGATTGAAGCATTCTTGGGAAGCTGGAGATGTAGGTTAGATATCACTCCTGGGTATATGTGTATACAACATATACACATGTATGTATATGTTTATACTTATATACACACACATATTAGATAGAATATCCTAATTCTAATTTAGTTATGTGTTGAACTAGATTGCTGTTGGGATTTACTTTTTGAACTTCAATGAATCTGGATCCATTCAAAGTCCCTGAGAGTCATAGGGCACTGTCAGTTTTTCTTCTTGTTCTGAATAATGATTGACCTGAGAGAGAGTTACAAGTAAGTGGAATGGCACTCTTGGCCACTCTGCCATGGGGTGGAATGGTTCTAAGCAAAGACCCTGAGTAATTGAGAATTCTTTGAAAAGAGAACAGAGAGCAGGTGCTAATTTCCTTCCCTCTCCCTACTTCTCATATGAGCATGGGAAGAAAAGGGAAAAGCTTAGCCTAGGGATCTTTCTCACAGGGATGACTTCCCAATATCAACTAAAGGACCCATTTCTTCTCCAGCAATTCATCTTCAGTGAAGGAACACCAATGTGCTGACATCAGATATCACTTCCCAAAGTTTTCAGAGAGGTCATCTGCTGCACACCCAACCCTAACTCCAATCTTAGCCTTAACTCTACCTCCCATTGATCTATTTCTAAGAGATGGGAATGATAGGGAAATGCAAAGCATGGTCATTAAATGTGGTATGTACAAAAACACAATGCACTCTTATTTCAGTGGACTGTGGAAAATTAAGACCATGTCATAAGTAGTTGAGACCACGTGGTCTGAATGGACAAGTCATGTGCCTGAAATAATAGAGATAGAAACTTTCAGAAGTGAAAATATAATGGTATGAAATTCAGAATTGTTTTATAATTAGAATATTATCAATTAGAAATTTAGCTCATCTGAATCAAGAGCCTTCTCTTTTAGAGGAAAGTTCCTGGGTCCTCAAGTGGCTAAATTGAATCATTCTATTCCAATCCACCCACCAATATACTCAAAATGAGCATTACAACAAGCCTATCATTCTTACCTGCTATTGGAGGAAACAGTGTATATGCACATATATACATATTTACATTATTTATATACACATATACACACATAATGTATTTGTGTGTATAAATATTAATTTCATAGAACTGCAAGAGACTACCAACTTGGTGGTGTGGAGTAGACTTTATTTACATCTAGACATTTGGATTTGTGAAGTTAGTGCATCACAAATTCAAGAATAATCACCAATTTGGGGGAGGTTCAGTTAAAAGGAAGTTCTGAAGCCACCTAACAGTCATCTAGATTTCCCACAGACTTTTCAGAAGGGTTTTTTTTTCCTTTACTTTAAGCCATAAAACTATGTGGACTCTGAGGAGAATAATGTTTCATGAGCAGGGAAGAATGAACATGGAAAGAGATGGGTGAGTAGAAGGAGAAAGCTGGCCATACTCCTGTTTCCTCCAACTCCTCTTTATACCCTCCCCACCCTCCTGAATATCTTCTGATGTTCCTGCTTCCTTACTGATCAAGGAAATTTCATTCCTTTCCAATTTCTCTTACCAGAGCCTATTTTGGACATTTGAGGACTTCCATACCAATTGCAACTTTCTGTGACTATTCAGGTGCTCCGCCAAAGAGGCTAGTTAGTCAAAGGAAGAAATGAGCCCAGCTCTGGATCTGGGGTCTGACACTAGTAAAACTGAGTCATAGTGGGGTTCAAGGATGGAGGAAATAGCTGGAAAGAACCTAACTTTGTCTCTTGCTACCCTTCCTTACACCCAAGACCTTTAAGTAAAATGGCATTAGGGCAGCCAAACTGGGATAACAATTCTCCTTACTGGGCTTTCTGTCTCCTGAGTCTGTGTATTCACAGTTTTCAAGCCTGCAATGCCTGCTCTCCTCTTCAGCTCTGAGTACTGGTATCTTTCTTCTGGGCCCTACACTGGTACCATCTCCTTTGTGAAGCCTCCCCTGATCTCTCCAGTGGTTATTGCTCACTCCTTCCTTGAATGTATTGTAATTATTTATTGTTGCCTATATTGTATCTCTCCACAGTAGAATGTGAGGTCCTTTAGCAATATTTTGATTGGCGATTTAAGGGTAATATTTTTATTGTCCTTGTATCTAGTGTGATTTCTGAGGAACTACTCTCTCATTTACTATCTTTGAGTTAAGGGTAGTTACTGTTTCCTTTGTTGACCTTGTGTTTCCAACATTAAGCAAAGTGCCTTAAATATGATACTATACTTATTGTCATGATTTTTTCATTGAATTTGTAATTTTTAATTGAATATGTAAATATTTGGGTTGAACAATTGGAATGACATCTAGAGTGAACTCATCAGGAAGTCATTGTAAACATGAGTAGGCCTGGGAGGAGCTGATGGTTTCCGGATGGAGGTTTAGCTTCTGGATTTATCTGCACTGTGATTTTTGCAGTCCAGGGATAAACACAAACTGTCCCTACACTGAACCAATGGCAAAAGACTCAAACCCCAGGCAAAATGCATAGATACAATCTAACTCAAATAGAGGAGGCCAGACATATTCAGTGAAACTGTAGCATATGGGAAATGGAGAGGGGAAAATAGCTCAAACACCAAGAAATAATGTAGGCCCCCACCTTCTCCCACCAAGCAACCTGGACTCTGAATTCTGGACTCCATCTTGGAGGAGCCTGACCTTTAGAGGAAGAAGATCAGACTTTTCTCACATTCTTGGCCTCATTACACTCCAATCTCAGAAAATAAATCTGGATGAGAACTCTAAACTGAAGTTGAGGTTGGGTTCATGTTTAGATTATTCCTAGAAGGAATAAACTGGATTTCATCTAGAAAAGTGCTCAATGTACCAAGTAGAACAAGTACTGGGACAACTGATTATTTTAACCATCACAAAAGAAATGCTTGAAAGACAAAAGACTTATAAACACGTGATTGCCAAATCCTTGAAAGATGAAGCAACACCTAGGTTTTATTATTTACTTTTTGAGGAGTTGGTAATTAAAATTCCAGATATCAGATGAATATATATATATCCTTTGACCTTAATCTAAGTGATACATAAAAGATCTGCATTCTCTGATCAGGGTAGTAAGTAACTCTCATCCTTTGGGTAGGAATCATCTTTCTCTCTAAGAAAGCTATCATTGAATAAAACACTTCAGAGTTAGCTCCCAGGAACTCTGAACATTCAGATTCATTAAAGGTAGCACCAGGCTTGAACCATGATGAAGCATATCCACCTTCAGAGAAAACTGATATTGATTGAATACAGACTGAAGAATGCTATTGTTCATTTACTTTCTATCATTTTTTCTTTTATTCAAGTCATCTTGTTCAAAATTAATACAGAAATGTTTTACATATTACACATACATAATCTTATCCGATTGCCCACCATCTTAGGGAGGACAAGGGAGAGAGAGAGAGAGAGAGAGAGAGAGAGAGAGAGAGAGAGACTATACACCTCAAAACTTGAAATAAAAATGTTAAAAAATTGGAAAAAATAAACCTGAATACTATATGCTACATAATAGAGAAAGAGGGAGAGAGAGAATGAAAGAGAAAGGATGGTGTATATATGTGTGTGTGTATATATATATATATATATATATATATGTATACATGTAAATCCATATATGTGCCTATAGACCTTCTTCAGTGCTCTTCCTACTGATGTCTTTCTTCATTAAACAAATCCCAACTCCCTTTGTAGCATCTTTTCATCATCCATTGTGGCTTGCTCATCAGTCCTGTGAGCTGAAAGAGAAATAGAGATAAATATAGAATGTTACAGGTTTGGAAGCATCTGAATCTAAAGTTCATTAAGTTTCCTGTCTCCAGGTAGCAGCATTTCTTAAATCAGACTGTACACTCTCCAAAGACAGGCTTGCAACTTTCCAATGAGAATGGAAATATTGGGTCTGCTATCAAACCTGAGAGTCCATAAGGATAGAAATGTATCTTCCTATGTACATTTATGGACTTTCAATTAGGAAGATTTGGGGTCAAGCACTACTGCAGATTCTATCTATGTATCCTTAAATGAGACCAAATAACATCATATTTTTAAAGCATTAAGCAAATTCTTGGTATATAGTAGATGCTTAATATTTATTTCTTTCTCTTCCCTTCCCTCAGTTTCCTCATCTGTAAAATAATAATTTGGGGCTTAATCATTTAAAGTTTCCTTAAATATCTAAATTTATAATCCTATTAACTCTGTATTATAAAATCTACATTTCCAATGTTATGGGTGTAATGTCTACTGAACAGGTAAGTTACACAAACCTCAAAAGGATAATGAACTATATAAGAAGCAATATTGGAACCTAGAAAAGATCAGTGATCCCTTCCATCATAATAACTGGTGGGTGCTATCTGGAACTTCATAAAATGCCATACATATATAATGTTTTTTGAACTTTAAACCAACTGAGAAATCTTTACTTGTTCCTATACTGTTTAGCATTCAGTGACCTGGATAAAGGCATAAAGGCATACTTATCAATTTTTTTAATGTCACAATGTTTGAAGAGATTGCTAATATATTGCATGATGGAGTCGGTAAACAATAGGCTGAAATAATGAGTATAAAAGATGAAACCCAATAGAAATAAATAAATCTTATACTTCAGTCTAAACATCAACTTCACAAGGATAAGATGGGGGTGTCATAGTTAGACAATAGTTGTTCTAGACAAAAAAAGATCCTGGGGTCTTAGTGGGCTGCAAGTTTCATCTGATTTGATAAGGTGATGTAATAACCAATCATAAATTACATTATGAGGGCCATAGCTTCCATCAATAGCTACCACCTCCTTAGGTCTCTTCTGCAGAATTGTGTTCAGTTATGATTACCACAATCTTAATAAGGACATTAATCATGGGGAGAGAATTAAGAAAAGGAGGATCAAAATGATGTAGAGTATTAAGTAAATGTTATGTGAGAACCCATTGAAAGAAGTAAAGAGGCGTAAGAACTGTTCTCAAGTGTTTGAAGGGCTATTATTTGGAGGAGCAATTAGATTTGAGATCAAAAGAGATCAGAAACAAAGGCAGTAGATGGAAATTACAAAGAAGTAAATTTAAGCTTGGTGTCTAGAAACAACTTCCTAATAGAGCTATCTGAGAATAGTTTTGTTTCAAGAGGTTCTTGATTTCCCTTCTTTGCAGGTCTTCAGTTGGAGCCTGGAAACTACTTCTCAAGTATGTTATGTTGGGAATCCTTTTCATATATAGATTTTGTCACATAACCAATGGGGTCCTTTCCAAATCATCTTTTTTGTGACACACCCTTGTGAATTAGTGTCATCATTTTTGCAAATGAGGAAACAGAGTTTAAGAGAGAGGTAAGTTAATTGCTAGATCTGTGTCTGAAAGAGTTCACAAAAAAAGGATAAAAACCCCACAAGTACAAAAATATTTATAGTAGTTCTTTTTTTAGTGGCAAAGAATCAGAAAATGAGGGGATGTCCATCAGTTAAGGAATCACTGAACAAATTGTGGCATATAAATGTGAGTGAACACTATTGTTCTTTTTAAAAATTTTTTATTTAAGGCAATGGGGTTAAGCGATTTGCCCAAAGTCACACAGTTAGGCATTATTAGGCTGGATTTGAACTCAGGTCCTCCTGACTCCAGGGTCAGTGCTCTATTCACTACACCACTCATCTGCTCCAATATTATTGTTCTAAGAAGACAGGACAGAAAAACCTGGAAAGACTTACATGAACTGATGCTGAGTGAAATGAGCAGAACCAGAAGAATATTATACACCAACAACAACATTAGCTGATGTTCAACTGTGATGCATTTGTTCATTTCAAGAACAATACAATAAAAAAGAAAATTCTAAAATGCTATCCATATCCAGAGAAGAGTTAACTGCAGGCCAAAACTTACTATCTTCAATTTTTAAAAGCTATCTTATGCATTTTATTTTTTTCTCTCTAGTGTTTTTCCCATTTCAATTTGATTCTTCTTCACAATATGAGCAATATGAATTTATGTTTAACATAGATAAACATATCATATCTAATCTATATTATTGCTTTCTGTCAGGGGAGGGGGAAAGAAGGGAGGGAGGGAGAAAAATGTAAAACTCAAAACCTTGCCAAAAATGATAGCTGAAAACTATCTTTGCATGCAGTTGGGAAAATAAATGGATAAAATACTTAAACTACAAAAGAAAGAGAAGTAGATTAAGCTACTTACTCATGTTCAGAGTGTCAGGGTCAGGGTGGGAAGGACTGAAACTCAGTCTCTCCTGAATTCATGTCCAACATTCTTTCATTATACCATGCTTATTGGAACAAAATCAAATTTAACAGGAATAATTATGAAACCCTATTCTTGAATTAAATGAGAAATTCACTTCAAAAGTACATATGGTGGGAGAATTTGTTCTGGAAAATGACTGAGGCTTTTAGCAAACTACATGATCAATGTGAATAAGAGTATTTTCTCAAATGCCTTTTACATAGATCATCATTTGGCACTTTGGTGTGATGGTTGAAAAATGTCTTATTGTAAATACTTCTTTCTAAAGAATCATGTTTTATGAGATCTCTAAGAGCTCTATGGAGAAGTATACCAGAGGCAAAAGGTGAGGTAAAACTTTTTCCTCATTAGAACTTCCCTAAGTGTTATATTTCAAAGAAGATTCTATGAAGACTTTGTTAGGAGCTAACAAGTAGAATGCATTTTGTAGATATTGGTTATTGTGATTATCAGAGACAAATAAAAATGAATAATTTATTTCCAGACTGAATCTGACTCACCTTAAAAAGACATAAAAATAGGGGCAGCTAGATGATACAGTGGATAGAGCCTTGACCCTGGAGTCAGGAGGACCTGAGTTCAAATGCGGCCTCAGACACTTAATCATTACCTAGCTGTGTAAAACAAAAAGATTATTAATCTGCACTCTCTTTTTTTCTCCTTCATTGTCTTTAAAAACTCTCCCAAATCTGGATTATTATTTCCTCCCTGTATATTCCAGGAAACTCACTTTCTTTTTCTGAAAGGTTATTTTAATTAACTCCCCTTGGTTTAGATCACTGGAGAAATATCCAAAATTCTGTTTAGAAGTTTTGAATTTTATTTTTATGTGTCTACTTGTATATCTGTGTCTGTGTATATCTGTGTCAGAACTAGGTAAATCAGACCTGAACTAATCACAGGCTTTGATCAAATTGAGGCTAAGTCTTTTGTCTTAATTTACATACCTGCCTACAGGCAGCAATAGAGGAAGACTAGTTTTTGTAATATAAGCTAACAATCTCCCTTCACATTCTTGTGTGCCTCACAGAGGGAAAAGGGGAAAGCATTCACATTCAATCTCTTTTATAATGTTCTACTCTATTGTTTTGTTTTTATTTTCCATTTATATTGGTGTAGTTTTTGATTATATTGACTTCCTAATTCTGCTCACTTTACTTAACCTTAGTTCATATAGGTCTATCAGATTTGAGAAGACCAAATAGGCTTGTTGCTGGAAAATGTGTCTAGTTAAAGGTCTCAGTGGTTTGAATAATCAAGAATTCATTTAAAAGATCAACTCTGACTCCTAAGGGAGAGTTTAGTAGTAGAAACAATCCCATGACAAGCACATGAACTGGATTTAAATGAGGGAATACTGTGCTAAGTTTCCAACCTCACTTTCTCTTTCTGAGTCATCTGTATCCAATGGCCAAATATGAATCAGGATTCCTAGAGATAGCCCTAAACACAAGGCAATTAGGGTTAAGTGACTTGCCCAAGGTCACAAAGCTAGTAAGTATCAGAGGCTGGATTCAAATTCTTGTCCTCTTGTTCCAAGGCCAGTCAGTGCTTTATCCACTACATCATCCAGCTGCCCCAAGAGTGATCTTTTAATGGGCAGGAAGATGAGGTAATTTTGGTATACACTGAGGGGGCACTAACTCAAAGAGCAGAGATGAGGTAATTGGGGTTATGTAAATGAGGGGTGGTAGATAGAAGATTTATGCCTTTCAGAATAGGGCAAGGATCATTGCTTTGTTTATTGGGGCTTTGTCTTATGCCTGAGGCCAGGGCATTAAGGAGTCCTTGCCAATGGAGAAGAGCACTGGCCAAGGTACTTTACTAAAAGTTCATTAACCTCTTCTTGGGATGGGTTTAAGAGTGTGGAGATCAATGACTTTGAACAATGGGAAAGAGGTCAGTGTAATATGTAACATACATTGTCAGTGGAGAGATAACAGATTAATTATAAAGCATATTTCTTTCTCCTTTGCTTCAGGTTTATTTATTTATTTGTTTTTGAATTTTACAATTTTCCCCCTAATCTCCCTTCCCTCCCCCCACACCCCACAGAAGGCAGTACTTACATTGTTTCCATGTTATACATTGATCTAAATTGAATGTGTTTAGAGAGAAAGCATATCCTTAAGGAAAAAAATAAAATATATGAGATAGTAAAATTACATAATAATGGTTTTATTTTTAAATTAAAGGCAATAGTCTTTGTTCTTTGTTCAAACTCCACAATTCTTTCTCTGGATACAGATGCTATTCCCCATCTCAGATACTCCAAAATTGTCCCTGATTGTTGCACTTATGAAATGACAATTCCATTGAGATTGATAATCACCCCCATGTTGCTCTTATGGTGTACAGTGTTCTTCTGGTTCTGCTCATCTCCCTCAGCATCAGTTCATGAAAATCCTTCCAGGCTTCTCTGAATTTCTATCCCTCCTGGTTTCTAATAGAACAATAGTGCTACATAACACACCACAATTTATTCAGTCATTCACCAATTGATGGACATTCACTCAATTTCCAATTCTTTGCCACCACAAACAGAAGTGCTATGAATATTTTTGTACAAGTGATGTTTTTACCCTTTTTCCATGGTCTTTTCTGGGTAAAGACCCTAGTGATATTGATGAATCAAAGGGTATGAACATTTTTATTGTCCTTTGGGCATAATTCCAAATTGCTCTCTAGGAAGTTTGGATGAGTTCACAGCTCCACCAACAATGTATTAGAGTCCCAGATTTCCCACATCCCTTCCAAAATTGATCATTGTCCCTTCTTGTCATATTGACCATCTGATAGGAGTAAGGTGACACCTCAGAGATGTTTTAATTTGCATTTTTCTAATAAGTAATGATTTGGAACAATTTTTCATATGACTATGGTTAGCTTTGATTTCCTCAGCTGTAAATTGCCTTTGCATATCCTTTGACCATTTGTCAAGTGGGGAATGGCTTATTTCTTTTATAAATTTGACTCAGTTCTCTATATATTTTAGAAATGAGTCCTTTGTCAGAAATACTAGTTATAAAAATTACAACATTTCTTTTGACCTTGGTTACAGTGGTTTTGTCTGTACAAAAGCTTTTTAATTTAATGTAATCAAAATTATCTAGTTTGTTTTTAATGATGTTCTCCATCTCTTCCTTGGTCATAAACTGCTTCCCTTTCTATAGATCTGACAGGTAAATGATTCCTTGATCTCCTAGTTTGCTTATAATATTGTCTTTTATGTCTAAATCATGAATTCATTTTGATCTTATCTTCGTATAGGGTGTGAGGTGTTGGTCTACTCCAAGTTTCTGCCATACTAAACTACCAATTTTCCCAACAGTTTTTAATCATAGAGAGAGTTTTTATCCCCAAAGCTGGACTCTTTCAATTTATCAAACAGCAGATCACTATAATCATTTCCTGCTATCTCTTTTGCACCTAGTCTATTCCACTGATCCACCACTGTATTTCGAAGCCTATACCAGACAGTTTTGATGACTGATGCTTTATAATATAATTTTGGATCTGTATGGCTAAGCCACCTTCTTTTGTACTTTTTTCATTAAATTCCTGGAAATTATTTTTTAATTTCTTATGAATTTACTTGCAAGTTTTTCTAACTCACTAAAGTATTTTTTTGGAATTTTGATTGATAGGGCACTAAATAAGTAATTAAATTTAGGTAGAATTGTCATTTTTATCACATTAGCTTGCCATATCCATGAGCAGTTAATATTTTCCCAGTTATTTAAATCGGATTTTACTTGTGTGAGAAGGATTTTGTAATTGTTTTCATAAAGTTTCTGAGTCTGTTCTGGCAGGTAGACTCCCAAGTATTTTATATTGTCTGGAGTTACTTTGAATGAGATTTCTCTTTCTAACTCTTTATGCTGTATCTTACTAATCAAATATCGAAATGTTGAGGATTTATGAAGGTTTATTTTATAACCAATGACTTTGCTAAAGTTACTAATTAGTTTCTAGGAGTTTTTTAGATGATTATTTTGGATTCTCTAGGTATACCATCATGTCATCTGCAAAGAATGAGAGTTTTTTGTCTCTTCCTTCCCAATTCTAATTCCTTCAATTTCTTTTTCTTCTCTTATTACTGAAGCTAACATTTCTAAAACAATATTGAACAGTAGTGGTGATAATGGGCACCCTTGTTTCACCCCTGATCTTATTGGGAATGCCTCTAGCCTCTCCCCATTGAGTATAATGCTTGTTGATGGTTTCAGATAGATACTGCTAATTATTTTAAGGAACAGTCCATTTATTCCTACACTCTCTGGTGTTTTTAATAGGAATGGATGCTGTATTTTGTCAAAAGCTTTTTCAGCATCTATTGATATGATCATATGGTTTCTGATAGGTTTGTTATTGATATAATTGGGTATAATAACAGTTTTCCTAATATTGAACCAACCCTGCATTCCTGGGATAAATCTTACTTGATCATAGTGTATTATCCTAGTGATAACTTGTTGTAATCATTTTGCTAAGATTTTATTTAAGATTTTTGCATCTGTCCAGCCAAGATGGCAGAGAGAAGACAGGCACAGTTCTAAAGTTTCCTGATCTCTTCCCCATCTATCACATGAAACAAACCTCTTAAAAAGTAAGCTGAACCAGGAAACCCAGAAAGAAAAGCCAGGAGAGGAAGAGCTACCTCAGGATTTGTCTCCCACAGCAGCCTTGGCTGAGTACCTGTGGGTGAGTCTGGGCTCCAAGGGAGACGCAGCCTGGCATCAACCAGATTAACAGCTGAATTGGAACCGGGAGTCTGAGGGCCCAAAAGCTGGACCTGCTGGATCAGCGGTGGGGCTGGATGAAAGGGGCTTGGTTCCACGGGGAGCCAGAGGCGCTGGTGTTGGTGTTGTACCCCTGGAGCTTGGGGACCAGGCTGGGGGAAGAGTTCTGGTGCAGGAGAATGGCAGACACCATCCCTAGGCTTCTTGGGTCTGAGAAACTCTGTGGGCATGCCTCTATTGAACAGAGGCCTCTCCTCAAACAAAGGCAAATTACTTCTGCCTCAGGCCCAGGTGTGAGAGCAGAAGAACAAGCCCAGCTGAGGAATCACCTCAGTCCAGGGTAAAGCCCACCATTGAGTGAAGGCAAAAGAATTCAATAGTTCCAACTCCTGCCTTCTGGCAAAGGGAGAAGGACTCCCAACCAAGGTCACAGACACCCCAGAGAGGACAACCAGCACCTCCTACTGGCCAGCCAGGAAAACTGCACTCAGTGAGTAAAACCTTTTCTGATCCCAAGCCCAGGTGAACCAGCCCCTCCACAACTCAGGTCTTAGCATAAAGAAGAAGGGTCAGTGGAAAGGTGGATCCATAGAAAAATTCCTGGAAGGGAAGGATCCCAACTCAGAGAGACCTGGAACCTCTGAGGAGAATACAATCTGGTCTCCAGCATAGAGAGACTTCCTTGAAGAAATAAGGAAGGAGCTTAAAAATTTGGGAGAGACAATACCTTAGAAAGTACAATTGGACAAACACAAAAGGAGAATAAATCTCTCAGATCATCAATTGGACTATTACAAAATGAGAATAATTCTCTCAGATCCTCAAATGAGCAAATGCAAAAACAAATTAATTCTCTCAAAACCTCAATTGGTCAAATGGAAAGCTCTTTCAAAAGTAGAATTGACCAATTGGAAAAGGAGTTGCAAAAGGTTAATGAAGAAAACTCCTCCCCCCACAAAAAAGAATGGAGTCTACAGAAACTAATGACTCCATGAGACAGCAAGAGTCAGTTAAACAAAATCAAAAAATAGAAGCAAATGTAAAATACCTCATCAACAAAACCACTGACCTCAAGAATAGATCGAGGAGGGGCAACCTGAAGATTATAGGACTTCCTGAAAACATTGAAGAGAAAAAAAGCCTGGACTTAATATTACAGGATCTAGTGATGGAAAACTGCCCTGACATCATCGAATTGGAGGGCAAAGTAGTTATTGAAAGAGTACATCGATCCCCACCAGAAAAAGATCCTAAAAGGAAAACACCAAAGAATGTGGTGGCCAAACTCCAGAACTATCAGATAAAAGAGAAAATCCTGCAAGCAGCCAGAAAGAAACAATTTAAATATCAAGGAGCCACAGTAAGGATCACACAGGACCTGGCTGCATCAACTTTAAGGGATCGAAGGGCCTGGAACGAGATATTTCGAAGAGCACGGGAGCTTGGAATGCAGCCAAGAATCTACTTTCCTGCAAAGCTCAGCCTTCTCTGCCAGGGAAAAAGATGGACATTTAACGAAATGGAAGAATTCCAAAAAGTTCTGATGAAAAGACCAGAGATAAACAGAAAATTTGGACATCAAACAGGAGGTTCAAGAGACACATGAAAAGATTAAAAAAAGGGGGGGCAGTAAAAGGAAAAAAATACAATACAGTAAGTTGAAACTGACTATATCCCAGCATGGGGGGGGGAGGAAAGAGACTTTCATAAATCCTGAGAAATGTAACTCTAACAGAGATAATATACCTAGCCAGAAATGATGGACATCCATGACCTATCCATGAGACTGCTATCTAATGGGATGTAACTGGCTTTAACCCCACTTGGGAGAAAGACTCTAATAACTCTCAGGAATTTTGACTCTATTCAATAGAATATACTGAACTAGAAGGGACAGACACTCAGAATTTTCTATGATCTATATAGAATGATCTAAAAAAATACACTACCTCCCTTAAAAGGGGGACAGGAAAGAGACAGGACGAGGGAGGGGATTGAATTGGACAAATCTCATTACACTAAGAGGTACAAAAACCCTATGGTAATAGAGGGGAAGAAGGGAGTAGAGGAGAAACACCTGAATCTTCTTCTCATCAGACTTGGCTAAAAGTCAACCTACACATACTCAGTTAACTTATAAAACATCTAACCTTTCAAGTATTAAAAGGGGAAAAGGGGAGGGGGGTGGAGAAAGGGAAGGGGAGTGGGGGGAAATAAGGGGAAATAACAAAAGGAAGGGAAGGGAAAAGGGAAAAGGGGAAAGGGGAAAGAAAGGGGAGGGTGTGATATAGGACGGCAAACACACTGAAGGGGATGGTATTCAAAAACAAAATACAGGGGAATATGGATAAAAGGGGGAAAGGGGGAAAAACAAACAGAGGGAAGATAGCACAGAGGGCAATAAAGAATTAATAATCATAACCTTGAATGTGAATGGGATGAACTTTCCCTTAAAACGTAAGCAAATAGCAGAGTGGATTAAAAACCAGAATCCTACAATATGCTGCTTACAAGAAACTCATTTGAAGCAGAGAGATACATATAGAGTAAAGGTAAAATTTTGGAGCAAAATATATTTTGCCTCAGCTGAAGTAAAAAAAGCAGGGGTAGCAATCCTTATCTCAGACAAAGCAGCAGCAAAAATAGATAACGTTAAAAGAGATAAGGAAGGAAACTTTACCTTCCTAAAAGTCCCATAGACAATAAAGTCATTTCAATATTGAATATATATGCACCCAGTGGGACAGCACCCAAATTCTTAGAGGAGAAGCTGAAAAAATTACAGGAAGACATAGACAGCAAAACTCTGCTAGTGGGAGACCTCAACCTCCTGCTATCAGATCTAGATAAATCAAATCATAAAACAAACAAGAAAGAAATTAGGGAGGTAAATAGATTGTTAGAAAAATTAGATATGGTAGACTTATGGAGGAAACTGAATGGGGATAGAAAGGAATATACCTTTTTCTCTGCAGTACATGGAACTTATACAAAAATTGACCATGTACTAGGACATAAAAACCCAATGATCAACTGCAGAAAGGCAGAAATAGTGAATACATCTTTCTCAGATCACAATGCAATAAAAGTCATATGCAATACTGGGCCAAGGAGATTATAGACCCAGAACAAATTGGAAACTGAATAACGTCACTTTAAAAAATGAGTGGACCAAAAAAAAATTATAGAAAGAATTAACTATTTTATCCTAGATAATGATAATGATGAAACAACATACCAAAACCTATGGGATTCATTCAATGCAACTCTCAGGGGATATGTTATAGCTCTAAATGCTTATATGAATAAATTGGAGAAAGAGGAAATCAATGAACTAAACATGCAACTAAAAAAATTAGAGAAAGAACAAATCAAAAATCCCCAATCAAATACCAAATTAGAAATTCTAAAAATTAAAGGAGAAATTAATAAAATCAAAAGCAAAAAATCTATTGAATTAATAAATAAAACCAAAAGTTGGTATTATGAAAAAAACAATAAAATTGATAAGCCTCTGGTCAATTTGATTAAAAAAAGAAAGAAGCAAACCAAATTGCTAGTATTATAAATGAAAAAGGTGAACTCACCACCAATGAGGAGGAAATTAAAGTAATAATTCAAAATTATTTTGCCCAACTCTATGCCAATAAATTTGATGATCTAAGTGAAATGGATGAATATTTACAAAAATATAAGTTGCCCAGGTTAAATGAAGAAGAGATTAAATACCTAAACAACCCTATCTCAGAAAAAAGAAATTCAACAAGACATTATTGAACTCCCTAAAAAAAATCTCCAGGGCCATTTGGATTCACAGATGAATTCTACCAAACATTTAAGGAACAATTGGTGCCAATCCTATATAAACTCTTTGGAAAAATAGGGAAAAATGGAACTCTGCCTAACTCTTTCTATGAGACCAACATGGTACTGTTACCTAAACCAGGAAGAGTTAAAACAGAGAAAGAAAATTATAGCCCTATTTCCCTGATGAATATAGATGCAAAAATCCTAAATAAAATCTTAGCAAAATGACTACAAGTCATCACAAGGATAATACATTATGGTCAAGTAGGATTTATTCTAGGAATGCAGGGATGGTTCAATATTAGAAAACTGTTAGTATACTCAATTATATCAACAGCAAACCTATCAGAAATCATATGATTATATCAGTAGATGCTGAAAAACCTTTTGACAAATTACAGCAT
The DNA here is from genome assembly GCF_037893015.1 of Macrotis lagotis. Classification (NCBI taxonomy): domain Eukaryota; kingdom Metazoa; phylum Chordata; class Mammalia; order Peramelemorphia; family Peramelidae; genus Macrotis; species Macrotis lagotis. Next base: position 23,899,725 of record NC_133658.1, read on the forward strand.
CCATTCCTATTAAAAACACTAGAGAGTGTAGGAATAAATGGACTGTTCCTTAAAATAATTAGCAGTATCTATCTGAAACCATCAACAAGCATCATATTCTATGGGCATAAACTAGAGGCATTCCCAATAAGATCAGGGGTGAAACAAGGGTGCCCATTATCACCACTACTATTCAATATTGTATTAGAAATATTAGCATCAGCAATTAGAGAAGAAAAAGAAATTGAAGGAATTAGAATTGGGAAGGAAGAGACAAAACTCTCACTCTTCACAGATGACATGATGGTCTACCTAGAGAATCCAAAGAAATCATCTAAAAAACTACCGGAAAGAATTAGCAATTTTAGCAAAGTTGCAGGTTATAAAATAAACCCTCATAAATCCTCAACTTTTCTATATATGTCTCGCAAGAAACAGCAGGAAGAGCTAGAAAGAGAAATCCCATTCAAAGTAACCTCAGACAGTGTAAAATATTTGTGAGTCTATTTGCCAAGACAGACTCAGAATCTTTTTGAAAACAATTATAAAACACTTCTCACGCAAATTAAATCAGATTTAAATAACTGGGCAAATATCAACTGCTCATGGATAGGGAGAGCTAATATAATAAAAATGACAATTCTACCAAAACTAAACTATCTGTTTAGTGCCCTACCAATCAAAGTTCCAAAATATTACTTTAATGAGTTATCCTATCAATTGTGAAGTAGGACATCTTAAAAAATATTTAAATAGATTGCATTGATAACGTCATCTGAAAATTATTCATATCCCTTGATCATTTATCAATTAGGGAATGGCTCTATTTTTTAATAGATTTGACTCAGTTCTCTATGTTTGAGAAATGAGGTCTTTATCAGAGAAACTTGTTTCAATATTTTTCCCACAGTTGCTATTGCTAGCTGTATTTCCCTCCATCCTATTTCCCCATCCCCAGTGATTCTATACTCACTCTCCTTTCAACCTGTCCCTCCTCAAAAGTATGTTTGCATCTGACTACCCTCTCCCATGAGCTTTCCTCCCTTCTATCACTTACACCCCTTTCCCCCATCCCCCTTTTCCCACCTCTTTCCTCTTCTATTTTCTTATAGGGTAAGATAGATTTCTATACCCAGTTTAGTATGAATGTTACTCCATCTCTGAGCAAATTCTGATAAGAGTAAGGTTCACTCACTGCCCCTCTTCCACTCCACAACAAAAGTTTTTTCTTGCCTCTTTTATGTAAAATAACTTACCCCATTCTACTTCTCCATTCCCTTTCTCCCAGTATATTCCTTTCTTCCCCGTTAACTGTATCTTTTTAATATATTTTTACTTTCAAATTCAACTCCCTCCTATGCCTAGTGTATATGTGGTCAGATTATTTTTCTTCTGTTGTTTGCTCAGTTCTCCATGTTTTTTGCAGTTATTTTCAGGGATATCCTCCCCAGAGATCGGCAAGTTCTAAATTCTCCCAAAGTCTTAAGTGAGGCCATGACTGCTTTCCTGCTTATGCTCTTATCTGTGGATGACCACAATCCCTCCTCTCTGCCCTACAACCATAAGGAGAATCTCTGCTTTGCTGAAAGCAGTAAACTCTATTGTGTTTCTGCTCCCTTTCCTGAGACTGGGGTGCCAGACTTTGACCTGCAACTGAATATGAGTAAAGCATTAGAGTCCTGCAAGGAGACCTCTACAATTTCCCCTGACTCCTTACAGTCTATGGGTTGGGCATTCTGGAAGCAGTTCCTGATGGTTCCCTACCAAATGGTTTCCCCAGGCCTGCTCTTGGTCTATTGGAACTGGATCTGAGCTGAGACCTGTGCTGGATTGGGCTCCATTCTCATTCTGGTGTGGTAGAGTTTTCCTACTGACCTTCCCAGTTGTCCTTGGCCATCCCTGGACTGAGGGGGTCTGAAAACTGCCACTGCTGCTGGACCCAGGCATCTTGCAGTCTGTACCTGGATGGCTGGAGCCAGTTTGCTCTGGCATGACCTGACTGTACTGTATATCCTTTCTAACTGAAATGCAACAGACCCTTCCCATGTATCTACCAAGTGATCTTGGGCTGGGAAATTGTTTCACTCAATCTGTTTGTGGCTCTACCACTCTAGAATTTGGTTTGAATCATTATTTAAAGGTATTTGGAGTGGTTTGCCAGAGAGCCCGGAGTTCCTGCCATTACTCCATCATCTTGGCACTGCCCCTGAAACTCACTATTTTGCTGCTTCTCCAAAGAAGCTGACATAAACCTTTTGTAATTATTTGTGAACCTTTTTGCAGTAACTTGTAAATTAAAATTTAAGCCTTTTCTTACTCTCCTGAATCAGAAAACCAGATTTCTTCACCCAACATAGATCTTGAAAGCCCCCTTGGAAGAGTACACACACAATAAATATGAATGGTCAAGCACATTGATGAAGAAATAATTCATACCTCTAATGTTACACAATCATTGATGTTCCTAATGATGTCATCATGTTGTTTCCACTGGTAAGTATTGGTCCTTGCTAGTCTTGTGTGGTTGCTATTTCTGCTCCACTGGTCTCCTGGTTATTGACAGTTGCTGCTCACTGAAGGGGTTCCAGACCTAAGGTAATGAAGCCTCTCTCCATCTCCTGATTCAGCTTTAGATGGAGGCCTCAAGTCGGCTGCTACCTTGTTCTCATAAGAAAATAAATACACTCTGCCATTTCAACTTCAAACTCTTCAAGTATTTTTTTAAACACCAGTAACTTCTCCATAAAAGTTATATCAAAGAGGTAAAAATCTATCTATCAATCAAATCAATAGGCATTTGTTGAGCACTTAATTAGAGTACCTGTGAGGACCTTAGATGCTAGGAATATCAAGAAAAAGTGAAGATTGTTTCTGCTCAAGGAACAGCAGTACTTTAGATCATTGATGAAAGGTGAGCCTCATTGCTTGGCAAGTTGTTTAACTAGGACAGAGGTCTAGAAGTATCTTAATTTTAAATCCAGTACTCCTGGAGGGAATCTCCACCATCAGATCAAGGGCTTTCTTTTTAATATGAGACAGATTGGCTAATGAGGGTCCAGTCTTTAGAGGAATACACTATGCTCTTCCCAATGCCACATGGAGGATTGGTGAGCTGCCTTCTGAGTTTGCATAAGGAAGGAAACTTTTCCTGAATTCAAATCAGTCCTAGACATTCCATAATTTTGCTGTTGGCTTACTGAATGGGTATGAAGTCTTTTAACAGGCTATTGAGTTGATGAACTCTAGTTTCCTGTTAACAAGTGGGACAAGAATTGCTACAAAGTGTTAGATGAGGAACATAATGGATGGGAGCTTGTTCATGAGAAGTATTTGAGAACCCTCCTCCACCCACAATCTTCAGAGGTATCTCTCCAACCCTGAGAGGAGCAATCCCTATCCACCCAAAGAGGACCCAATCTGTCAGTGGAGTGCAGTGTGTCAAATGCTGAACATAGACCTTAACAAATGTATTTGGGACTTTATCTTCTTTATTAGATTAGGACTTTTCTTCCTCATGAATCCTAGGATCTTCTTGGGTAAATTTATTTCTACTAACATTTTGAAATGTCTTTAATGCTACTGAAAGTGTCTTGGTTCTGAGGGATTTTTACTCTTTTTACATGGTCCATTCCCACACCCAGGCCTATCATGAGGAGGTTAATTCTCTTTAATCACAAGATGCCTTCACTGCCAATGATAGGAGGATAGAATCCTAAGCATTAAGGTTAGGGTGAGTGATCAGGAGCTTTTATAGATGAAAAAAAAGTCTCATTTCCCATGTAGACCATATTTGGGCTTGGAAGTTTAAGGATAAGCACTTTCCCCAATTAGAGTATAGATAAATACACAAGGAAATTGTCTACAGAATAAAAATGGAGAATCATTGAAGAGTTTATTCATTTACATTCTAGCTATTCATGCTTAGTGAAGTTCCCTCAACTGGTCCCAGGCAGGTAAGGCAAGGAGAACCAGGGTGGTGAGGAGGAAGGAAGACTGGCATAATGATCATATGGTCTGATGGGAGAGAAACAATCCTCCCCCTCACATATCCTCAAACCAGATAGAGGAGAGAAAATTTACTCAGGAGATACATACACAGAGACAGAAAGACTAGGACATAGCCTAAAACATTGGGAAAGGGCTGGCAATGATTCTGAGTTGAACTTAACCATGTTGAGATAAAGCTTTTCAGAATGAAGTGAACTACTGACATCCAAGAAGAGGAAAGGAAAAACTTTAAAGAGACTGGAGTACGAAAAAAAAAGAGACAGATATATGACCAATAGGGAAGCATCCAGAGGATAGAATTTGAATTGAATCTTTCATTCATCCCTAAGGTCAAAAAACATGGCATTTTGTTTTTCTTTACAAAATGTATCCACTTCCCTGATTGCTGAGTAAATTTTTCCTTTTTTTAACCCTCATTTATATTTCATGATTAATCCAGACAAATCATAAAAGAGATTGTTCCTCTGAGCTTTGATCTGTTATAAGTCCTATTCAATGTGTTCCTTCCAATATCAACAACAGATTTGGAAAACAAAATATGTAAAAAGGAGAAAAATTGTTAGAAGAAACATGAAAATGCAATGATGTTAAAAGAAAACACAAATTCTATATATGCTGAAGAAACTGACCTTGAAGATCAGATATACTGATCAATTTGAGGATGATGGGTCCTCCAGAAGAAAACAAACAAAAAAATCAACTACAATTATAATGTAGAAAATATAACAGAATTTACTATGACTTTTTAATACAGACAAGAAAGCACAAAAAGAAGGAATTCAAAACACCCCAAGATACATAATTTCAATAACAAATATACTTTTCAAGTGGCAGGGAGAAAGATGCTCAAATAGAAATGAAAAACAATTTATAGAACAGAGGATTTATTTTTCACTCCAAAGGGAATGGAATAGTATATTATATAAATAAACAAATCACCAGAAGAGGATTATTTGACTTAAAAACATCTAAGTAAAGGCAACTTGAGATACATATGAACAATTATAAAGAAAGAATTCCATCTATTTGAAGCATAACACATATCTATGAAATATATTTTCATTGTCTATCAAAAGCATAAACTATGGAAAGAGTACAGTTTTTAATATCACATCTGTTATCTGAATCTGAAATCTCAATTTTCCTGGGTCTTAATATTTTCATCTACAAAATGAGGGGACTGGACTAAATGACTTCGAAGTTCCCTTCCAATTCTGCATGGCTCATAGCCTTAGAATCTTGATGGGACATTGGAGGTCATCTAGCCTCTCATATTATTGTAGAGGAAATTGAAGCCCAGAGAAGTGAAACTACTTGACCATGTTCCCACAGGCATAATTTCTTTATTTCTTTCTTTATTTTTTTATTCTCATTTTGTACAAATGTTTTTTTTTTACATTAATAAAATATTCTTGTTTACAAGTAAACAAAATACCCCTCTGCCCCCGTGAAAATAGATAGACTTGCTTGGGCGAAAAAAGTAAAGGGAAGAAAAAAAAATTAAAATAAAAAAATAATAGTAATAATTGTAGGTATGGCCAGGTGGCGCAATGGACGAAGCACCAGCCCTGGAGCCATGAGCACCCGAATCCATATCCAGCCTCATAAACCCAACAATCACCCAGCCGTGTGACATGCAAACCACCAGATCCCCACTGCCCTGAAAAAAACAAAAAGTAAAAGAAAAAAAAGACCCAAAATAAAATAAAATAGTAATAATAGTAGGGGTGGCTGGGTGGCAGACAGAGCATTGGCCCTTGAGCCAGGAGCACCTGGGTCCAAATTTGGCCCCAGACACCCAAAGATCACCCTGCTATGTGGCCCCAGGCAGGTCACCCAGCCCCACTTGCCTTGCACCCTCCCCCAAATAATAATAACAAAAAATGTGCTTCAGTCTTTGTTCCAACACCAACAACTCTGTCATGGGTGGATCACATTCTTTATGATAAGTCCATCACAAAAGTTACTTCCATATTTTTCCACCGTTGTCATTGCTGATCGTAACTCCCTCCTTTCTTATTTCTACACTACCATGTACTCTATTTTCCCTCTCCTTTCACTCTGACTCTGCTGTAGGGTCGTTGACTGGCTCAGCATACAGATCCCTGGTCCTGGGGCCAAGAAGCCCTGAGCCCCCATACCACCCCTTAAGCCCAGCATCCACCTGGCCCCATGGTCCTGGGCAGGCCTTCCAATCCCAGCCCCTCGCAAGAAGTAAGAAAGAAAATGTGTTAAATCTGACCAGTCTCCCCCCATGGTCCATCCTGTCCTCCTTTATTCACATCCCCACCCCTTCCCCCTGCTCCCCCCTCCTTCTTACTCCAGATGTCTATACCCCATTGAGTATATATGCTGTTTCCTCTCCTAGCCATCTCTGATGAGAGCAAAGTTTCCCTCATTCCCCCTTGCCTCCCCCATTCCATATCATTGCAATAGCTCATTGTAATAAAAAAAAAAATCTTATGTGAAATATCTTGTATTATTCCCCCTCTCCTTTTTCTTTCTCCCATTCCATTTCCTTTTTTTTTTCTTTTGACTCCATTTTTACACCATATTTTATCTTCGAATTCAGTTTTCTCCTGTGCTTCAATTATAAAAGCTCTCTCTACCTGCTCTATTAACTGAGAAGGTTCATATGAGTATTATCAGTATCATTTTTCTATGCAGGAATACATGCAGTTCATCCTCATTAAGTCCCTCATATTTTCCCCCCTCTCCTCCAATCTCCATGCTTCACCTGAGTCCTGTATCTGAAGATCAAGCCTTCTATTCAGCTCTGGCCATTCCAAAAGGAACAATTGAAATTCCCCTGGTTCATTGAAAGTCCATCTTTTCCCCTGGAAGAGGACATTCAGCCTTGCTGGGTAGTTCATTCTTGGCTGCATTCTAAGCTCTTTTGCCTTCCAGTATATTGCATTCCAAGCCCTACGAGCTTCCAATGTAGTTGCTGCTAAGTCCTGTGTGATCCTGACTGCAGCTCCACGATATTTGAACTGTGTCCTTCTGGCTGCTTGTAATATTTTCTCTTTGACTTGGGAGTTCTGGAACTTGGCTATAATATTCCTAGGGGTTGGTTTTTTGAGGTCTCTTTCTCTGGGGGATAGGCGGATGCTCTCCATTTCTATTTTGCCCTCTGCTTCTAGAATATCAGGGCAATTTTCCTGTAGTAATTCTTTGAAAATTATGTCAAGGCTCTTTTCCTGATCATGACTTTCAGGTATTCCAATAATTTTTAAATTATCTTTCCTAAGTCTGTTTTCCATATCAGTTGTTTTTTCAATGAGATATTTCACATTTTCTTCTAATTTTTCATTTTTTTTTTTGTTTTGAAGTATTGATTCCTGATTTCTGGTAAATTCATCAATCTCCCTGAATTCTATTCTTTGTCTGAAGGATTTGTTCTCCTCAGAGAGTTTTCTTATCTCTTTTCCCATCTGGCCAATTTTGCTTTTTAAAGCATTCTCCTCAGTAACTTTTTGAACTGTTTTATCCATTTGACCGAGGCTGGTTTTTAGCATGCTATTTTCTTTAGCATTTTTTTGGATTTCCTTGACTAAGCTGCTGACTTCATTTTCATGTTTTTCCTGCATCTCTCTCCTTTCTTTTCCCAGTTTTTCTTCCAACTCCCTCATTTGATTTTCAAAGTCTTTTTTGAGCTCTATCATAGCCTGAGCCCAATTTCTGTTTTTCTTTGAGTCTTTAGATGCAGGAGCTTGTGCTTCCTCATCTTCAGACTGAGTGTTTTGATCCTTCTTGTACTCATTTGCAAAATATTTCTCAATAGTCTTCCTTTTGTTTCTCTGCTTGCTCATTTTCCCAGCCTGGGCCTGGTTTTGGGGTGCTTCCTGAGCTTTTGGGGTATTCCCACAAGGGTCTCAGTGTGTGAGGCTCTGTCCTCCCTCCTGGTCTGTTAATGACCATAAACACCCCCCTCTGTCATGGGGCTGAGGTGGGGGGGGGGGCTGGACTGGGATCAGGATCTGAATGTGGTCAGAGCCCCAGAGTCCTGTTCCAGGGGCAGAGGACGGAGCTTGCAGTTTCTCTTCACTCACCTCCCTCAGCTCAATGGGCTCATGCGCTGGATGTTCCTGCTTACAGGCTCTGCCTGCTTCTGTTTCAGGGTCTGGTCTGCAGAAAGACCAAGCTGCTCCCTGTTTGCCCTGAGGGCTGGGCTCCATGTGCTGGCTCTGGCAGAGGTCCCCCACTGTTCCCCCACTTTGTGCCTGGTGCTCCTAGGGGTGCAGCTCAGGAGACTCTCCCACTGCTGTGAGCTGAGACTCCCAGCACCCTGGGGCTGCCTCCGGGAGGCTGAAGTTCTTTCGCTCTGGTGGGCCACCCCTCCGGCAGGTCGCCCCTCCGACCCCGGGGAGCAGAGACTTTCTGCTCTTTTCCAGGTTAATTTGAATAGGAGAACTGCCTCACTGGGTCCCTTTGTGGGTTCTGTCTCTTGAAAGTTTAGTTAGAGTCCTTAGCTGATGAGTTTTATAAGAGAGCTCCTAAAACTTGATCCCTTCTTGTCACCATCTTGGCTACGCCAATCGGCATAATTTCTAAGAAGGCTCCTAAGAGGAATCCTTGGGTTGTGACTCTGGGTACTCTGAGAGGCTTTATCTTGGTGCTGAACTGCTCTAAGTTTTATCAGGAAGACAAATGTGTATATGGACAGAAAGAAAGTGGTGAAAAGGGGAGATCACCAAGGGTCAGAACAAGTTTCTATTTTGGGGGTGTCATTTATAATACTGCACTTTTTTATTTTTGCAAGGCAATGAGGTTAAGTGACTTTTCCAAGGTCACGCGCTAAGTAAGTATTAAATATCTGAGGTCAGATTTGAACTCAGGCCCTCCTGACTCCAGGGCTAGTGGTCTCTCCATTGCACCACCTAGCTACCCTTAATACTGCACTTTGTAAAAAGAATTCCAGAAGCACAGATTTGTGGAGATGATGGAAGGGACCTTGATGGCAGTTTAGAAGAAACCATATTAAAACAGAATTATACTATTCTAGAATCCCCTGCATGAGATCATACACCCAAGGACAGCTAGATGGCACAGTGCATAGAGCACCAGCCTCCAGAGTCAGAAAGTTCTAGGTTCAAATTCGTCCTTGGATACTTAATAATTATCAGTATGACCTTGGCAAAATCACTTAATCCAATTGCCTTGCACCCCCCCCCCCAAAGAGAGAGATCATATACCCTTGGGTAGTGGGGGATAGGATTTTATGAGGCAGTCCATTATACTTTGGGTCAACTTTGATATGGCATTTTCTTTTCCTAGAAGCAACTCTAACTCCAATCTCAGTCTAAATCCTACTTCTAAATGCCTAACCCTTTAAGAGAAGGGACGACGGGGAGGGAAATTCATAGCATCACCATTAAAATGTGGGATAAATGGAAGACCAGTGGGAGAAAATCTACCCAATGCCAAGACCATGAGCAGTAGGAAAGATGATATTGTCCTCACAAATGAATGAGAGGGTGAATCCTACAGTGTGAAACAGGCCAAGAAAGAATGTTAAAGAAAGGATTCTTGATCTAATGAGATCCTGACTTAGAATAGTACAAGGTTTTCTGGAAGTTTCTTCCAAATTTATCACAGAGATTATATTTTAAATGAATAATAAAAGCTCCTTATTCATTTACTTATATCTCTAGGATAGTACCTCATAATTTTTTATGCTTAACAAAAATTTGTCGAATTCAATAGCACATTCTGCATTCCCAGATGATATAGGGGACATTGATCCAAGAAAAAGAATATAAATTTGATTAAAAAAATAATTAGTGTAAATGACAAGAAAGGAAATAGCAGGGACAGTCTCTTCCCCTATCAAAAAGGGTTCACTCTTCTATGTCCTATTAAATGGCTGATAAAATGGGAAAAATTAGAGGAAAGCTTCCAAAGGGGGGTAATTTCTCTTCTGAAAATGGACACTATCTGTGTATACTTCCTTCTTAGCATATTGAATATGTAGTATGACTGCATTTGAGTATACTGTGCATTATGTGTGTTATGACTGTTGTCTTCTCATCATCAGTTTAGTCATTGCCTGAAGTCTTGGGTTAAGCCTCCCTCTCAAGACTAGGTATTACTTAAGAACAATGACTGATTCTCCTTCATCACAACTGGATTTCAGTATTCTAAGTTCTTCCTCCCTTTTCTTGGGCCTGGCTCACCTGCCTCATTCTCTCTCGGAACAAATACTGTTTGCAGTCTTTTTTGTTGTTGTTGCTTTGTCTTTTTGTTTTCTCCTCCAACTCATTTTTCTTTTCTGCTAGAGATTGTTTGGTTTCCTCTATTTCAGCTCACCAGTACCAAAGTTCTGTTCAGCCTGAGGGGAAAATGAGACTCCTTTGTATCCTAGCACTCCCAACTCCTTATTCCCCTCCATCTGGGACTGGGACTAGAACTCTGCTTTCCTATCATCATTAGCTGAGACATCTGGAGTTAGAAAGAATGTACCACATCCTGGCAGGTATGAGAGTAGAAGTGAAATGAAACCTGTGGTGAGAAGAGGAAACCACAAAACATAATAACCACCAGGTGTTTGAGGGGAGATGAGAAGCAGGGACCAGTTCAATGCCATGGTCATAGCTGATTTTTGCCAATGTTAGTTGAATTAAGTTAATTTATTTTTTTTTGTTGCTATTAGTCATTATTTTTTCAATCATGTCCATGAATATGACCTCATTAGGCATTTTCTTGGCAAAGATATTATGGTAATTTGCCGTTTTTTTCTCCAGCTAATTTTGTAGATGAAAAAACTGAACCAAACTGGGTTTGGTGATTTGTCCAGGACTACATAGCTAATAAGTGTTTGAGACTAGATTTGACTGCAGGAGAATGACTTCTTAAATATAGACCCACTGTGTCACCTAGGTGTCCCCAAGTTGATTTAATGAAGTATTAATTCTTTCTGGGTAGTTCCACTCTCACTAAAGCCTCTTATGGGATAGTAAAATTCTGAGTTTTCAGTTAACTCATATTCTGATGAGGGAGACATTTCCTGTCCTAAAGAATCTTATGACCTAATGGTGGAGCCATAGTCTCTGACTTATCTTCCTCACAAATGACTTCATTTTTCTTCTCTTTTCATTACCTGCAAATGTTCTCTGTTATCTCTGATTTCAGATTTCTCTGAATTTCTTCAAGATTCAGAACTCTGATATCACTTTGTATAGACAACCTTTATCAGTACCTGCACCAGTCCTGCACTATCCTTATGTGATTCTCTGACATTTACATCATATGTATTTTGTACAAAATAAATATTTACAAGTTGCATCTCTTAGTAGAATGGGAGCTCCTTGTGGAACTGACAATTTCTGGCTTCTTCTGTGTTCACAAGGTTTAACATAACTCATGATATCTAGTTAGTATATAATAAAGGACTGTAATGATGAGATAAGATGAAAGGTTTATTATTTTTAATAGGAAAGTGAAGCTTTGATAAAAGTCACTTCTCTGTGGGAGTGACTAAGCTAAAGCAACAGAAACACTAAATGAATATCTTGGATTTCACAAAAGTGCTTGTCAAAGTGATCCATTTTTCATCAGGAATAACATAAAGTGATATCAGATAAATTTCAGGCATTTGGTACAATTGTAACTAAATGAATGATTGGACTGAAAGTGTAGTCATTAATCCCCTTCCATCTCCTTCAAGTGTAGAGAGTGTAGCTAAGGGAAGAAAGCAGAAAAAAGAACACTTGTGAGAAAAAGACTGAAAAAGCATCTCCAAAGGGAAAAAAAACCAATTTGTTCTAGGCAGAGATGACTAAAGGGTCCTATTTTCCAATATCTAATTTGCAAATGAGTAAAGGTGATCTGGTAAATGTTCAAGAACCAACTCTCCAAAAACTCAAAACTCAAGTTTAAATCCAATTTGTGTTATTAATATTTTTCCATCAGTTAAAAAATCTAGATGACCAATAAACAAAGCCCTGAATTTTAGTATTTGCTGATTTCCTAGGAATAATGTTCACACTGATAATTTAATAAGTGGTTCTTGTGAGCTCATATGCACAGACTCCAGTGTACCTTTGCATAAAATTGACATGCGGACTTAAGAAAACAGGTAAAAATCTCTGAACCCTAGAATTGTTTTGTGACTGTATGACAAATACATACTGCAAATTATGATATAGTTGGCAGGATTGTGGATTTTTGGTTAACAACCATGAGAAAGAAGTGAGTCACCTTTGTGAATAAACCTTGCTTTTGACTTGAGATTGCACTGGCATCTGTAGTTTAGAAAAGTAAGCTGGAGCAAGATAAAATTTGCATGGTCAGTTGATGCTTGGGAAAGTTGGTTGGAGCAAGGCAGACTATTGGCTAAGCCACCACCTACTGTCTGAAAAGAAGAACCTTTTCAGAGTCTTGCTAAGTGAATAGATCTGGTAAACTCTTTGGACTTCAGTTTAGAGATTTTGTTTTTTCAAAAGTAAGATAACAGGACTTTAGTAACCCAGTAGAGCAGTAACCAGAGCAGAGTAGCTAATAGAGAACTGTCCGTACCCAAAAGGAAATAGGAGAGGCTAAAAAAAGTTCAATTGATGTAGTTAGTAGAGAAAAAATTCTGGCCATCAATGAGTTATGCAGACTTTTTCTGAAGCAGAAAAAGGGCATCAGGGTCTATAGTACAAAGCTGTGAGTTGACCTGGGCATGCATGTTTTCTAAGTACATGCTTCTCTACTATATAGTTCAGTATACCCACTATAATACCCAAGAATACCCAGTATACCCACTACCCCACTATACCCAAGAACACTGTGCATTGGTGATATAGATTATCCCTAGTTTAAACATGGAATGTTAAATTATTAATATTCTTTGCTTTTTTAGTTAAAAAAAAGATTATAAGTTGATAAGAGCTCATTTAGCTAATCTGCTAAACGGGACCCACATCAGCGGGGGCTCAGGAACAATAGTAAATAGCAATAAAAATAGATTATTCAGATCAGGGTTATCTTTATTTAGATCCCTGAGAGAGTGAATTAGAGTGGTAACTGCCATTTCTGTAACCTCCTCATGCTTACTGTCATTAACCTATGATAGGACCAAAAAAGAAAGAAGAGGTTTGGTTGACATGCTTATAGTTCACAGAGCTGAGTAGAACTGGGGATGGGGGGGGTAGAATGTTAACTGTCCTGAAGTATCTAAAATGGTTTCATGGAGAAGAGATTAGATTTTTTCCCTGGATGGGTACTAGAGGATATAGCTCAGTGTGCTAAATTGCAAAGAAGCAGAATGCTAGACCTGGAGAATATGTCCTGCAAATATTTATTTCATTGAGCTGATTGTTAAACATTTGCAAGCAGATGCCAGGGCTGTGGATGATGTAGGAGCAGTCATAGTCAATGCCACCATGGAATTTACAATTGTTGGAGGGATACAAGACTTGGCCAAATGGAGCAATGAGAGAACAATCCAAGGAATCCAGTTTTAATGTAGCTAAACTGAATGTAATAGGAACACTCATTTATGGAAGATGCCCATTTCTATAGCATTGTATATGGAAAATGGAGGAAACAGGGAAGAATGCTTAACTAGGCAGGTACAGTAACTCTGAATCTCAAGTTCATTTTCAGTTAAATGAGACTAATAAACCCATTAACTCCCAACCCACAAGACTGATAGGAAGATCAAGTGAGTTAATCCCTCTTCCAATATGGGTCTGACATATTGTCATTCTGCAATCCTTAAAGAGAGTCAGCTTAAATTCTATCTCTATTGTTTCCCTGCATGACCTTAGACAATATCATGTGATGTGTTTCATTATGATAATAGCAATTCATATTTACACAAAACTTGGAAATTTACAAAGTGCTTTCTTTTTAAACCTTTTAGTTTTGATAATGGGTTTTCATCCCTTTTAGCTGATGGAACCCAATGATGAGACTTTATGGAGTCTGTGTGTTTTTACACAGATAGGACTCCAGACCAGGTTTACTGACTCTTGCAAGTAACTGTCCCACTACTTTAGGCTGATCTCTATCATCCCTGATAATCCTTATGCCCAATACTTTCCCTCCATAGGAGTTCTAGTGTGGGGTAGTAAAAAGAACATTGACCTTGATGACATTGATGCAGGTACCAATGTCAGGACTCTAACATCTTAAATCTTGGGTTGCAAAAAGCTCTCAGAGGCACCTACTTGATCCATCTCATTTTACAGACCATGAAACTGAGTCTAATGGATATTAACTATGAACTATTATCCTAATGAGAATGTTAAAATGGAAACTTTATAAAGAATTTTGGAGCAATTCAGTGAATTAGTTCCAGGTCTGGAGTTGAGGAGACTTCAGTTAAAAATCTGACTTCAGATATTTACTAGTGGTGTGATCTTGGGCAAATCACTTAACCTTGTTTGCCTAGTTTCCTCATCAGTAAAAGGAGTTGGAGAAGGAAATGGCAAACCACCTTAGTATTTTTGCCAAGGAAATCCCAAATGGATCACAAAGAATCAAATATGATTGAAATGACTGAACAGCAACAATAGAGAATTTAAGGAAAGCCATGAAAAGGAATTACCCAGAAGGTGTGTGGGTGGTGACCTGCACCATTGGAGGTAGTCTATCTACCTACATCCTGTGTCCACTAGACAGTTAAAATTATGATTATTGTTGTTCTTGCGATAGAAGAGGTGTCCTTAAATAGGGCCTCATTAGGAATAGGAACTGGCACTGCCTTGTGATTATATGATGAGAGGGAACTCCAGGGTAAGTAAATTTTCTGTTCCAAAGCAGGTTTTTAAAAAAAATCAGTAATTTGGATAAAGGCACAGATTGTATGTGATTCATATCTGGGAGAAATAATTAACACGTTTGATGCCAGAGCTAAGAACCAAAAAGATTCTGGCAACCTAGAGCATTAGGTTAAATCTAATAAAATGAAATATAACAGGGGTGAATGGTAAATCTTATACTTGGTTATAAAAAATCATCTAAGTAAAGATAGGAAAGGCAGGGATATATGGCAGTTACTCTGAAAAAGAATTCCAGAAGAGGGTGAATAAGTAAACTTCCAATTCAATATGAATCAGTAAAAGGATCTTGTAGACACACACACACACACACACACACACACACACACACACACACACACACAAACATGCACACATACACACACCCCCTATTTGAATATTGGGTTACATCAAGAATGACACTGCTTCAAGGAACAGGTAGGTTGTAGTTCTACTGTACTTTCTCCATTTATCTTCTCTGTTCTTGTTAGCCTTCATCTCAGTACCCTGGTACTTTGCATTTTGATAAACTGGAGAATTTTCATTAAGTTCCTCAATTTTTTGCCAGATATTTACATACTTCAGAGAATATAGACACAAAGAAGGAATCTTGATTCATTTACTAAGCTTATATTCTAATGAAGGAAACCAAAAGGAAGCATAAATGCTTAGTATGAAAAAAGTTATTATACACACACACACACACAGAAACTGATGCAGAAAGAAATAAGCAAGAAGGGAAGAATCATTTATCTCATAACAGCAATATTATAAAAATTAACAATTTTGAACAAACATTTGTTCTTCTTTTTTGTTTTTCTAATGTGGTTGAGTTGGGCTGGAAAAAGAGAAAAAAGATTTGTTAGGTTTTTTAAAATAGGGAGCAAGGTTACTACAAATGGTAAATATTGTAAGCATTTTCAGATGAGTTCATTGCATTGATAATTTTGTTTTAATCATTTTATTTTATTACGAGAAAAATATGAAGTGAGACATGTAAATATATGCAATGTAAAAAACATATTAATTAACTTTTTTAAAAATCTAACAAAATAGTAGAATACAATGTAATTTATGGAGAGGAGGAGGGCACTAGTGGGTTCCATGAAAGCCTTTAAACTGAAACTAAATAAAATTCTACCAAGTGTACTAGAAAGCTCCTAATGTCTCTTCCATCTTAGAAAGTCCATGGTTCTGTTTAGAAAGGGCTTTTCTCATAAAGAACACCACGAGGTCGCTGGAAAAGTGTCATATCCTCACTCATTATGCCCTCCCTACCTCTTCCTTTCCCTTTTTGTATTTGAGCAGTTTTCTCCTCTCCCCATACATACACATCTATCTTCTTCTTCCATATAATGAAGGCTCCAACACAACTCAGAACTACAATGAATGCTGCCAGGATGCCCAGGGCCTTGGACCAAGGCTTCTTTGTAGTAGGAGGCCTCACGGGGACTGCAGGAAGTAAAGAACACTAGCAAATGACAGTGGGCATTTTTCTGGGAAAAGGGACACTTGGGGATCTTGTCTAGTAAGACCTGAGAGAAGTTATTTTCTATTATGTTCATAGCCAATTGTTAAATTAAGATTGAGAATTTTTTTCTTTTCTCTTTGGACACTGCTGATAGATCCTCCAGGTACATGCTCTACTATCTTGTGTGGGAGCCAATTTAAAAAACCTTACAAACAGAATCTAATCTAGATGAATTCTTGTGCTTAGAAAATGATTCTCTCGTCTTGGAACTCTCCATTAGAACTGAGGGTGAGGGGCGGCCAGGTGGTGTAGTGGATAAAGCACCGGCTTTGGACTCAGGAGTACCTGGGTTCAAATCCGTTCTCAGACACTTAATAATTACCTAGCTGTGTGGCCTTGGGCAAGCCACTTAACCCTGTTTGCCTTGCAAAAAAACCCCTAAAAACAAAACCCAACCAGAACTGAGGGTGACCCAGCTTAAGAAGGAGAAAACCAACAGAGTGGTATGGGTAGAAATGGATTCCCTTGTCCAGATTGTTGGACTGACTCATGATCAAGTCATGTTCTCAATAGAAGGAACTAAAGACTTTTGGCCCACCTGCTCAATAATATGCCCACTCCCTCATTAATTGTTTGCCAGTTTGGGATGATTTTCACTTTTCAGGGGTAATTCCTTTTAAAAAGGTATATAAAGACTCAAGGATGCCCATGGTTTTGTCTTTTGTTACTAAGAGAGACCACTGATCATCAATTTATTGGTTATTTGTAAACCTAATTACATCAATTATCTAGAAAGTCTGTCTCTCAGATTTTTCACTTGTTTCAGTCCTTCACTGCATGAAGGTCAAGAGAGGACAACAGCATTCCAGGTACTGGAATTTTGGGAATAAACCCAGGCAACTTGAGAAAAAACACTTACCAGGGTATATAGGTGGCATCTCCAGGGCACCATGCTCTACCACACAGGTATAATTTGTCTCTGTGTCCCTTGGAGGGAGCTCTAGGGTGACTTGAAGGTAGAAAGTGGCATCAGTATTAGGCAGAGTCCCACTGGAACTCTCTTGCCCCATACCCCCAGCTGCCCATTCTTCTCCCAGTGTAACTGGATGGAATGGGGATAGAAGCCAGTAGCCAAGCAGGAAAGAGTAACATTGCCATTATCAGATGATCATGATAGGATACAGTCACTTCTGGAAGGTACTGAGAAGACAATTCAAGAGAGAAGGATTCATGTGTCATTTGTCTCTAGCTATTTTTACTTCTATATTTTCTTATCCACCTGTTTTCTAGTCTTTTTCCCCCAAATCAAAAGCTTGTCAAGTGTTGGATGTTACTGTTCATTTAGTCATGACTCACTCTTCATTATCACTTGGACTTTTTTCATGTTGATACTATCCATTGGGTTCTCCTGGCAAAGATATTGGAGTGACCCGTATTTCCTTCTCCAGTGGATCAGAACTCTCCACTATGACCGGGGTAACCCTGCAGGACATGACTCAGAATTTCATTGAGCTACACAAACCCTTCTGCCACAAGTCAATAATTCATGAGAGACAAGTGGTACCTGTTTATATTTTGACTTCTTGCCTAAGCCGGAACTTAGTACCAGGTTCTCAAATTGTTGCCTCCCTACTCTCTTCTCATACACTATAGATTATTCGCCCAGATTTGGAGTAATAGAAGTAGAAGTTTTCTTGTTGTTGATTTTGCTCCACATCATACATGATCATGTATTCTGAGAGTAAGTCTTTTTATTTTTTTAGGGGTTTTTTGCAAGGAAAATGGGGTTAAGTGGCTTGCCCAAGGCCACACAGCTAAGTAATTATTAAGTGTCTGAGACTGGATTTGAACCCAGCTACTCCTGACTCCAAGGCCCATTTTTTATCCACTGCGTCCGCTAGCTGCCCCTTGAGAGTAAGTCTTAAATGTGATGAGTCTACTATCTCTGAGTATGATAAGATTGAATGATTTGGTAACATTGGAGTAAGAGGGCTTAGAGGAAGTGCTTCCCTCCAATTTTGCTGCAATTATTCCCTTCCTGTTTTTACCCAACCTTTTTTCCTGACCCTCCCTCATTCCTAGCCACTGAAGGATAAGGGAGGGAGACCAGAACTCTTTATTCAATGTGATCTTCAAATTATTTCTTCTAGGGAGACTTTGTGAACTATACCATTCTAGCTTATCTCCTCAGCTCCTTCCCCTACAACCCTATATTTGGGGGTGTGAAATAGTTGTTTATATCACTTGAATGAGTTAGGAAATCACCAACTACAATCATTTGGTATGATGAAAGATCAGTCAGCTTTATTATCTGCCATGAAACTCAGCCCTGTAGACATATAATCTTTGCTATCTACTCTACCTAGGTACCCTAAGGTCATCTGGGCTCTTTCAACTAGTCTGAATCAGTATCAAAAGAACCATAGGACCTTGCCTACCATCCTGAAGGCAGGCCCTCTTTTATGTGTTTTCTCCTCCAGTGACAACATGAACTCCTTGAGAAAAGGAATTATCTCATTTTTCTATTTTTGTCAATGCTGTCCCAAACTTGCCCTGTCGCAAATGTACAATTAGGTCTTTCTCAATTTGAAGGGAACTACCAGTGCTTAAAAAATAATCTCATTGTTTGAGAGAAACTAGGATTACTCTACACCAGAGGAGTACTCTCCTCATTTGAGTAAAGTCATGAAACAATAATGCCACTCATTTCTTTGAAGTTGATGGGTTCTAATGAGGTAGATGCAGAGCTCTACTGTTAAATATTTAACAACTGGCTCTCTGAAAAAATACACTTTTAAGTATTTTCTCCAAACCTTTCTAAAGTCTAGGCAACCAAACAATAAATCAAACCCTCTTTTTGTCACATTTGCTATCTGCTGAAGCATAAAGATTCCTGTGGAAAATTAACCAATCAGCTCTCGCAAGCTGGGTTGTGATGGATCCAGAACACCATTGGTTGACTGTGACCTGGGACTAGAATCTAGGCTACTGTTGAATACACTAGCTTCTCTGCAAAAGTACAAGTGTTGGCTTTGACGCCTGCTATGAGATAAGAGGAAGGAGAACTCAGCACTTTCCTTTATGCTTGAGTATTGCAGGATTGTCCTCATCATGTTGACCCAATATTTCCTCATGTATTGTTTCCTCAGATTTCTCCAGAAATCATTTCTGCTAGGGATTTGAGTTGTTCTCCTATAGGTTTCATGAAAACCCAGTGGTCAACTCGATCATCTGTCTGGAAGAAATCCTCCCCATCCGTGGCAAAATGGATTTGGTTCTTTACCTCAATGTCTCTATCCAGCTCGCAGACTGCAAGGACCTGTATCGTGTGATTCTCTGCAGAAGATATTGGAGTACATACTGGTCTTGGTGTCAGAAAGATCTCAGTATGAATCACAGAATTTGAAAGTTGGAAAGGACATGTAAAAGGAATACCCACTATGGCGTACTGGAAAATTGGTCATCGATTCAAAACTTCACATGAGGGGGAATCCATCACCTCTCAATATAGTTTATTCCGCATTTGAAGCACTTGGGTTTTTAGGGAATTTCCCCTGACAAATACATTAGTCTCTTGGCAATTTTGCAGCCCATTACTCATCAGCAATTCTGATTCCTTCTCCACATAACTTCTCCAAAGTTATAAACTAAACTATCAAGTCCTCTTCTACACTCATACAGACACACACACACACACACACACACACACACACACACACACATAATACACCCCAAGTTTTCCCTTCTCCAGAGCATTCATGTCCAATTTATTCAACTGATCTCCATAATGCATAAACTCAAGGTCACTCTCTGTTCTGATTTTTCCCCAGTTTAATATCCCTCTTAGAATATGATACTCAGAACAGAGCACAATAGTTCAGAAAAGATCAGACTAGGATGGATTAATCACCTCATTAGTCCTGAAAACCATATCTCCCTTAATGAATCACTCAATTCAGATTAATTTTTTGATCATCATATCATTCATAGCAAGCTTGCATTCTGCTAAAACCCTTAGATACTTTTGAGAAGACACATTTTCTTACCATTTCTCCTGCATTTTACAATTATGAAACACCTCATGAATCCAAATATTAAAACTTTATATTTATGGTTATTGTATTGACCTCCTTGCCATTCTAAGGACAAAACTTTATCTCCTAACTCAAGTATTTTCTTTAGCTATACCCCCATACCCAAAGTGCTGTCTCTCTCTCTCTCTCTCTCTCTCTCTCTCTCTCTCTCTCTCTCTCTCTCTCTCTCTCTCTCTCTTTCTTTTCCAATCCCTCTTAGTGCCTTCTTTATTCCCTATTTTTATGTATAGAATTTGTGTTCATTTATTTGTTAGTTGTTTTCCCCATTCGATTTTGAGATTCCTTCTTGACAGGGACTAGCATTTTCCTCATTCTTTATTCCCAGGGCTTAGCACAGTATCTGGAACATAGCAGGTGCTTAGTAAATACTTTTTAAATGGCTGAATTTCATTTGATTAGATCTAGTTCAAAGTTTCACACTGTCAAGGTGCTTTTGACTCCTGAATTTCTCATCTAGCATTCTTGTAATTCTTTCCAGCCTGACATAATGATCAAATTACATGATTATATCTTTTACACTTTTATCTAATAATTTTTCAAAACATTAAATGGTACAGGGTCAAAAACAGTCCCTTGATCTATTCCATTGGAGAATGTCTATTAAGTTGACATGGAAATGTTAACAAATGCTCTTTGCCCATCTAGTTCTGCATCTATCTGTCTGTTTCCCTCTAATTCATTCCTGTCTTCTACCCAGACAGAATCTGAGATACTTTGTTAAAAGCTTTACTTAAATCTCGATGTCTATAGCAATCTATAGCCACACCATTCCTTTTATAAATTAATTCAGGAATGCTATTTTAAAAAAGATGAAAATAGGTTTGTTCTTTTTCATATCTTTCTGTAGAGAAGTTCTTCAAATATTTTGTTAATGAATCATCCTAGAATTTTCTCATGAACCAAAGTCAAACTAATTGACCAGTAGTTTGCAGACTCCCTCCCCTCCCCTCCCCTCCCCACTCCTCTCCTCTCCTCTCCTCAAAATCATTGCTAAAACATATCTGCTGAAGGTGACTGAATTACAGCAGAATTACTTCAAATCCTAAAAAATGATGCATTAAAGTGCTATAGGCAATGGGGCAGCAAATTTGGAAACTCAGCAAAGGATTAGAAAAGATCAGTTTCTGTACCAATCCTAAAGAAGGGTCAAACCAAAAAATGTTCAAATTATCAAATAGTTGCACTCATTTCCATGCCAGCAAGGTTATTCTTAAGATTCTTCAAGCTAGACTTTAGCAATATGAGAACCAGGAATTGCCAAGAAAATAGGTTGGTTTCAGAAGAAGCAAAGGAAGTAGACCAAATAGCCAACATTCTCTGAATTTGAGAGAAAGCAAGTGAGCTACTGAAAAGTATTTACTTCTCCTAAAGGCTTTGACTGTGCAGATCAAAACAAAATATGGCAAATCTTCAGAGATGGGAGGACCAGATCATCTAACTTGCCTCCTGAGGAAGTTACATGTTAAGTCAAGAAGTCACAGAATAAAAAATGTAAAAATGTATTGGTTTAAGATTGGGAAAGGAGTATGACAAGGCCCTATATTACCTCTTTATTTAATTTATATGCAGAGCATATCATGTGAAATGCCAGACTGGATGAATCAAAAGCTTGAATTAAGGCTTTAATATCAACATTGTTAAATATGCAGATAATACCACTCTTATGGCAGCAAGTGAAAAGGAATGGAGAAGCCTCTTGGTGAAGAGAGAGAGAGTGGAGAGAGTATAATGCATTATTGGTGGGGTTGTGAATTGATCCAACCATTCTGGAGAGCAGTTTGAACTACACCCAAAGGGCAATAAAACTGTGAATATACTAGGATCCAGCAATACAACTATAGGTCTATATCTCAAAGAGATTAAAAAAAAAAAAGGTGAGGGAAAGCCCATATGTATACAAATCATTCTTTTTGCAGTGGCATAGAGTTGGAAATTTAGGGGATACCAATCAATTGGGAATGACTGAGCAAGTTGTGATAGAGTACTATTGTTCTGTAAGAAATCGTGAACAGGCAGACTTTAGAAAAGCCTGGAGAGACTTGCATGAACTGATGCTGGGTGAAAGGAGCAGAACCAGAACATTGTACACATAAACAGCAACATTGACTGATGATCAACAATGATGGATTTAGCTCTTCACAACAGTAAAATGATCACAGACAATTCTGAAGGACTTGTGAAGGAACTCCATAGTTCTGATTGCAGACCAAAGCATACTATTTTCAATTCTTATGCTTCTTCCTTTCTCATGGTTATCCCCCTTTTATTCTGATTTTTTTCACATGACTAATAGGGAAATATGTTTAAAATAGTTGTACATGTATCAGATTACTCACTGTCAAGACATTGGGGGAGGGTAGAGAGGGAGGGTGAAAAATGTGGAACTCAAAACCTTACAAAAAATGAATGTTGAAATCTATCTTTGCATGTTGTTGGAAAAATAAATATTTTTTAAAAGGAGAGTGCAAAAGCTATTTTGATAAAAAAAAAAAAAGCTAAGATCTTGGCTACTGGCTCCATCACTTCCTGACAAGCAGAGGAAGAAGAAATGGAACCATTTCTTGGGCTTAAAGATCATTGCAGATGATGACTGCAGTCATGTTAATAAATTCTTAGTTCTTGGAAAAGTTGGACAGTATAATTAAAAAGCAGTGAGATCACCTTGCCAACAAATGTCTGTGTAGTCAAAAAGATGGATTTTCCCACTAGGAATCAATGTATGACTGTGGCAGTTGGACTATGAGGAAATCTGAGTATCAAGAATTGATATCTTCAAATTGTATCAGAGAAGACTTTTAAGAGTCCCTTTGATAGCAAGGAGACCCAATCAGTCTATATTTAAGAGAAATTAATTTAAGCTATTCACTGAAAGATAAAATACTTAAGCTTGAGCTTAAAAATTTTGAACACATAATGAGAAGACTGGACTCATTGGAAAAGATCCTGAAGGGAAAGATTAAAGTCAAAAGGAAAAGAGGATGGCAGAGGATGTTAAAGATAGATAGTCACGGAAACAATTAACATGAACTTTGTCAGACACTGAGAAATAATAAAGAATAGAGGACCTGATGTACTATGATTCATAAGGTGACAGACTTAGACACAACCAAATGACTGAACAACAAAATATAAACTATTCTGTTTTTTAACTCCTATGCAAACTGGACCCAACCTATAGTCTTATTAGATGCTATTCTAACTTCCACATTCTTCAGTGTAAACAAACAGACTTCTGTTTTCCTCAAGCATGAAACTGGATTTTCTGCCTTTGTGTTTTTGCCCTGGTACTCCCATAAGCCTGGAATGTGCTCCCCTCTTATCTCTTTTAGAATCCTTCTCTTTCTGCAAGTTACAGCTAATACACAATCTTCTGGAATTGTTTCTTGATCCTCTCAACCACTACTATCTTACCTTTCAAATTCCCTTGTTCCCTTCTTTGTATATACTTTTAACAGTTCATTTGTTTTTATCCCATATATATTTTAATATGTACTTCTCCATTAGAATGTAAACTCCTTGTGGGAGTTGGGTGGTACAGTGGATAGAGTATTGATATTGGAGTCAGGAGGGTAGGAGTTCAAATCTAGCCTCAAACACTTGATTTATTAGCTACGGGACCTTGGGCAAGTCCCTTAACACTGATTGCCTCACATCCAGGGCCTCTCTGGTCATCCTGTTTCATATCTGATCACTGGACCCAGATGGCTCTGGAAGAGAAAGTGAGACTGGTGACTAGAATCCAATGCACATGCTTGTCATGGTATTACTTCTCTGATGTCAAGGTCTTCTTTGAAATGAAGGACAAAGAGACAGGTAGGTGGTACAATGGCTAGAGCATCAGCCCTGGAATCAGAAGGACTTGAGTTGAAATTTGGCCTCAGACACTTAATAATTGCCTAGCGGTGTGACCTTGGACAAGTTATTCTTAACCCCATTTTCTTTTCTTTTTTTTTAAGGATTTGTCAAGGCAAATGAGGTTAAGTGGCTTGCCCAAGGCCACACCGCTAGGTAATTATTAAGTGTCTGAGCCCAAATTTGAACCCAGGTACTCCTGACTCCAGGGCCAGTGCTTTATCCACTGCACCACCTAGCCACGCCCCCCCCCCCATTTTCTTAAATAAATATAACAAATTTAAAAAAGAAATGAAGGACAAAACTTTGTGGGAAAGGATTTTTTTCACTTTGTATTTATTAGTGCCAAGCATAAGGGTTAGTACTTAATAAATACTATGCTTATTCATTAACTGATTGATCCTTAACTCCTTACTCCCACTGACCCCATTTGTCTAGTATGTTGTCAATTCTTATAATTTATATATTCTGAGGTCTCTTGTACATGTCTCTTCTCTACTCTCATGACAACTACACTAGGCCAGGAACTCTCATCAAGATTATTGCGATAACTTCCCAATTAATTGGTCACTCTGTCTCAAATTTCTCCTTCTTCTAGTCTATCCTCCACTGAACTGCCAAAGTAATGGGCCTAAAACATTGGACTGTCGCGTCACTCAGTTACCCAATCAATTCTAGTTGTTTCCTACCATTTCCATAATCAAATACCAAGTTGTACAGATTTCATGCCCTGCACAACCTGGGCCTTCCTAACTTTCTAGTTTTCTTATATTATGTCCGCATCTCATATTCTACGACTTGACTGAACTATTTGCTGTTCGTTGAACTAAACACTCCATCTTTTCTTCTCTTCACTATGCCATTTTGCTGGTTTCTCCCAGGTCAAGAATGTCCTCTTTCTTCACTTCTACTTCCTGACTTGACTTTCATTAAGATTCAACTCAAATTACACCTTTTGGAGAAGGCTTTGCTTCATCTCCTTCAGTGCTGATGTCTTGCCTTTGTCATTATCTTCCATTTGCTCAATATGCATCTTGAACATAGATAATTGCATGCATATTGTCTGTCCCACTAGAATGTGAATTAATTGAAGATAGGGACCATGCTTTTACTTTTTCTTTGTATTCCTCTAGCATTCAGCACAGTGCCAGGAATATATTAAGTACCTAATGAATTCTTGCTAACTAACTGATTGACATCCTCTATGCACCATCCTCTAATACAAGAAAGAATTCCCTTCTGTCTCTATTAGAGGGGGCTCCAAAAGACTTGGTGCTATTTAAAATCATTTCTTGCTTTCCACTCTAAGTAGCAACATTTATAAAAGAATATTTTATTTCTCCCTGAAAACCTGCAGTATAAATATAAGTTACTTTAATACTTTAAATTTCTTTTCAAATATGGAGACCATCTTATATGTTGTACCTATCTAGTTAAATAACTGTGCTGATAGAAACACAAACATTGTCTGAAAATCACTGAAAAATTCTCCTTGCCCTGAATCTCTTCCAGTTCTGAATCCAGATCTATTATCTGTTGGGACCATTACTCAAGGAAGGGAGAAGATAGTTTAGAGATTCAAAGAAATTCAGGTGGGATTCAACTGGTTTGACTTACTGTTGCTCTTGGTGTCATTCTGGGAAAATAACCTGAGGGCCAATTGGAAATACATTTCACTTTCTGAAATCACCTTTGTCTTATGTTGAATAAATTCTTCCCCTAATGCCCCAGACAGCCAGGGTTCTTTGACCACAAGTTGTCTTTTCTGTTTGTCATAACTGCATACACTCACATCATCAGTAACATGAAGTATGATAAAATGCAAGAGAGAAGCTTTCCCCACTGCAGTGAAATGACATTCATGACTGCGGTGAGCTGCAGAACAAGAAGGGAGAAAGGAACATTGAAGTTGAAATGTGTGGTCCCCAGAACCCTAGTATCCTATATAATCCCTTTCCCCTCCCTATAATAGTAGGTTAACTAAGACTGGGCAATCAGAGTGATTGTCACTAGAGATAATCTGGAACAATAAAGTATGTTGAGATTTCTTTAGTACCTAGACTAGAGCTGTGCACATGGTAAAATTAAATATGTGATTCCTTTTGATGAATTTGTTTAGAGTCTGGTTCTTTAAGCTACACATTAATCTTTCTTTAAGCAGGGTAAGCTGTATAAATTCCACAGGCATTACTGTGGAAAGGACTTCCACAGTATACATGGGTATGATAAAGACACAACTCTAGCCAACACACAAATTATAAATATCCATGCAGAAGTCATATTAAATGAGTTGAATAGGTAATAATGGTGCAGACAAAACTGCCCCACCACATTTCTGCAGATACAGAGTAATGCAGTCTAAAGGGAGAAAGGAAAGGAGTTGGGGAGTGCAGTCAGTTCACATACTTTGCAGTGTTGGGTGTTTTCCAGCACTTTTTCCCACAACAGTGTCTTCTTGTGCTTTGTTTGGATTGAGTCCCTCTAAAAGTAAAACAAAAAGGATATATCCTCTTAGCATTTCCTCCAAATAGCTCATGAGCTTGTCACTAGCTTGCTAAATGGTCTCAAAATCCAAGCCTATGTTGAATTCAAGGTAACAGCCTTTGATGTGCCTGCTGTGTTTTTGTTTCATGATTCCCAAAGGATGCATACTTATGGATCTTATCAAGAGGGAATTAAATTAACAGGGATTTAAAGTCTGAGAAATTAACCATCTGCTTCTATCATCACCAATATATTATCTTGAAGCAAATCACTTTCTCAAGACCTCAGTTTCAGGGCAGCTAGGTGGCACAGTGGATAAAGCACCCGCCCTGGAGTCAGGAGTACCTGGGTTCAAATCCAGTCTCAGACACTTAATAATTACCTAGCTGTGTGGCCTTGGGCAAGCCACTTAACCCCATTTGCCTTGCAAAAACATAAAAAAAAAAAGACCTCAGTTTCTTCATATGCAAAATGAGTGGCTTGTCTAGAGGGATCTCTAAGGTTCTCTAAACTCTAAATTCAATGCTCCTGTAAGTTTATAATTATTGAAACTACTTTCAAGTCCAACTCCTTTAATAGCCAGGGGTTGAATGGGACATAGGACAAGTGGAGTTTTCTGATTTTGTTTACATGAGCAAACTTCCTCGAACTACCTGACTTTCCTGTTTAATTCACTCAGTTTCCATGGCCTAGTCCTCTAATCCAACTCAATTCCATACAGAGGTGGGCACAGTCTTGATCTTGTCATGAATTTGTCATAGAAATTCCATACCTTTTTCTTAGTCCATATTACAGTCATTGTCTTCTTTTTCCTCACTGTGAACCTCATTCCCTCTTCCTCTCAGTCCTTTCCCAGATCATCAGTGCTAGTTGATTATGGTGGCTGAGGATGCAGTACATCACTTCACTGATTACATTTTCCCTCCTTTTCTATTCTTGAGCCTATGTTCAACTTGATGCCATCTTTTAGTCTAGAATCTCCTTCCCCCTAAGTCTATCACACCTAATTGCAATTAAAGATTGGGATCACTGTCTACATCCATCATTTCTAGACATTTACTTCTGAAAATCACAAAACTAGGCTCATTGGATCAGCTATACATTTAAGTTACTTGATCTTGCCTGGGACTTCACTTTAGCAAAAGAATTTTGCAACATTCTTTATTAATTTGCTATCCCAACTGCTATAAGTTGTTCTTCCTCAAGCTTTCCACGAAACCTCTTCCCCTTCCATTCAGATGAGAACCTTGCCTTAAACATGACTAAACATAATGAAGTAATTTATCAGGAACTCCCCATTTCCCCTTCCTTGTCGCATAGCATATCTTTCCCTATCTCTTTCCTACATACCTGACTGAGATAAAAAAAAGTAACCCTTCAAAACATTTTTCAAGGTCAACATTTCTATATGCTCCTTGATCTCATCTCTTCTTCTCTGCTGCAGAAGATTGTCTGAATTATTATTCCCACTTTCTCTCTACTCTTCAGTAATTCCTTATCTCCTGGTTCTGTCTCTGCTGCCTACAAATACATATTTTCCCCTTTTCTTTAAGAAATACCTCACTTGATCCATTCATTCTTTTTCTTAAAATTCATAATTTACTTGTTTGTTTATTTATTTATTTTACATTCTTTAAAAATTCCAAGGCCAAATTCTCTCATTCTGACCCTTCTACCCACTGAGGAGGTAGACAAAATATATTCATGTAAAATCATGTAAAACATTTTTTCCATGTTCACTAAATTTTTAAAAAACAATAAAAAGGAAGAAAACATGAATATTATACTTCAGTTTTCATTTAGAGTTCATCAGTTCTCTCTCTGGAGATGTATAGCATTTTTTATTCCTGAAAACTTTGGAATTGTCTTGGATAATTCAATTTATCAGAGTAGCCAAGTCTTTCATTGCAACATTGTTATTGTGAATAAAGATTTTCTGATTCTTTATGCTTCACTTTGTATCTGTTCATATAGGTCTTAACCATGTTTTGTTTTTTTTCTGAGACGACTGTGGTGTCTTTTTTATATCATAATCATATTCTGTTGCAAGCCTATCACAACTTGGACAGCCATTCCTCAATTGATTCCTAATCCTTTCCCAGTACAAAAAGAGCTACTTTAAATATTTTTGTACCTATGTGACCCTTTCCTTTTTTCTCTCTGATCTCTTTAGTCTACAGACTTAGTAATGCTATTGCTGGATCAAAAGATATGGAGAGCTTTATAACCCTTTAGACATAGTTCCAAATTGCTCTCCAGAATGATTGGACCAGCTCACAGCTCCATCAATAGTTTATCATCATACCTATTTTCCCATATTCCATCCAGGATTTGACATTTCTGACAGGGGAAGTTGCAAATTCAGTGTCATTTTAAGTTAGTTTTTAAAAAATCAATAGTAGCAATTTAGAGCATTTTTCATGTGACAAAACATCTCTTTGATTTATTTTATTGAAAACTACCTGTTCATATTCTTATAAATTAGAATGGCTTTTATTTTTATAAATTTAACTGAGTTCATTTTCTTGTACAAAATGATTAATATAGAAATATGTTATGTGATTGTGTATGTAGACTCTATATCTTGTTACTTACCATCAATGGAAAGAGGGAGGAAAAAGGGACAGGGATAAAATTTGGAACTCAAAATTTTTTAGTAAAAAATTCTTTTAACATGTAATTGGGGGGGTGGGGTGGAGCCAAGATGGTGACAAGAAGGGATCTAGTCTTAGGAGCTCTCTGATAAAACTCATTAACTAAGGACTCTAACTAAACTTTCGAAAGACAGAACCCACAAAGGGACCCAGTGAGGCAGTTCTCCTACTCAAGGTAACCTGGAAAAGAGCAGAAAGGCTCTGCTTCCAGGGTCGGAGGCGCAGTCCGCCAGAGGGGTGGTCCGCCAGAGCAAGAGACTTCAGCCTCCTGGAGGCGGCTCATAGCAGCGGGGGAGTCTCCTGAGTTGCACTCAGGGGAGCACCAGGCACAAAGTGGGGGAACAGTGGGGGACCTCTGCCAGAGCAAGCACGAGGAGCCCAGCCCTGAGGGCACACAGCAAGCAGCTTGGTCTTTCCACAGCCCAGACCCTGAAACAGAAGCAGGGGGAGCTGGTAAGCAGGAGCCCCCAGGGCATGAGCCCATTGAGCTGAGGGACGGGAGTGAAAAGAGAGAGACTGTTGAGCTCTGTCCTCTGCCCCTGGAATAGGACTCTGGGGCTCTGACCACATTCAGATCCTTATCCCAGTCTAGGCCCCCCCCCATAGAACAAAAGGGCCCCCCCACCTCGGCCCCATGGCAAAGGGGGTGCTTATGGTCATTCACAGACTGGGAGGGAGGACAGAGCCTCACACACTGAGACCCCTGTGGGAGTGTCCCAAAAACTCAGGAAGCACCCCAAAACCAGGCCCAGGCTGGGAAAATGAGCAAGCAGAGAAATAAGAGGAAGACTATTGAGAAATATTTCGCGAATGAGCACAAGAAGGATCAAAATACTCAGTCTGAAGATGACAAAGCACAAGCTCCTGCATCTAAAGACTCCAAGAAAAACAGAAATTGGGCTCAGGCTATAACAGAGTTCAAAAAAGACTTTGAAAATCAAATGAGGGAGTTGGAAGAAAAACTGGGAAAAGAAAGGAGAGAGATGCAGGAAAAACATGAAAATGAAGTCAGCAGCTAAGTCAAGGAAATCCAAAAAAATGCTGAAGAAAATAGCATGCTAAAAACCAGCCTTGGTCAAATGGATAAAACAGTTCAAAAAGTTATTGAGGAGAAGAATGCTTTAAAAAGCAAAATTGGCCAGATGGAAAAAGAGATAAGAAAACTCTCTGAGGAGAACAAATCCTTCAGACAAAGAATAGAATTCAGGGAGATTGATGAATTTACCAGAAATCAGGAATCAATACTACAAAACAAAAAAAAATGAAAAATTAGAAGAAAATGTGAAATATCTCATTGAAAAAACAACTGATATGGAAAACAGACTTAGGAAAGATAATTTAGAAATTATTGGAATACCTGAAAGTCATGATCAGGAAAAGAGCCTTGACATCATTTTCAAAGAATTACTACAGGATAATTGCCCTGATATTCTAGAAGCAGAGGGCAAAATAGAAATGGAAAAAATCCACCCATCCCCCTGAGAAAGAGATCCCAAAAAACCAACGCCTAGGAATATTATAGCCAAGTTCCAGAACTCCCAAGTCAAAGAGAAAATATTACAAGCAGCCAGAAGGACACAGTTCAAATATTGTGGAGCTGCAGTCAGGATCACACAGGACTTAGCAGAAACTACATTGGAAGCTCATAGGGCTTGGAATACAATATACTGGAAGGCAAAAGAGCTTAGAATGCAGCCAAGAATGAACTACCCAGCAAGGCTGAATGTCCTCTTCCAGGGAAAAAGATGGACTTTCAATGAACCAGGGGAATTTCAAATGTTCCTCAAAAGGAACAGAGCTGAACAGAAGGTTTGATCTTCAGATACAGGACTCAGGTGAAGCATGGAGATTGGAGGAGAGGGGGGAAATATGAGGGACTTAATGAGGATGAACTGTATGTATAGAAAAATGATACTGATAATGAATCTTCTCAGTTAATAGAGCAGGTAGAGGGAGCTTATAAAGTTGAAGCACAGGAGAAAGCTGAATTTGAAGATAAAATATGGTGTAAAAATGGAGTCAATAGAAAAAAGGGAAATGGAATGGGAGAAAGAAAAAGGAGAGGGGGAATAGTCCAAGATGTTTCACATAATAAGATTTTTTTTATTATAATGAGCTATTGTAATGATATGGAAGGGGGAGGCAAGGGGGAATGAGGGAAACTTTGCTCTCATCAGAGATGGCTAGGAGAGGAAACAGCAAATATACTCAATGGGGTATAGACATCTGGAGTAAGAAGGAGGGGGGAGCAGGGGGAAGGGATGGGGATGTGAATAAAGGAGGACAGGATGGACCATGGGGGGAGACTGGTCAGATATAACACATTTTCTTTTTTACTTCTTGCAAGGGGCTGGGATTGGATGGCCTGTCCGGGACCACAGGACCAGGTGGATTCTGGGCCTAAGGGGTGGTATGGGGGCTCAGGGCTTCTTGGCCCCAGGACCAGGGATCTGTCTGCTGCACCACTCAGAGACCCTACAGCAGAGTGAGAGTGAAAGGAGAGAGAAAATATAGTACATGGTAGTGGAGAAATAAGAAAGGAGGGAGTTGCGATCAGCAATGGCAACGGTGGAAAATTATGGAAGTAACTTTTGTGATGGACTTATCATAAAGAATGTAATCCACCAGTGACAGAGTTGTTGGTGTTGGAACAAAGACTGAAGCACATTTTTTGTTATTATTATTTGGGGGAGGGTGCAAGGCAAGTGGGGATGGGTGGCCTGCCTGGGGCCACATAGCAGGGTGATCTTTGGGTGTCTGGGGCCGGATTTGGACCCAGGTGCTCCTGGCTCAAGGGCCAATGCTCTGTCTGCCACCCAGCCACCCCTACTATTATTACTATTTTATTTTATTTTCTGTCTTTTTTTTTCTTTTTGGTTTTTGCAGGCCAGTGGGGAACGGGTGGCTTGCATGTCACATGGCTGGGTGATTGTTGGGTTTATGAGACTGGATATGGACTCGGGTGCTCATGGCTCCAGGGCTGGTGCTTCCTCCATTGTGTCAACTGGCCATACCTACAATTATTACTATTTTTTTTAATTTAATTTTTTTTCTCTCCCTTTTACTTTTTTTGCCCAAACAAGTCTATCTATATTCATGGGGGGAGGGGTATTTTGTTTACTTGTAAACAAGAATATTTTATTAATGTAAAAAAACATTTGTACAAAATGAGAATAAAAAAGAAAAAGATAGATCTATGAGAGATAAAAAGACAAAAAAAACATGTCATTGGAGAAAATCTATTAAATTAAAAAACAAAAAACATTAACTCAGATCCTCAAATATTTGAGAAAAGAGGGCTTTATCAAAGAAATATTAAATATTTTGATATTAAATATTTAAATATTTTGATATTATTAAATAATTTGATATTAAATATTTTGATATTACATCATTTATGATACCTTTTAGCAACATTTCTTATATTCCCTGATTATTTCTTTTAATTAAGAATATTTTTGCTTTTGCTTTGTCTGAAATCTTGATAGCTACCTCAGCTTTTTTATTTCAGCTGACATAATATGTTCAATCCATTCATTCTTGTTATTTAATTCCTCTTTCTCCCTCATGATTAAATTTCATAAGTAAGCTATTCACATTAGGTTCTCCATTTCCTCTTCCACTTTTTTTAAATCTCTGCAAACTATTTTCTGACCTCATATTCCAGTGAAAATACTTTCTCCAAGTTATCAATGTCTTAGTTGATTAATATAATGGTTTTCCTCAGTTCTTATCCATCTTTGCCTTTTGCATCATCTGACACTATTTATTTACTGAATACTCTCTTCTTTAGATTTTATTATTTATTTATTCATTCATTCCTTTGTTTGTTTGTTTGTTTGTTTTTGCTAGACAATGGGGTTAAGTGGCTTGCCCAAGGCCACACAGCTAGGTAATTATTAAGTATCTGAGGCCGAATTTGAACTCAGGTACTCCTGACTCCAGGACTGATGCTCTATCCACTGCACCACCTAGCCGCCTCTCTTTAGCTTTTTCTTAGGTTTTTTCAAGGCAAACAGGGTTAAGTGCCTTGCCCAAGGCCACACAGCTAGGTAATTATTAAGTGTCTGAGACCGGATTTGAACCCAGGTACTCCTGACTCCAGGGCTGGTGCTTTATCCACTACACCACCTAGCCACCCCTCTCTTTAGCTTTTCTTGATGCTATTCCCTTCTGGTTCTAATTTTGGCCTAACAATCAATACCAAGAAAACACAGATGCTCCATCAGACACATGTGGATCCATTGGTTTCAGCAAATGAAGAAGTTTTAAATACTATGGATAAATTCACTTACCTTTGCATTGTACTTTGCATTGAGATACATATTGATAATAAGGGTGACACTGGCATTGCCAGAACTAGCTCAGTATTTGGGAGGCTCCAAAAGAAAGTGTGGGAGAGAAGAGGTATTAGATTGCCTACCAAATTGAAGCTCTACAGCACCATTGTGATGAACTCATTGGTGTGTCCCTGTGGAACCTAAATAATCTATCACCACTATTCCAGGAAACTGAATCACTTCCATTTTAATTGTTTTAGGAAGATTTTGAAGATCACTTGGCAAGAGAAGATACCAGCCACTGAAGTCCTTTCTTGAGCTAAATTGCCAAGCAATCAAACATTACTTTCAAACTCTGATGGGCTAGCTACATTGTTTGAAGCCCAAATGTATGTTTGCCAAAAAAATACTATTTGATGGAGAACTCACACAGGGCAAGCCCTAAAGCAGGGTCAAAAAAGTGATAGAAGGCCACTCTCTAGGTTTCTCTTAAGAACTTTGGAATTGACTGTGAGACACAGGAGACGCTTGGCACAGAATAGTCCAGTATGGTGTGCCCTCATCAGAGAGGAGGCTATGTTCTATAAACAAAGCAGAATTGAAGTAACTCAAAGGGAACATGAGATGTACAAGTTAAAAGAATCCATCTTACTTGTTCATGAGAATGACTTGTGATTGATCTGGGTTGTATTAATCTGGTCAACCCCAGTTGGACATACTACAAGACTTACCATATTGATGTCATTTTGGTCCTCTTTGAAAATAAGGAAACACCTAACCAATTATTATTATTATTATTATGTTAGTTGGTATGCAGTCAGCTACGGTTTTTGTACTATCTGACTTTATTTGATGGCTATTTGGTGGCACAAGAGAAGATTCAAACTGAATTAGGGAGAGGAATTACTATTATAAAAACAAAATGGCATCAATAAAATATTGTAAAATGTGAATAGCTTCAATGGACTTCAAAGTTGACATCAATCCAAAATGTCTTATAGGAGAGAGTTCATTTCCTTTCAGGCTTCCTGAGTAGAAACATTGCATCTATAATTAGGGATATGATCTCTGATTCTTTCTCCTCAACAAAAGGGATAAAGTGATCTAACCATACCCAGATCAAGGTAAGTGAGACTATTCAACAGAGTAGGCATGATGGTTGAAACAGGATATATACTAAGCCTCAAGGCAGTTAGGTTGACCAGGGGATGGTTCTTTGGGCCTGGAGTCAGAAGGATCTGAATTCAAATCCAGTCACAAACAATTGCTAGCTCTGTGACCCAGAGCAAGTCACTTAATCTTATTTGCCTCAGTTTCTCATCTGTACAATAAGCTAGAGAAAGAAATGGTAACTCCAGTAGCTTTGCCAAGAAGACCTTAAATGGGACCATGAAGAGTCAGATGACTGAAACAATTCATCAGCAATACTACCAAGCCCAAGAATGAGTAAAAGGAATTAGGGGTGAATAGAAAGGTGAAGATGAGTGGTTCCATTTGGATATTGCCTTTGTGATCATCTTTGTTTCTCACAAGGTCATTTTTAGAACTGGGCTTTAGATCTCTATTGCCTCCAGCCACAATTACACCAAAGCCTCTAGCCTGCATCTGAGAGCTTGGTCCTGGGATGTACTCTATACTGAGTAAGGGGGAGGTCAAACACTTTAAGAGTGACAAGACACAGGGATGACTGAGGCAAACATAACAAACCCTAAATTGATCATGTTTCCTAAGAAACCTTTGCTGACTTCCACTTCTCTTTTTCATTGGGTTAGTGTTCTGACATTCACTTCTAGAACTTAAAGACCAATGGAAAATGTCATATATTCTTCCTTAATTCTAGAGAATTGCTGTTTTTTCAGTCAGAAGAGATTGATTTTTTTAAATCAGTCAACTAGAATGGATGACCTTCTATGTGAAACCTGAAATTCCCTTTGTCTATCTAATGTTTGTGGAATCCCCAACATAAAAATTGCTACCTGATACTCTCAAAAGGTGAACAAAATTAAAAAATATTGATGATTACAAAGATGATGACATTATATGGGTGTGCCTACATAGCTATAAATATAGGTATAGAATTAAGCTCCCAAATTAATAACCAATGAATTTTTTGTCTATGACTAAGCTTCTTTAAAGGTCATTTCTCTGTGTCTTGTTTTTTCTCCTCCACTCTCTGTTTAAAGCCCCTTCCAAGAATTGCCCTTTTCCTTCAAGAATATTGGCATTCTTCTGAAAAATATCTTTGTTTAATTCCACTTGATTAGAATTAGTCAGTCAGTCAACAGACTTTTATTAAAGATTTATCATATCTTAGATACCATGCTAAATGTTGAGTTACAAACATTCTGTGTCTTCCAGAGATTCCGTATACCAATGGAGGCGATAACATGCAAAATTAAAGGGCAGTTAGGGGGTACTGTAGTGGATAGAGTGCTGATCCTGAAGTCCTGAAGTCAAGGAGATTCATCTTTCTAAGTTCTCCCCTCAGAGATTTATTGACTGGGTGACTCTGGGCAAGTCACTTAACCCAGGTTGCCTCAGTTTCCTTATCTGTAAAATGAGCTGGGAAAGGGAATATCAAGTCACTCTAATATCTTTGTCAGGAAACCCCAAATGGGGTCATGAAGCATTGGACATGATTAAACAACAAGAATGACTTATAAATCAAATGGAAGGAGTATGACTCTGTGGAGAGAACAGTGGGTCTGAAGTCAGGTAGACCTAAGTTTAATTCCAGTCTTGGACATTTCCTAGCTGTATAACCCTGGGTAAGTCACTTACCTGATGATTTCCTGACAAAATGGATCCACTGGATTCACTGGAGGATGAAATTGCAAACCATTCCAGCATGTTTGCTAAGAAATCCTCAAATGGGGTGGTCAGACTGAATAACTGAATAACATTAATTGAATAAAAAGCTGAATTAAAAAAATCATAGTGGAGAAAGCATTAGCAACTGAGGAACCTGGGAAAAGCCTCTTTTGGAAGGTTTTTGTTAAGACTAGAAGGAATTAAGATGTCTTTTCTTTCATCCTCATAGTTTTCCTCATATCCTTCCTTCTTGCCTCCCAAGTTTTCCCAGAAAACAAACAATATTTTTTTAAGTAAGAAAAAGAGGAGAAAAAAAAATCATTACAACAGATAAATACATTGGAAAAGGCCCAAAATGTGTACAATTTGTAAAACCTAGAGATCTTTCATCTCTGTGAAGGGGTGACTTGGGAGCAACCTCTCACATTTCTTGTCACATTCAATCTTACAAAGAACCTCACATGTCAAAAAGAGGAATTTAAATTGGATCTTGGACTATTTCAGAATTATCCTCAGTTATATCTAGATATTTGGAATTATATTTTTATTTGTCTTCCTCTGTCTTTTTTATGTATCTTACTTCCCCATCATACTAGGGGAGTTCCAAGGACACAGAATTTATGTCTACCTTATTAAACACAACTTCAAAATTGAGAGACCCTTATTCTCTTAGCCTACCCTTCCCACCCTGTTCCCCTAGACTCACCTATCTGGTATTTCCTCAAAGCAAGCACACTTAGCATAAGTAGCCAGGAAGTAAATGATTCTTTCCTCCTACTCTGATTCTCCATTTATACTCTGTAGACAGAGTCTTGATCTCTTCAAAAAGTATGCATTTAATCTTACCCCAGTTAAGAGAAACACAAATCCCCAAAGTCTATACCATTTGCTGATTCCAAAAATGAACTTCAGTTTATTTATATATACTGGCTTTCTAACCCTTATCCATACCCAATATGGGCTGTGCCAAGGTTTTGTCTTCCCATTGCTGCCATCCAGGATATATGTCACCAGACAGAACCTTCTCTTGATTGGAGGGCATGAGTGAGTCTGTAGGTAAAGACAGGAAATACTGGAGAATAATTACTGTCAGTTGTTGGGGAGACCCAGATTATTGACTGGGGGAGGTGGAGACTGGTACAAAGTCATTCACACAGCTGGCATTTATAAATGTCAATAAAATTAAATTGATATAAGAAAGTACTAAGACTAATGGAGAAGACAAGAGCACATGCTCATGGAGTCCACAATATGATAAAGGAAAAATAGTTCCATTCCTAAGGGAGCCCCAGGTTTAATGAAAGTACAAATGAATTGGGGCAGCTAGGTGGCATAGTGGATAAAGCACTGGCCTTGGAGTCAGGAATACCTAGGTTCAAATCTGGTCTCAGATACTTAATAATTTACCTAGCTGTGTGGCCTTGGGCAAGCCACTTAACCCCATTTGCCTTGCAAAAATAAACCTAAAAAAGAAAAAAAAAAGAAAGTACAAATGAATTAAAGGACATTTATTAAGTACTTACTAAGTAGAAAGCACTATTTTTAGTCCTGGGGCTATAAATAGAAACATGAGACCATGACCTATGAACACATACTCTACCCAAAACATGGCCCTTCCAAGGACCAATCTTCCCTGTTCATATTGCTTCTGAGTATCATAATCTTGAAACCAAGTTTGCATTCTCTCTCTCTCTTCACATCTCTAGATTAGTCTACTGCCAAACCTTATGTAGCTTCCTTCCCAGATATATCCCTACCCCCACCATGTCAGCCCTTTCTCTCCCTTTGAATTCCAAACACTCTTCTTTGATTCTTCATTGATTCTCATATAGATGAATGTAATGGTCTCTTAACTGGTCACCCTGCCTCAGTCTATTACTTCCCCATTCCATCCTTCAGCAATTCAAAGTTACCCTCCTCCTATACTACTCTTCTACCAAAACCCATCAGGGAATGACAGTTCCCATTGTTTACCACAATAAAATTTTAAGATGCCACCTCTTGACATTGACAGTTGAGCTCTGACCTATGCATCTAGAATTATGTCACATTACTCTCCTTTATTTACATTCCAAAAAAGGGAAATAGAATTGTCTTTAAGCCTCTGAGGACTCCACCATTTCTACATCTTTTCATGGGCTGTTCCTCATTTTATTGCACAGACTTTTCCTACCTCTGATTTCATGCATTAAAAGCCTTCCTCTTTTTATTTTTAAATAAAAACTCTGATATTATAACTGCTGACTGCTTGGGTTCAGTTCTGCCTATGATGAATCATTATTCAAACTCGGGAAAGCATGGGTGGAAATAAAACAAAATTTATTAAAAAGGTTACAAGACATAGAAAGCACTAGAGAGAGAGAGAGAGAGAGAGAGAGAGAGAGAGAGAGAGAGAGAGAGAGAGAGAGAGAGAGAGAGAGAGATAAAAGAACACCCAAGGAGCCTTGGCTAGGCCATGGTCAGAGAAGGCTGAGCCGACCCTGAACCAGGGTCCAACCCAGGTTATGCCTTGCCTCTCATCCAGAGGACAAAGGTGAACTCCCTTCCCCTGTACCGGACCTGGAATTAGGTAGAGGGTAAAGCCCAAGGAGATCAGGATACAAATTTTACATTAAACAATAAATCAGTGATACATTGAGAATGGGGGGAGGTCTCTACCCCAATCATCTTTTAAGATTACAATTGTTTCCTGTTACAATTATAATTCTCTACTTCTAGTCAATTTACATCTCAAGTGTCAATTTACACCACCACCCAAATTCTTTCTGTTACATTCAAATTCTCTTCATTTTCCCTTGCATCATTCCCCCTCAAATTATTTTAGGACCAGATTCTTCTAGGCCTTTCAGAGTCTATTTGGAGATGAATGTATTACAATGAAGGCTTCATTGAGGCAGGGTCCAGGGAATGATTGGCTGGCACAGCTGGTTGGCATCCTGCAGAGGCTGATCTTAGAGCTTATACAGCTAAGAGAAAGAAAAACTCAAGGGAAAAATGTTGAGCAACCAAAACCCAGAGATTTTGTAACAGAAAAAGCTATTTAACAGAGGTCTAATAATTTAGGAAAAAAATTAGGCCTGTAAGGGGCAAGAATTATACTTTATGATCCTAAGCCAGTATCAAAATATCTTTTATAAGAACATGGGTTCCAATATAACAGATTGATGGATGCCACATAAGTTGTAAACAAAAGCT
Source organism: Macrotis lagotis (assembly GCF_037893015.1). Classification (NCBI taxonomy): domain Eukaryota; kingdom Metazoa; phylum Chordata; class Mammalia; order Peramelemorphia; family Peramelidae; genus Macrotis; species Macrotis lagotis. The sequence continues at coordinate 23,939,301 of NC_133658.1, forward strand.
CAAAAATAGTATAAACAAATGTACTGAAAATGCCTTTTAAAAGCTGCACACATCCAAAAAGTAATTTGCAACAAAATTTTCTATTTTTGCTTTGGTCATGTTTAGAATGAACAAGAATTCTAGTTGAAGAATGGATCTCTCCTTTAAAGCTAATAGGCAATATCCTGATCCACTGGCTCACTCTCATACTTAATTATGATACACCTGGAATAATCATGGCAATTTGCTATTACAGAGGAGAGGGACACCTGGATGTGTTCCCTTATACAGACAATATTTTTTCAGTGGGTCAGGTGAGGGAACTTTAAAAAGAATTCTACCCTAGTTGAGGCTAGGGCCATTCTTTCAAAGGTCACTTACTCCATCTGAACAAACCCCATAGAGCTAAATGGTTTCATTGGCATATTGTCTTTCTATTTTATCATACCTGATGTCAGGGAGATCAATCTATTGTAATGTAGCAATTACCTATAACCAGAGATTCAGATGGCTTGAGCACTAAGGAGAACCAAGAGTGTGTCAGGTTGTAATTTGATATAAAAGATCCAGGGTAAAAAAAATCATAATTCAATTATTTCTCATGTAACTAAGGACAGTGCTGTAAATGAAATGCAATAAACAGATCTTGAGATGTGGAAACAATAATCATAATTGATATATATATATATATATATATATATATATATAATTTTTTAACAAAATCAACTTTTTGCAATGAACCCATTTAGTTATTAACTATATTTAAAATAACCAAACAGTTCTTTCTGGCTAGGAGGTTGCCCATCATCTCCATACTTCTCACATTACAATTGACTAGAGATTGCCACAGAGAAATCTCAAATCATCATCATTATTTTTATCTTCCTCATGTTACATGGGTCCTTTTCCCTCAAAGCAAATCATCACAGTTTAGTTCCAGTTTAAATATATAGCCAGAAACTTCTATATATACCAAACTACTAGTCATCTTCAGAATACAAATTATTACTTTCAGAATTCTGTAAAACCATTAGAACATCTTATGTAACTTTAAATTTCTAACATGTGTTATTGATTCCAATGCAATAAAAACAATAGTAAAAACAAACCAGGCATTGAAGCCAATTAACATGAGTTATTAAATTTTATAAAATAATATTTCTATTATATTATGCATGAATCCAGATTTATTCCACAAGGGGGTCATAATTTGTGACATTTTCCTTACCACCCCTTCAAAACAAACACATGTTAATTCCAGGCTTTAATATTACAATATTCAAATAACTTACATATTCACAAGAGAACCAAACACTGTTAATATAATTTCTTTGAAGTTAAAAAAGAATATCACATAACTGATAAATAAATACATATATATATATATAAAATATATTCCCTTCCATACACATATGATAGATGATGAGACAAAGATTACAAACTTTCTTCCTTAAACAAAAGACCTTGTGAGATTGTTGACAGTTATCAATATTGATTTAACATCAAAACAAAATCAGATTACAAAATTTAATACTATATCTCTTCCCCAAAAAGAAATCAGTATGATTCAATATTCCCAAATTCTTTGGCATATAATTTATCCCAATTATATTTTCCTTCTTAAAAACACACACAAATTTTCAAGACTTGTTATCAAACTTAGGTGACTAAATTAACCTCAGATAGTTTCTTTTTTTCTTTAAACACAAGGTGGTGACCTTTTCCTATCAAACGCCTTCCCTCCCTCTTTTCACAGCTTCTTGAGGGCAGGGAGTCTATTCCCATTAACCTAAGTCAAATACAACCTTCAGTCAATATTAGGTTAACAAAAACTTAGCTCACACCTGAAATCATGTCAAAGTTTGCCACTTACATACTTTCAAATGGTATAAGCCAATAGGCTCAGATCCCAACTTCAATAATTAATTTTAAATCAAATCTTTTTAAACAATTAAATTTAAAACCCAAACTAAAAGGAGTTAACATTTAACCCAGGTAACTGTAACTATTTCAGATATGAATTACCCACACAGACAGACACAGGAGTTTAGACACAGACACAATTCTTTTGTATCACATTGACCAAGCTGAGACTGATACCCCTGGCCAGTACCAGATCTCAGAATATAGAAACATTTTCCCACCTCTCCAGGCCAGTAGAGATGTGAAAACATCCCATTGATGTTTAAATACACATGTGCACACACATACACACATATATTTATATTATATTTTTTGAATGTACCAATTAAGACCAGTCAAAAAAATAACTTTAAGAATCAATCAGAATTTCTTGAGGAACCTCTTATATATTCATTAAGATTTTGAAGTAGCTAACCAATAGTTTAAATTGAATGCATTCTTATGTAACTTTATAAAGTTCAAATCCAGTTACTCTATTACAGAAATATTAATTATTAGCACAGGTTTAATTTAAAGATGAAATCTGAATTTCCTAGTCCCAGAAAAAGTCTTCCCCCTTTTTCCCTAACTAATTAACAACCAATCTGCCCTTTTCTCCTTGCCCCTCCCAAGCATGGGGCTTTCTCAGCCCAGCTAAATGGGGCTTGGAATTAATAAACATCTGTAGCCCAAGAAAAATGTAGTCATTGCCCAATCCTTGCCTCCTCCCCAAACCAGGAAGAAGGCATGGGGGTCCCTTGTTTTCTAAAACACCCTTCCTGCAGCGAAGCATGCATTCCACCTGCGATACAGGTTTGAGTTTCGAGTTCTTAAATTGAATATTTCGACTTCCTGTGGCCCAGGCTCGCGCCCGCCGTCGCCCCATCCCTCTCGCCGTGCCATCATTGGGGCTCGTGGGGCTGAGGTGCCCTCGCGGAGCTGGGCCCCGACCCCCAGCGGCCGAGCGCCCCCCACCCCGCCTCCGGCCTCCGTTCGTGTCCCGGGCTGTGGCGCCCCCCAGGCCCCCCATGGAGGACTACCGCCGCCTCTCCGACCAGGAGCTGATCGGGATGCTCAGACTCTACAACATCCCCCACGGGCCCGTCGTGGGTACCACCCGCAAACTCAATGAGAAGAAAATCTACAAATACAAAAGCCAGAGAACCAAGCTGAACCCCGGGCCTAGCTGCTCTTCAGACCAGTATACAGGAGCCGTCGAAGCTGAAGCTCCAACAGAAAAGGAGAAAGAGGACAACTATGACAATTACTACGAAGAGAGTTATTCAACCACCAAGACGTATGGGGACGCCGATACTACTACCATGCCAGTAGCCATGGCCAGGACCAGCTTCCAGGAGCCCCTATCCAGGACAAACTACAGCAGTGACGGTGCCAGGACATCCACCTACCACCGGCGCCCCTGGATAAGAGAGAATATCATCTACCCCTCAGAGCAGGAGGAGAACGTGGCCAGTGACCAGGCCTACTTCCACCGGGACCACAAGACCTACCAAAGTCTTTCTCGCTATGGAGCCATCGTGACTTGGTCTTCTCTTCCAGCCCAGTTGTTTCTTCTACTTTTTCCGCTTCTACCCCAGTTCCCTTGACCACCTCAAGCTTCAGTTGGCATTCCCTCCCTCCCAAGGTGGCAGCCCGCCAGGCCATTAGACCCGAGCAAAGTGCTAGGGCTGATCTCAGGAAGAATGACAGAATGGTGCCTCTTTGGATCCAGTTCCTTCTCTTCATTGGGTTTGCTCTATTTCTGGCCTTCTTCTAGTATTTCATGCAGGCCGATAATGACAACCCCTTCCATTTCCAGCAGTGAGGGGCACTTCTGGGCCCTGGGTGGAGGAGGCAGAATCCTACCCCCCCCATTTTGACCTTCTCTGCCTCTCACCCTTGTTTTCTAGCCTCTCTTCTGGGATGAATTGGGCAGGGGGTGCAGGGATATCTTCCTATTTTTGTTTGCTAGAGGTCCAGGGGAGAGCACCTCTGTGGCCCAGTTAGTTTTTCCAGGTTCTACCTATAGTGCCTTGTTGTTTGGCTGCATTATAAGCCTTTTATTGGGTTGGTTGTTTAATTAAATGTTTCTAGAAAAAGAATTGCCCTCCCCACCCCACCACCATCATCTTTGGGCAGACATGTGGGGGCAGGGGGGGGAGTTTCTATGAACACTGTCCTTGAACAAAACAGTGCTCCAGCCCCTAGCCTAGCTTTCTGAGATTTCCCCGGGAACTCACTCTTGAGATCAGGGGGATTGGGGTCCAAATACCATCGTGTTCTGGAGGACCTCGCTTCTTGACACCTCTCTTAGCGTCTTAACTACTCCATGTCACCTGATATGCCGTCTGCTGTTCCAATGATGCCATTGTTCCACCGGCATCCCTGCCTTCCAGCTGAGGGCAAGGCCACTGACCCTCCCCTTGGACCTCAGACTTGCTGGAGAAGTGAGACTGAAACCACAGTGCCAACTATCTTGCCTTTGAATTTATTCTCATATCCTTCATGAATAAAAGGATTTGTTTATTTAAAAAAAAAAAGGAATATTTCCCTTCTCCCTCCCCTCTCCCTCTGCAGAGGGTGGGGGCAGCAGAGAATGAGAGAAAGCATTTCAAAGAGAAAGGGAGTACCACCCAAGGATAATTTCCAGGAGCTCAGATGTTTTGCTTTTGTCAAGTCTAATTCCTTCCAAGGAGCAAGCACACAGCTGTGGGAGGAGTATTGGTACTGGATTCCCCCCATATTTTAATTCTCTGTCAGTTCATATAGATAGGCAAACATGTCAGTTGGACATATGCTGAACAACCTTCTTTAACAACCCTCACTCACAGTGGGGTATAAAGCAAACACACCTCAGAACTGCCATTCCTCTGGTCAAACTGAACAGGGCAGGTCAACACTAGGGCTGCTGTCAAACAGCACATTGGGTTCAGCTTTGCTGACAACCCACAAACTCAACCTTTTTCCATTTTCCAGGAAAATGTAAAAATAGAAGGAGGGCTAGAGGTCCATTAATTTTCCTACTTTCCTAAAAATATGGGATCAAAAAAAAGGGGGGGGGTTGTTGCTTCTCACCTTTGGAGCTCGATCCAATTTCCCAGTCTGGACAGAAAGAATCCCTTCATTGGTTAGCAAAATGTAGCCACTGGCTACTTGGGTTCAGTTCTGCCTATGAGGAATCATCATTCAGACTCGAAAAAGCAAGGGTGGAAATAAAACAAAAATTTATTAAAAAGGTTACAGGACATAGGAGGGACTAGGACTGGGGGGAGAGAGAGAGAGAGAGATGAACAGCCAAGTAGCCTTGGCTGGGTCATGGTCAGAGAAGACTGATCCAGCCCTGAACCAGGGTCAAACCCAGGTTTTTATGTCTTGCCTCTCATCCACAGGGCAAAAGGTAAACTCCCTTCCCCTATACTGGACCCAGAATTAGGTAGAGGGCAAAGCCCAAGAAGATCAGAATACAAATTTTACATCAAATAATGAATCAATGGTACATTAAGAATGGGGGGGGGTCTCCACTCCAAACAGCTTTTAAGATGACAGTTGTTTCTCTTACAATTATAATTCTCTACTTCCAAGTCCATTTACATCTCCACCCAAATTCTTTCTGTTACTTTCAAATTCTTTTCATCTTCCCCTGCATCTGTATCACCTGTTCTAAGAAACAGAACCTGAGTCCAGTAGTGACTGAGTGTAGCATAGTTCCTGCTTCATAGTAGATGCTTAATAAATATTTATGAATTATTAAAGGAAAAATTATCTTTCATCAACGTTCTCAGCTTTCCCTAGACCTCTCCTTTTGTTAATCATCTCCCCTTGTGCTGTGGTTATTCTTTGTGTTATGATTTTCTTCTCTCACTACATTGTTGCCACTTGGGTCAGAGGGATGCTCTTGGGGGCAAAAAGATCCAAGTCCCACTTCTATCCCAGATATTTAATGACCACACGACCCCAAATGAGCCCTTTAATATTAGCCAGTATTTAGGAAGTTTTTGAAAAGTGTTTTATATATCTTATCTCATCTGATCACAGCTACACTTGGAGGAGGCTTACTACTACCATGAAAACTGAAGCAAGACCATGGCTAAGTGACTTGCCTGAGGTCACACACCTAATAATGTCTGCGGAGAATTTTGAACTCAGGTCTTTTGGACTCCACATCCTACATTATATTCACTGCACCACCAAGCTGCCCATTGACCTCTCTGTGCCTCAGTTTCCTAATCTATAAAATGAAAGGGGGGGACTCAAACTCTAAGATCCCTTTTAATTCTAAAACCATGACTAATTCATCATAGCATTCTCATTACCTAAAATAATGTTTTGTGCTCAGTTGAGACATTCTTAATGTGGCAGGAGGCAGACTGATCCTGCAATTGATATCAGAGAATCAGAGTTGAATGCTACTTTAGATGCCTCCTAACTCTAAAATGAACTAATAAGGACCAGCACCAGAATTTGATCCCAGACTATCCAAATTCAAATCCAGCACTCCTCTTACTTTATTGCTCTGTGTCTTAAGAAAGATCTAGGTTTGAATCTCACCTCAAACCTTTCCTAGCTGTGTGCCTTTAGACAAGTCTTGTAGCCCTTCTGACACTCAGTTTCTTCATCAATAATATCTACAGTCCCTACCACACAGGGCTATTTTGATCTTTAAATAAGCTAATGTATTTAAAGTTCTTTGCAAACCTCAAAGTCATGGAAATATCTGGTATTAATAGACACATTGCAAATGTCTTGAATTGAACTGAGAAGAATTGTCCTGTGTGGTGCTGGGCTTGATTTTCTATACTGTTGAGGGTAGGAAATCCATTAATGGATTGTCTTTTGGGGCAGCTAGGGAGTGCAATGGATAGAGTCCTGGACTGGAGTCAGGAAAAATTGAAGTCAAATACAACCTCAGACACTTACTAGTTGGGTGACCCTAGAAAGTCACTCAAACTTGTTTGCCTCATTTTAGCCATTTGTAAAATGAACTGGAGAAGGAAATAGCAAACCACACCAGTATCTTTGTCAATTAATACCACATGGGGTTAAGATGAGTTGGAAACAAGTGAAAAAACTCCTGGTCAACAAAAAGAGGTGACAGTGGATGGAACACTGACCATGGAACGAAGGAGACCTGGGTTTCATCTCCTCAGATATTAACTAATCATGTGTTACAGGGTGAGAGACTTAACCATTCTCAGACTCAGTTTCCTCCTCTATAAAAGGGAAGTAATCCTAGCACCTACTTCCTAGGGTGGCTGTGAGAATGAAATGACATCACAGAGATAAAACACTTTCCAAATCTCAAAGCACTACATAAATTCTGACTTTCAATTTTATAATTGGTGTCTTCAAGTAGTACAAATGTCTGATGACAAAATTTATCTTATAGTCTGATGATTTAATTGTAAATATAAGGAGACTCCAATATATCGGAGGTATGGGGTATGAGGGTAAAGTGCCTAGCAATTGTCTCTGGGACAAAGTAAGGGTCTTCCACAGATTTCCTTAATTAATTCTTCTTTTTCCCTGAAGATCCTCTTTTCACCAATTCACCACCCCCAAATCTAAGGCTGGATTTTCCTCCCATAGCCACCTACTTGACATGTTTTTCTCACTTCCCCAGTTGTGGCCAAATAGTAACTTCCTCTCAGCAACATACTCTGATCACCTATTTTTTATTAATACAATATTATTTGTTTCCAAGAAATTCCCAGCTCCTAGGCAGTCTCTCTAGTGTGGAAGGTGAATGGGATTAAACAAAAAAACAAGCCTGGGTTTGGAAGAAAAGAGTTTTTCATGCCCAGATATTGGCTTATAGAGTAAGGAAGAGTGGGAGGTATGTTCAAGAAATTAAATTCCTTCTTTGTATATCAAAGGTTAAGGAGAAAGTTGGGGCTTTTCCTTTGAATTCCTTCCCTCTCTCACTGACCTTTTCTTTCACCCTTCCAGTCTCTATCACACATGAACAATAAGATGTCATCCCCAAATCAACATAGAAATTTTTTGCCTCATATGGTCCGATCTGATCTGAGCACGATAAATGTGACTTTTAAGCCTTTAATATGAGAACAATCCTCTCTGAACGTTATGACCATATGATTCAGCTGTTTATCAAACATCTACTATGCTTCCAATATGAAGCTAAAGGGAACATCTGGAAAGAAAGGCCTCACCTTGAATCTATCACCAATCAATCACTAAGCAGTTATGAAGACATAAATATGTACCAGATAATGTACTATAAGTCAGACATATATGTAAAAAGGAAAACATTGATTTGTAAGCTGGCCCATAGCCAGATTCTTGCCAGGAACATATAGCCAGTGGATCACAAAGCACTGGGGTCTTCTTAGTACCCAAACCAGCTCTCTAACAAGGAGAGGTATCAGACACAGTCTTTGGGCATTTAATCGTACCTACTTAGAACCATATCACTCATTGGGCCATTTGTAGACCTAACTCCTGGGTCACTTTTGTCTTTGTTGTTATTTAAACATCTCTATCCAAGTCAAGTCAAGTGAAATCAGCAAGTCCATCATGAGGTAGGCACAGACAAATATAAAAAAAACTCAGAATTGATCTCATTTCTTCAGAAATCCTGCCTGGGTCTCACTTTGCATTTTGTGAAGTGCCAATGTGTCAATGGTAATGTGTCAATGTGAAAAAATGTCAATCACCTTGCTCCAAGGGCTGTTTTTTCACCCTTCAGTGCTCACATTCTTCTATCTCATACTTTATTTTGCTCCCTCTTCTGGTAGGAAATGGAGAACTCATCCAGACTCATCCCCCTATCTTGTGGAGCAAAAGTAATTCTTCCCCACATAGTAATGGACAATTTCCTTGCACTTTTACCTATTCAGGGATCAAGTCCTCCTATGACAAAGTGAATCCTGACTGGTACATATCAAGAGAGGGGATGGACCTCAAAGGGTCATTGTTAGGTGGGAGCTTTCAAAGTCATCTGTTCAATTGCCTCATTTATGTATTAGGAAACTGAGGTCCAAAAAGTTGCTGTGACTTTGGAGTTAATAGTTACGCAAGTGATTGAGCTGGGCTTTGAATTCAAATTCCTCTTCACTCCAAACTGGACAATACTTCAGAAGTCTGATTACAGAGTAATAAACAAGCACAAGTCCTTCCTACAAAGCCCAACAAATCTTCATTCAATCTCTCCTTAAACATATATAATTATAGGAATATCAACCCATTTTCTTATCATATTATGGTGTCAACTCATTCCCATTATGGACAATACCTTTAGAAAGGCCTTCCCCCCCCCCCCATATCATTTTTAAATCTGCCTCTCAGCAAGTCCCATCCATTGGTCCTAGTTCTGCCCTCTGAGACTGTGAATAAGGCCAATACTAATCCCTCCCACATTGTAGCACTTCAAATCTTTGAAATTCACTATTATACCCCAGTTGCTTCCTAAGTCCTCTCTTCAATAGGATAATTATAGTTATTTCATTTCATTTCAAATTGCATGAATCTGAGACTTTTTAAAATTTTAATTACCCCTCCTTTCCCAACCCTGCCCTGGGATAATAGCAATCAGATAGAGGCTATACATGTACTATTATATAAGGCATGTCCATATTAGTCATTTTCTATAAGAAGACTCAAAAAAAAAAAAAAGAAAATCTGAAAGAAAGTCAAAAATAGCATGCTTCAGTCTGAATTCAAATAATATCAGTTCTGTCTCTGGAGGTGCTTCATAATTAATCTTTTGGGATTTTCTTGAATCATTATGTGGCTGAGTTTAGCTGTCATTCACAGTTTTCATCAAGCAATATTGCTATTATTGTATATAACCTTCTCCTGGTTCTGCTCACTTCACTATGCATCAGTTCATGTAAGTCATTCCATGTTTTTAATGTTCCATTACAATCATATGCCACAGTTTGTTTGGTATTCCTAAATTAATGAGCATCCCCTCAATTTCCAATTCTTAGTCACCCCCAAAAAACTGCTATAAATAATTTTGTACAAATGGGTCCTTTTCCCCTTTTTTTTAGGTTATTTTTTTAGGCAAGGCTATGGGGTTCAATGACTTGCCCAAGGTCACACAGCTAGGTAATTATTAAGTGTCTGAGTCCAAATTTGAACTCAGGTCCTTCTGACTCCAGGGCTGGAGCTCTAACCATTTCACCACCTAGCTTCCCCTGGTCCTTTTCCCTTTAAAGGAGGACAGCAGTTCTCTGGGATAAAGTAGTGGCATTGCTGAATCAAATTATATATAGTTTTATAGCACTTTGGACATAGTTCCAAATTGTTTTCTAAAATGGTTGGATCAGTTCACAACTCCACCAACAATGCACTAGTTTTCCTCCATTCCTTCCAACATTTATCATTTTTCTTTTCTATTAGTCAATCTGATAAGTGCCAGGCAATACCCCAGAGTTGCCTTAAATTGCATCTTTCTAATCAATGGTTGGAACATTTTTCAAATGACCATATATACTTTTGATTTCTTTGTCTAAAAACTTCCTTTTCATATCATTTAACCATGTATCAATTGGGGAATGACTTGAGTTTTTATAAGTTTCACTCAGTTCGCTATATATTTGAGAAAGGACAACTTATCAGAGATATTTGTTGCAAAAACCACTTTTTGCTTTCCTTATAATTTTGATTGCATTGGGTTTGTTTTTGTAAACTATCTAAATTTTATACTATCAAAAATCCTCAGTTTTACATTTTGCAATACCCTCTCATCATCTTGGGTTCTCAAGTCTTCCCTTAACAATAAATCTGACAGATAAAATATTATATTCTCCTAAATTATTTATTCTATCACACTGTGGGGTATAAATAATGTACACATTTTGACTTCATTTTGGTAAACAGTGTGAGGTGTTGTTCATACTGTTTTATGGTTTTTCCAGAAGTTTTTATCAAATTTTGAATTTTTTGTTCCAAAAGCTGGATCTTTGAATTTATCATATACTAGGGTGCTATATTTATTTACTATAATATAATTTGTTCCCGATCTGTTCCACTGATCCACCACTCCATTTCTTAGCCAGTACCAGAAGGTTGTAATAATTGTTGTTTCATAATTTGAGATCTGGTATGACTAGACCACCTTCTTTTGCATTTTTTATTGATTCTATTTATCTTTATTTTTTCTAGTTCTATAAAATAATTTTTATTAGTTTAATTGATATGGAACTGGATAGATTTATGTAGAATTATCATTTTTATTGCAATGGTTCGGCCTACTCATGAGCAATCAATATTTTTCCAGTTATTTAGATTTAACTTTGGGTGTGAAAAGTGTTCTATAGAAATTATACTTATTGTTCTTAGGTTTGTCTTGGCAGACTTTTTTATTTTATATTGTCTACAGTTATTTTGAATGGAATTTCCCCTCTATCTCTTGCTGCTGGACTTCATTGGTAATATGTAGATAGGCTGACTAATAATGTGTTTGTTTTGTTTCCTGCAATTTTGTGACAGTTATAGATAATTTCAAATAGTATTTTAGTTGATTGTTATCTCCTAAATATAACATCATTATTATATGCAAAGGGTAATAGTTTTCTTTCTTCTATTCTAATTCCTTTAAGTTCTCTTTCTTCTCTCATTGCTATAGCCAACATTTCTAGTGCAATGTGAAATATTAGAGGTAATAATGGGCATCCTTGCTTTGCCCCTGATTATAGTGGAAAGACCTATATATTATCCTTATTAGAAATAATACTTGCTGATGGAATTACATAAATATTCCTTAGCATTTTAAGGTAAGCTCCATTTATTCCTATGCTTTTTAGTATTTTTAATAGGAATGGCTGCTGGATTCTGTCAAAGCTTTTTTTCTGCATCTCTTGAGATAATCATATGATTTCTGTTGGTTTTATTATTGATATAGTCAACTATATTGATAGTTTTTCTCAAATTGGACCAGTCCTGCATCTGTGGTATAAATCCCAACTGATTATACTATATTGTGCTGGTGATAAATTTCTCTGTAATCTTTTGCTTAATACTTTATTTAAAATCTTTTTTTTATAGAGAAATTGATCTATAAATTTTTGTTTTGGTTTTTCCTCGTGTACAAATCAGAACCATGTATTGTTTATGTAGAATTGAGATTTTTTTTTAAATATTCAGTAGAATTAATTTTTATTATATCCTGCAACCTACCTGGTCCTAGGTATGTTTTTCTTAGGAAGTTCGTGCGTGGGTTATTCAATTTCTTGTTTTATTTCTTCTGTTAATTTAAGTAATTTATATTTTTATGGATATTCATCCACTTCATATATATTTTCAAAGTTATTGGCATATAATTGGGCAAAAATAGGAACTAATTATTGTCATTTTCCTTCTCTTTGGTGGTGAATGCACTCATTTCATTTTTGATACTAATAATGCGGTGTTATAAATGGCTCGAGAATATTTAATCCAGAGTGATGAAAATGTTTTTTATTAAGCTATTTCAACAAAATCGCACAGCTCTTTCATGGTAGGAGAGTCAGGGAAATCCCAAAATACATGCTCTTTCATGCAGTTTGAAAGGCTTTGTTCCTGACCCTTCATGCCAATCAGACTGGGGTTACAAATCTAATTGATGCATTGTTTCCTATGCATTGCCCCATCCTGCTCATTATACTATTAAGCAAGAACAGCTAGATCTCCTTGAGCATGTGCAAAGGTCAAGTGAGTACTGGTTCTAGCATGGGAAAGCTGAAATCTCCCACTAGTTTATTATTTCTTTTCCCCTGTACTCCTTTAACATTTCCTTCAAAAATTTATATGCTATACCATCTGGTGCATATCTTTAGTTCTGATATGACTTCATTATCTATGGCACCCTTCAACAAGATAGTTTCCTTCCTGATCTCTTAGAGATAATTTTTTATTTTTGTTTTGTCTGAGATCATGATTGCTGCCCTTGCTTTCCTTGTTTCAGCTTATGTGTATGCTTCATTTATATTTCTTGCAAAAATATATTGTAGGATTCTGAGATTTTTTTTTTATCCATTCCACTTTGTTTCCATTTTATGGGTAAGTTCATCCCATTTACATTTATAGTTATGTTAACCAACTCTGTGTTTCCTTCCATGCTATTTTCCCCTTGTTTATGCCCCCCCTTAGCCCCTATGCTTTGTCTTCTCAAAAATGCTTTGTCTTCTCACAAATGTTTTACTTCTCATCTGTACCTTTCCCCTCTCCCTTCAATTATCCCTGTTCCTTTTACTTCCTTATAAAGCAAATATAGATTTCTGTCTCCAACTAAGTATGTATGCTGTTCTCCATTTTAATGAGAATAATGTTTAAGATTTGTCTGCTACTCCACCCATCTTTCTCTCCATTATAAAAGTTTTTTCAATGCTTTATTTATATGGCATAATCTATCCCATTCAATCTCCCTCTTCCTTTTCCATTACAATTTCCTTTTTTACCCTTTTATTTTTTGGGGGGGTATTTTCCCATCAAAATGACCTTATGACCTTATATTTATAATATATATATATATATATATATATATATATATATGCTCCTTCTAGTTACTCTTATAGTAAGAAATACAAACAATTAAGCCTTATTTATTTTCTTATGTTTTCTCTTTCTTGTTTCTTTTTTTTTTTAGGTTTTTGCAAGGCAAATGGGGTTAACTGGCTTGCCCAAGGCCACACAGCTAGGTAATTATTAAGTGTCTGAGACTGGATTTGAACCCAGGTACTCCTGACTCCAGGGAGGGTGCTTTATCCACTGTGCCACCTAGCTGCCCCCCACTTGTATCTTTTTTAACCTTTTTATGTTTCCCTTGAATCTTTTATTTGGAGATCAAATTGTTTTTATTCAGCTCTGATCTTTCAATTAGGAATGCTTGAAAGTCCTCTATTTCATGAGATGAGTATTTTTGCCCCCCAAAATTATATCCATTTTGCTGCACAGTGATTCCTGATTGTAATCCTAGCTACTTTAGTGTCTACTATATCATGCTCTAAGCCCTCTGGTACGTTAATGTAGAAACTGCCAAATTTTTTGTAATTCTGACTGTAGGTCCATGATGTTTGAATTGGTTCTTTTTAACTGTTTGCATTATTCTCTCCTTGAACTTGGCTATGATGTTCCTGGAAGTTTCAATTTTGACATCTATTTCAGGTATTGATCAGTGGATTTTTCCAATTACTATTTTGCCTTCATCTGAGGTATAAGGAGAGTTTTCTTTGATAATTTCTTAAAAGCTGTTGTTCCGGTTTCTTTTTATTGATTCAGGGGAAGATGAAGAGAACTTGAATGTAACAGAAAGAATTTGGGTGGAGATGTAAATTGACTTGAAGTAGAGAATTATGAGTGTAACAGAAATAATTGTAACTTTGGGTGGAGACCCTCCCCATTCTTAAAGCACCATCTCTCTCTCTCTCTCTCTCTCTCTCTCTCTCTCTCTCTCTCTCTCTCTCTCTCTCTCTCTTGCCCTTTCTATGTCTTGTAACTTTTTAAATAAATTTTTTGTTTTATTTCTACCCATACTTTCCCAAGTCTGAATAATGATTCCTCATAGGCAGAACCGAACCCAAGAGGCCAGTGGCTTCATTTTGATGACTTTTAGGTAGTCAAATAATTCTCATATTATCTTTCCTGGATTCTAGGTCATTTGTCTTTCCAATAAGAAATTTCACATTTTTTCACTTTTGATCTTGTTTTATTATATCTTAAGGTCTCACAGAGTCATTAGCTTCTACTTGTTCATTTCTAATTTTTAAGAAATTATTTTCTTAAGGGAGATTTTGTACTTCCTTTTGCATTTGACCAATTCTATTTTTTTTGAAGAATTATTCTCTTTGCTAAATTTTTGTACATCTTTTCTCATGTTATTGACTCTTTTTTCATCATGCTCTTGTATTACTCTCATTTTTCCCCCAATTGATCTTCTACTCCTCTAATTTACTTTTTAGAATCCCTTTTAAGCTCATCTAGGCATTCTTTTTTGATCTGAGACCACTGCATTTTCCCTTGGGGCTTCATATGTAGTTATTCTGAAACTATTGTCCTCTTCTAAGTTTATGCCTTTATCCTATCTGCTGCCATAGTTAACTTTCTATAGTCAATATGTTTCTGGTTGTTTGTTTTTCTTTTTCTTTTCCTTGTTGTTACATAGTATTTTTATATGAGAATTGGACTCTGGTCTTCACTGTTCCAAGCTTGTTTATACTGTGGTTCAGGGTCTTATTACTAGGTTTGACTGAGCTTCAGAGTTTAGCTATTTAATTTCACTGGAGTGTAGGCTTCCCTTCTTACCTCTCTTGATGGATGGGGCCTCCCTGTTGGCCTTCCCTGAATGTGGAGTTTAGTTGCCTACCTACCCTAGGGATGCCTACCACTACAGGACTGCTGTGGTAATCTTTCTGATGGCTATCCTTGTAGGTGGGATCTTGGTGATCTGCCCCAGAGATAGAGCCCAACTGCTGAAATGCTATGGAAACAAGACCTCAGTTGTAGGCACAAGGGACAGGATTTTACTGTTGGTCAGCTCAGGGGTTAGGTTTTACTTCTGGTCCGAAATGGGATCAAGACTTCTCTAGTAACTTCTGCTAGGGGTTTGGTTTGGAATGGGGCCTTGCTGGGCTGCACAGACTGCTCACTTTCCTAGGGGGCTACTGATTTGTAGAAGGGCAAGGCCTTACAAGAAAAATGTCCCAGACTTGGAACCTAGAGGAAAAAGCATGCTCTATATTTTTCTCTCCAAGACCTCCAATTATGGCATTATTGTGTAAATGATATCTTATCTTGATAATGCTTGTAAAAAGCTTCACAAATTTTGAAGCATGATAGAAATGCTAACTACCCATAATTCCCATCACTGATCTCAACGGGTGCTACTGCTGTCCCAAGAAAGCCCCCATTATTTCTGTAAACATTAATGTATTTCCCATGTAAAATATCACATTATTATTTTATTTTTGAATGTTCATTTTAATCATTGGTGTAACTTTAAAACATTATGAATAAAATATTATGCACAATAGAAACAAAGAGTTGTTAATAGCAGTACCATGAAATAAGGAATTTATAGTGTTTAATTATATTACATCAATCTAGGGGATACAATAGACATTTTCAATGATACACCTTTATGTATTATTATTTGCATTACTATAACAATAATAGCCTCTTTAGATTCAATCTATTCTTGTGGAAATGGGTGATTCTTCAAAATGTAGACTGACAGATTTGATAAGAAAACAAAATGCCACAATCTGGTCCTTTCAAAATACACATTTAAAAAACAAAAATTATGGAAAACTATGCATCAGATGAAACCAAAGAATCAGGAATTATATGATACTGCCAGAAAAAGAAAAAAATTTCAGAGAATAAGCAAAGATGGATGAGGAAACTGCATTAGGCTTAAAGAAACCATAAATAATAAGCCAATATCCATATCAAATTCGATGACTTAGCTCCAAATGACCTAGCATCTAAATTCAGAAGAGGTAAATGGATTTCCAAGTGACATTGACAAGTAAATAAAAGTAGAAGAGTTGAATTAAACTGAAAAACTTATACACAGATGGAATTAATGCTTCTAGAAGAAAAGAGGAATGTCATGGCATTGATTGTCTCTAAATAAGGGTTTGGTATACAAGTTGCAAAGACCAGTGATGGAAATATATAGAAGCAATAGCCATTGCCCAATATAGTATATCTAGGTGGCACAGGCCTCACATATGGAGAATTTGAGTTAACATTCTGGCCTAAGATACTTATTAACTGTGTTACCCTGGGCAAGTCACTTATTCCTGTTTACCTCAGTTTTCTCATCTATAAAATGAGGTGGAGAAATAAATGGCAAATTACTCTAGTATCTTTGTCAAAACAAATTCCACATGGGGATTAGCTAGGTGAATACAGCACCAGCCCTGGAGTCAGGAGGATCTGAGTTCAAATCCAGTCTCAGACACTTAATAATTGCCTAGCTGTGTGACCTTGAGCAAATCACTTAACTCACTGCCTTGAAAAAACAAAACAAACAAAACAAAACAAAAAAGAAAAATCCCATATGGAATCATGAAGCCTATGACTTGACTAAAAATGCCCGAACAACAAAAATAGATAAGTGCTCAAAGGATACAGACAATCCTTTTTCACAAAGGTAAACATTTAACAATAATGAAAGAATGCTTCATGGGGCGGCTAGGTGGCGCAGTGGATAAAGCACCAGCCCTGGAGTCAGGAGTACCTGAGTTCAAATGCGACCTCAGACACTTAATAATTACCTAGCTTTGTGGCCTTGGGCAAGCCACTTAACCCCATTGCCTTGTGGGAAAAAAAACTAAAAAAAATGCTTCAAATCTTAAACAGTAAAGTGAAATTTAAACCAAAATAAACTATTCCCAACAATGAACTAAGGATTGAAAAATTATCAGTGCCAGAGGGATTGCAGAAAGACTGGTAGATGAATGCATTGTTGATAGGTGTGTGAATTAGTACAACTATATTAGAAAGCAATTTGGAATTAAATCAATTGGCAAAAATGCCCCTTAGACCTGGAGATTCACCGCTATATATCAAGGAGGTCAGGAAGAAAAATAAAGGCTTTCTACAAACTAAAAATATTCATTGCAGCACTTTTTTATGGTTAACAAAAAGCTAGAAACAAAATAACCTATCAAATAGTGACTGATTGAACAAATTGTAGCACATAGATGTAATGGAATTTTTGCTGAAGGAAATAATAAACAAAATGAGTACAGAGAAGTATAGAAAAACATATGAATTGATTCAAGGTCTAGTGAACAGAGCAAGAACAATGTACATAAAGATTACAGTATACTTGGAAAGAAAAACAAAATTATACAATTTATTGCAGTCAAGAAATATAGATTTATTAAAAATAAGATTTACATAGCATAAAAGGAAAATCTGGAATTACAAAATGGTTAAAAAATAGAATATTTCAGAAGTAAAAAGAACAAGAATTTCTCCCTCCCCTGAAAAAAAAGATAAATTAGGAGACAGTTCTCTCATTGTTTTACAAAAAGGTGTCCATGAGTGGGAAATTTTGCATGAACTATCAAATTTTATCTCAACTCATTGATCAGTTTTTGCTACAATTTTTCTTCTCTTCTTTCCCTTTATTTTTTCCCAAAAAGAAAAAAAAAAGCTTTGTTTTGAGGAATGACTCTGTGAGACAGAGGGAAAGGATGAAAGAAGAAATTTAGGCAGTATAAAAAGCAAAAATTATCTTTACAGATCTTTTTAAAAGAAAGCCTAAACTCAATTCAAATAGAGGACAGTGCATCCTACTAGGGCAGGGACTTTTTATCTGGGAACAAGGGTTCCCAGAGAAGATAATATCCGAAGACTATGGCAGAAAATTTCTCAAAGTGAAGGAGAGGAAGAAGATCCTCCCTATTTCCTCCTATAACAAAGAACTAAGCTTCTTCTTTCAAATCAATTATACCAATATTTTCACCTCTAAATACACTTAGGTATTTGTTTGTTCTATACATTTTCCATCAAATAAATTCAACTAATTGTGATCTCATTCTTCCTATTGCTTAAGCAAGCTGTGGTGGATTGTGTGCTGTTTCCCACATTTAATGAAGGTTCATTGAATGTCCCATACCACACCTGTCTCTTACATAGAAAGGCCAGTTAGAGACAAGAATAGGGTTATGTTTAGGTGTGCATCAAATGACCCCTCTGACAAATATGCAGGGGCTACCAGGGAAGTGGCAACTACCCTGGCGTCTTACGTGGTTGATGAATTCATTCACTAAAGATGAGTAGCAAGAGAAGCAATAGAAGGTAAAGGTCCTTCCAGTTAAGTTTGTGAAGTTGTCCCTGCAGGAAAAAAAAATTCCTAGATTAAACTCATACCAAGATCCCCATGTCCATTTCTTCCTGCCCAACCTAATGGAAGATATAAAGAAAGGGAATAAAATCAAGGTTCAGGAATCAGTTACAAAGACACCAACCAAGTTCCATCTTCTTTCCCAAGGGCTCTCTTTTGTTCATTAGCCTTCCTGAGGGTTCTCCTTTGTTCAGCAGTCTTGTGTTTGTACCCTCTCAGGATGATTTCCCTCTATCATCCATTCTCAGTTTATGAACAAATCACAAAGGAAAGTCACAGAAGACTACATGGTTCTTAGCAACAATGAGGGGTCAATCACAGAGTCACAGAATTTCAGAGTGTGAAGGGACCTTAGCCATCTAATCACCATCATGCATGACCAATTGTCCCTTCCATAATTGACCACCCAGCCTATAATCGAAGACTTTTCATTGAAGGAAGCCAACTCATGGGTTCCCAAGGCTTCCCTTATCACAGAAGATAGCCGCAGGAAATTTTGTCATTTATCAGGCCTAAATTTATCTCTTTGAGGCTTCTATCAAGTGTTCCTAATTCTGTTTCCTCTTTTTCATCTTAATGTAGCTGGTGGCTCAGTGGGTGAAGTATTGGACTGGAAATCAGGAAGAGCTAAGCTCAGTCAGCCCCATATACTTATTACTGTAGAATCTTAGACAAGTAATTTTAAACTCTGACTGTTTCAGTTTCTCACACTTGCCCCTTAATATCCCTTTGGCACAGTCTGAATCTGAACTTTCACCTATTCAATTTATAAGTAAAAAGAATTCATTGGACTTGGAATAGTACCAGGAATCCATTCCTTTCCCTTTATAGGATCCAGTATATCATACAGTAGGGGCTTAATAAATGTTAATCATCTAGCTGCTGAAGAACATATAGTATCCAGTACTTAAGTATAAGTAGCTCTATTGAAGATCATGGTCTTCTTTTGTTATAATTTAAATATCTTTCAAACGTACCTTTTTCTATCTGCTTGCTCTATCTGATCTTACCCAAACTCTCTGAGTCAGATAGCTCAGGAAAATGTTTGCATAGGTGTATGTATGTCTGAGAATATGCATGTAGGTAGACATGTATGTGAGTATACATATATGTGTGTGCATATATGCACATATATTTGTATATATATGACTGTTGTGCATATAATAATATATCATCTGTGGATGTCTGATACATACATATACCCATCATATGACACTCTTGACTCAGATTGAATTTTGAATGGATAAATAAATTGAAATGAATCTGTTTAGTTGTATGCTGGGTTGGCATACTCTTGTACTCTATAACAAAGACCCTGAAAATTCTTGGAACATGTCTGTCATTTTTTTTTACAAGGCAATGGAGTTAAGTGACTTTCCCAAGGTTACACAGCTAAATCATTATAAAGTGTCTGAGCCTGGATTTGAATTCAGGTCTTCATGACTTCAGGGCCGATACTCGATCCACAGTGCCACCTAGCTTCCCCTAAGTCTTTCATTTTTATGTTTTATAACATAGTCCAGAAGTTCTGGTATTTCCATATGCTGTCTTCTTACCTGGATAACCACTCCTCAAAGTTTTTTTTCTCTTTTTTGTCATGTCTCTTTATTGCCAGCAGTAGTAAAGGTACCAGGTGTGACCCTGTTTGCTTCAGTTTCTTTCCCAAGGAAGAAATGTGAAAAATATGGCAAATAAACAAGTATAATTACAGATCCTAAGGCAAAAATTAAATTTTGACTTTATCTCTGAGAATTGCTGGGATGAGATTCATACCACAAAGGCATATCTAATTTTAAAAAAGTAATCTAGGAAGGGGTAGCTAGGTGGCATAATGGATAGAGCACCAGCCCTAGAGTCAGGAAGACCTGAGTTCAAACCCAGAATCCCAGGGTGAGAAAGAGAAGTTCAGGAAACATTACTAAAAAAACAAAGGTATAAAGAAGAAATGACATTTTAATGATCATAACTCTTTCTGCTAAAAAAAAAATCCAACTAATTATTCCTTGAGTTTCCTAAACAATGATTTTATCATTCAAATAGTGGAGGAACCAACATTAGGATAGTCTAATTATAGTATTACTAACGAGAACAATTGGGTGCTGTCAAGGAAATGGTGATAATTGTGTATCAATGATCACATTATCTTAGAGCTTATGACAGATGAGTAACTCATGAGTTACTCATCTGAGAGATGAGTAACATTTACATAAACTAAAATTCTGCAAAATAATGTCAACTTGGACCAGTTGTCCTCAAGAGGGATTTTTTGAGGTCACAAAGAGGTACCATTCTGATGAGAAGGAAAAATGGAAAGATTTTTATTTAAACAGATAAATGTGGATGTCCAGAAAATTCACCAATTTGATTTTTTTTAAATCATGCACAGATGTTGGCAGCAAGGCAAATCACAGAGGATGGATATACAACCACAGCTTCTAAGAATAAAGGCTGCTAGGTGGCGAAGCAGATAGAGCACCCGCCCCTGGTGGAGGGGGGGGGGGGTCAGGAGTACCTGAATTCAAATCCAGCCTCAGACACTTAATAATTACCTAGCTGTGTAGCCTTAGGCAAGCCACTTAACCCCATTTGCCTTGCAAAAACCTAAAAAAAAAAAGAATAAAGGCAGAAGCTTGGAAAACTTCCAAGAAGTCTGACAATACATCACACACACACACACACACACACACACACACACACACACACATATTATATAGATGTATATATTTATGTATATATACATAAATATATACATCACAGTAAACATAAAATGGATATGTGACCTGACTGTTAAATATCATACCATAAAGAATTAGAAATTGAAAACTATGTCTAGGAGTTGAGGGGCACATAAAAGATTATATAAGATTATATAAGATAAAAATATATTATATATTACAAAATAAATTATATAAGATTAAATAGATAACTTTAAACTATATTAAAAGTATGATAAAAATTAATGCAAACAGCCTACTAAGGAAACCGGTTGATCGGAAAACATCTTTGGACCATTTCTTAGAAGATTCGGATATTTAAGATATATAGGAATATACAAAACCAAAAATCATTCCCCAAAAGATATGTGGCCCAAAGAACCATATATAAATGTAATGAGCATGGACTTCTCAAAAGAAAACCACCTATTAACAGCTATATGATAGAAAACTTCAAAGCACTGACAAATACAAATCAAAATAACTCTGAGGTTTCACCTCCTCTCCACATTAGAAAAGATAATTGGAGAAGTGATGGAAAGAGGGGCACACTAACACATGGCTGGTGAATCTGCAAATTGTTCAGAATAATTTGGACTCATGGGAAGAAGCTGACTAAAATATCCACAAGCCTTGTTGCCCAGAGATTCCATGCCTAGGCATGTCACAAAGATCAGTGACAGAAAGGGCCACTGGGTGGCACCATAATGCACTGAATGGTGGGTTGGAATTAGAAAGCAATGAATTCAAAAATGATCTCTGAGACTTAATAATTATGTGATTCTGACAAATCACTTAACCTCCATTTGTCTCAGTTTTTGCATCTGTAAGGTGGAATAATAATAGCACCTATCACTCAGGGTTGATATGAGGATAAAATGAAAACTTATTTTTAAATATAGCGCTTCAAATATTCTGGGTACTAGCTGAATGTTAGCTATCATTTAATAGGAAAAACCTCAGATAAAAATATTTTTGGAAGCACTATCTATAATAACAAAGAACAGGAAATAAAGTAGGTGCTAATCCTTTGGGGACAACCTGTGGCATATAAATATTATGAATGCTATTGTGCTATAAGAAAAATGAAGATGATACATACATATGAAAATCATAGGAAGACATATGGACTGATATAATGTATAGTAAGATGAGCAAGAAAACAATATGAAAAATTCCTATAAAAGGCAAATGGAAAGAACAAACAGAAAACTATTGAAAATGGAAGCTTCACAATAATATTGAATATCCTTAATGTCAAAGAAGAGACATGAGAAGCTTTGCCTTGTGTTCTAGAATGGGGAAAAAATATTAGAGTAAAATATTCCAGGTGATAAAAGTCTTTTTTTGTATATTTTGTTTTTGAACTAGTTTTCCTTGATTCTTTTATGCCTTTTTACTATGTGTCATTAGGGAAAATGTTCTGAGAGTAAGGCCAGATTCATTGGAAAATATGTATTATTGAAGATGAAAGTTTAACCCCCAAAGTTTATTTTATAAAAAGAATGATCGGAACTTGGAAGTCCATAATGAACTGAAACTGGGGATCTATGTGCAACAATAAGCATGGCATTTTTAAGGTTATATTTGCCAGTAGGGAGAGAATGAGGAACAAACAATGGATAGGAACAAGGAATGGGGTATTTGGGTGTTAACTAGTGAAAGAGAGAAAACATCATTATTGCTCAACTCTTACTTTGCTTCCCCTTTTTTCCTATAATAATAATTACTGATGAAACCAAACTCATATTGATGCAAGGAAAAGATAAAGAGAATTGTAAATGTAGAAGTTGGGTGGAGATGTAAATTGACCACCACCTACTCTTGAGATGTAAATAACAGAAACAATTGTAATCTTAAAGGCTGCTCAAATTGGATGGAGATCCTCATTCTTGATGTACCACTGATTCATTGCTTAATGTAAAATTTATGTCCTGATCTCCTTAGGCTTTACCTTCTACCTAATTCCTGGTCCAGTAAGAGAAAGGGAGTTCACCTTTTGTCCTCTGGAGGAGAGGTAAGACATAAAAACCTGAGTTGGTCATAGTCTTCTCTGACCTGTGGTCCAGCCAACATTGCTTGGTTGTTCTCTCTCTCTCTCTCTCTCTCTCTCTCTCTCTCTCTCTCTCTCTCTCTCTCTCTCTCTCTCTCCCTATCTCTTCCTACGTGTCGTAACTTTGTTTTATTTCCATCCTTGCTTTCCTGAATCTGAATAATGATTCCTCATAGGCACAACTGAACTCAAGTAGTCAGTGGCTACAATATAATAAAGAGATGAAATCTAATAATTAAGGAGAGAATGTTGCTCAACTGACTAAATACACAAAACCTGACTCAGGGGAATTTCCCTTTCAAATCAATCACTACAAATGATCACTGAAATAGCAGCATGGCTTCAAGAAAAACAGATCATTCCAGAAGAACTTTAGTTCCATTTACTGAATGGATCACTGTCAATCAGGGAAATGTCATTGTCTTGGATTTCACAACACAATTGACAAAGATGCCCAAAGTCTATTTCAAGGCAAAATATAGGTCTATGATTTCTATAACTGGCAGAGTTTAGAAATATTTCAAAGCCCACATTCAAAAGCTATCATCCACTGATGATCAGTGAATGACAACATGCGGTGGATTAAATGTAAAAGAGATAAATGTAAAATCCCATATCTGGGTTGGGGACTATAGCTAAATAACATTTTGTGTAAAAACAATTTTAATGGAGATTAAACTCCTTAAAAGTTAGTCAAAAAGCTGGATCTTAGAATGTAGGAATAAAGATACAACATGCTAAATAAAGGCAGCAATAGCCCTGTTTTACTATGTCCTGGAAAAAATAAACTGGAAAGAACAAACTATTATGCCCCTTGGGAATGCTCTATTTTAGGAAGGAAAATAAACTAGAGCATGCCCAGAACTAAGTGACTAGAATAATGAGAAAATTTGCTACTATTCCATATATGCATAGTTTGAAGGAAGTTATGCCATAATCATCATCATCTAAGTTTATGGATTTCTTCTAGGCAAAAAAAAAGAATTAAAATTATTTCACTTGCTCCCAAATAAAGGAAGACTGGAAGGTAAATAGAAAAAAATTCAGCCTCTCATATATGAAAAAAAATCACTTAATAATCTAAACTGTCTAAAAATCCAAAAACTGTCCAAAGCAACTTTGGTCATTCTTTGTAACTAATGTGTTGGCAAGTTTTGCTAAGCCATCCCACACATTCCCAACCCCTCTTTTTAAATTCCTTATTAAAAGAGATGTATTTCTAGGAAAAAGTGAGGATGGATGCAATGGGAAATGTAGTAGATGTATAAGCAAAACATAATATATATATATATATACATATATATATATTTATATACATATATATGTATATATATATATGTATATATATATATATATATATACATGTACTGTGCTTGTGATTTTGCTAGAGGAAAAAATACCCAGATCAATTTGTCTACAGTCTTTATGAAAGGCATAATATGTGTCAGACACACTGCTAATTGGAAGTTAGCATTTTCTCGGAAACTTTGAGTACTAGATAGCTGCCTAGGGTACAGAGAAGATAACTGATTTTTGCCTAGCAAAACACAACCAGGTTGCATCAGAAGATGGACTTGATCCCAGACCTTCTCTATCCACTAATCCATGCTTTCTTTCCAAAAGGCAAATTTATCAGTAAAAAAAAATTGAAATTGTGACTTCCCCATCACTTGAAGTCTTCAATCCAAATAAACATGATCATTTGTTGGGAATGTTGGACAGAGAAATTGGTTCTTACAAGGTTTGAATTAGATGGCAAAGTACCTTCATACTTCTGAGATTCTGTTTCTGGTATTTTCACAAACTACACAGTTATTTACATCAACCCCATAATAAGACCTTGTTCCATTCTTTTGTGTTCTCTTCTTCCCATTCCTTTTCCTCTAAACTAACAATACACACCTGAGTTTTTCTTCTTCCATTTGGTGAAAACCACAAAACAGCTAATAACCAGGATGGCTGCTAGAATGATACTCAAGGCAACAGCCCACAAATTCCCCTTGGGTGACTTATCAGGAACTACAGAAGGAGAAGAAGAGTCAACAAATTAGTGGGATTGGAAGAATTATATTTCTCCATGATACAATGGAAATTGTAGCAGTGGGAAATATGCTGTGGAAGCCTTTACCAAACAGAAAAAGTTGTGGGTAGAAATTAACAATAACTCCTTCCTTGACCTTCAGGGTCTGGGTCCAGTCAGCTTGGTTGAGACACTCACCTGAGTACACAGCTGTTTTGTCCAGCTGACTGTGATTCACCACACAAGCATAACCTCTCCCTGGATCTCCTGGCTGGATCTCCAGAGAGATTCTGACATAGAAGGTGTCATCAGAATTAGGTAGGGTGCCAGTCGAACTCTCTTTTCCCTGTAAAGCACCATCAATGTCCATCTTCCAGTGAAGCAAGATGGATTGTGGGTAGAAGCCTGTGGCTGTACAGGAGAAGGTGATAGTGCCACTGGGGAAATCTTGGCGAGACACATACACCTCTGGTGGTACTTATGGCAGAAGAAAAGCAAGAAGAAAGACATCATTCCCAAATTAATTAGGATCCATTCATCCCTTTATCTTCCCTCCCTACCTTACTCCTTATTGATCCATCCTCAACATTTTCCTTCTATCAGAATCAGTTGCCTCTCTTTAAGCTACCCCCTTTGTATCTAGCACCAGAAACCTATTTTTGCTATGTTTTTATTGTTTATATTATCTTGTTCTTTTTATTGGTTATGAATACGAGCTATTAAAAACTAAAATAGAATGCCTGAGGAGGGAAGGAGTTTCCTCTCATTTGATTTCTCAGATGAAAATGGAATGACCAACCACCTCTCCATTTTATTTTCTATTATTTCCATATCACATCAATAAAGAAAAACACAAATATGCCATGATAGCTTATTCTATCATACTATTATTTTAAAGCATATATAATATTATATTATATATATTTTATCATATCACTAATTATGATAACTAGAAAATTAAATTTTTTGTCATCTTATAAAGTTCAATATATTTGGTGATATTTACTTATCTAGACATAATAATATTGTTCTTGAAGTTGTAGCTGCTTTATATTTTATTTTTACATATATTTACATTTATATATCTTAATGTTTTATTGATATGTTTTGATTTTACATTATCAACATTTAGTGATTATTACCATTCTGGGTGAAGTCTTTTATAAGAAAACAAATCAGCCAGGTAAAACCAATAATACTGACCACATCCAAAATGCATGTAAGAGTCACATCTGCAGTACCCCAACCTCCTTTTTAAAATTAAGAGAAAACTAATATTTTTCCTCCATATATCCTATTTTAAAAGAAAATACATCTCTGGTACCAGACATAAATAGCCATGGAAAATAAATTCTCTTATTGATTATAAACAAACATACACATACAAGTGTCTTATTCTACGTCTAATATGTTTCATCACCTCAGTTTTGGCAAAGTAATGTGCATGGGGAATTTTTTTTGTTTTTATTTTCTGTTCAAATTCCACAATTCTTTATACATTGCTAAAATATTCTTGTTTAAGAGCAAACATAATACCCCCTCCCCCACAAAAATATAGAACCTCATGAGAAATAAAGTAAAAGAAAGAAAAAAAATGTGTTTCAGTCTGTGTTCTGATACCATCAACTCTGTCTTGGGTGGATCACATTCTTCATCATCAGTGCATCACAGAAGCTACTTCCATTCTTTTCCATAGTTGCCACCACTGACTGTAACTCCCTCCATGCATTCCTCCCCACTACCATATACTATATTCTCTCTCTCCCTTCACCCCACCCCTTTCCAAAATGTGCGGTGGGCAGATGAGTGGTGCAGCGGACAAAGCACAAGCCCTGGGGAGAAGAGGCCCCCAAGCCCACATATCACCCCAGAGACCCAGCAAGCACCCGACCCCATGGTCCTGGACAAGCCACCCAATCCCAGCACCTTGTAAAAAGTAAAAAAGATAATGTATTTTATCTGACTATTCTCTCTCATGATCTACCCTCTCCTCCATCACCCACATCCCCCCCCTCTTCCCCTGTCCCCCTTCTCTCCTTACTCCAGATGTCTATACCCTATTGATTGTGTATGCTGTTTCTTCTCTGAGCCATTTCTGATAAGAGTGAAGGTTCCTTCATTCCCCCTCACCTTCTCCCCCTTCCATATTATTGCAAAAGCTCATTACAAAAAAAATGTCTTTTATATGAAGTATCTTAGCCTATTCCACCTCTCCTTTCTCTCACTCCCAGTGCATTTCCCTTTTAGCTATTGACTCCATTTTTACAATATATCTTCAAATTCAGATCTCTCCTGTGCTTCATCTATAAAAGCTCCTTCTACCTGCTCTACCAAATGATGAGGCTCATATGAGCATTATCAGCATCATTTTTCTATGCAGGAATACGTGCAGTTCGTCATCATCATTAAGTCCCTCATAAATTACCCTTCTCCTCTACTCTCTATGCTCCACCTAAGTCCTGTATTTGAAGGTCTGGTCATTTCCACAGGAACATTTTAAATCCCCCTGGTTCATTGAAAGTCCATCTTTTTCCTTGGAAGAGGATGTTCAGCTTTGTCAGGTAGTTGATTCTCAGTTGCATTCCAAGCTCTTTTGCCTTCTGGAATATTATATTCCAAGCCCTACAAGCCCTTAATGTAGTTGCTGCTAAGTCTTGTGTGATCCTGACAACAGTTCCATGAAATTTGAATTGTGTCCTTCTGGCTGCTTGTAATAGTTTCTCTTTGACTTGGGAATTCTGGAACTTGGCTATGATATTCCTGGGGGTTGGTTTTGGGGATCTCTTTCCATGGGGAGATCACTGGATTCTCTCAATTTCTATTTTTCCCCCTCTGCCTATAGGATATCAGGGCAATTTTCCTGAAGGAATTCTTTAAAAATGATGTCAAGGCTCTTTTTCCTGATCATGACTTTTAGGTATCCCAATAATTTTTTAATTATCTTTCCTGAATCTGTTTTCCAGATCAGTTGGTTTTTTTCAATGAAATGTTTTACATTTTCTCCTAATTTTTCATTCTTTTGGTGTTGAAGTATTGTGTCTTGATTTCTTGTAAAGTCAACAGCTTCCTTTAGCTCCATTCTACATCTGAAGGATTTGTTTTCCTCAGAGAGCTTTCTTATCTCCTTTTCCATCTGGTCAGTTCTGCTTTTTAAAGCATTCTTCTCCTCAATAACTTTTTGAATTGTTTTATCCATTTGACCTATGCTGGTTTATAACATGTTGTTTTCTTCAGCATTATTTTGGATCTCCTTGACTAAGCTGCTGAATTCTTTTTCATGTTTTCCTGCATCTCTCTCATTTCTTTTCCCGATTTTTCTTCTATCTGCCTCACTTGATTTTCAAAATCTTTTTTGAGCTGTGTCATAGCCTCAGCCCAATTTCTATTTTTCTTGGAGTCTTTAGATGCAGGAGCTTGTACTTCCTCATCTTCAGATTGAGTATTTTGATCCTTCTTGGGATCATAGACAAAGTATTTCACAATGGTGTTCCTCCTTTTTCTCTGCTTACTCATTTCTCCAGCCTGTGCCTGGTTTTGGGGTGCTTCCTGAGCTTTTGAGTACTATTGGAACACCTCCCCCACAAGGATCTCCCTGTGTGAAGCTCTGTCCTCCCTCCTGGTCTGTGAATGACCATAAGCACATCCCTCTGCCACAGGGTTGGGGGGGTCCCTGTTCAATGGAGGGACCTAGACTGTGACCAGGATCTGAATGTGATCAGAGTCCCAGAGTCCTGTTCCAGGGACAGAGGACAGACCTCAGAAGTCTTCCTCCACTTCCCTACCTTCGGTGGGCTGTGCACTCAGGGCATAGTTGCCTGAGGCTCCTGCTTCCTGGTTCCTAATTCTGGTTCCTGGATCTGTGCTACTGGCTGCTGCAACTGTCCTGACAGCCTAGACTTCAGGATTGCTCTGGCAGAGGTCTCCCAGCTGATCCTCCAAGTTGTGCCCAGTGCTCCCCAGGGTGCAGGTCAGGAAACCGCTTCTGCTGCTGAGAGCCATAGCTCCCAGGCACTTTGGGGCTGTTCTCAGGAGGCTGAAGTTTCTTCACTCTGGTGGGCTGCCCCTCTAACCCCATGGAACAGAGATTTTCCACTATTTTCCAGTTTACCTTGGGCTAGAGAATTGCCTCACTGGATCTTTCTGTGGGTTCTGTCTCTCAAAAATTTAGTTAGAGTTATAATTTTAATATTTTTGAAATATTTTTGAGAGAGCACCTAGGAGAGGCTCTTCTCCTGCCAGCATCTTGGCTCCACCCCCTAGTCAGTGATGGGGAATATTTTAGAAGACATCCTTCTCCTTCTTCACATTCAAATTATCAATTTGGGAAAATCTGTGGTTCTCTATTTCTATATAAAAATGAGACATCTAAACCAATTGCAAGTGATGATAAGCCGTTAATGTTATGAGAAGTTCAAATCATAATCTTTTTAATATTCAGCACTTTAATTACATTAATGAAGTTTTAGAATAATACTAATTTTAAATTAACATTTACATAATACTTCCAAATACAGTACTAAGCACTTTACAAATACTATCTCATTTGAGCTCATACTAACCCTGAAGGGTGGATACTATTATTGTCCAGATAAGAAAAAATAAGGAAAACCAAAAATCAAGAAAAACCATGCCCTGAGTCACATGGCTGGGAGTAGATTCAAACTCTTCCGAACTTCACACCTAGTGGTCTATCCATGGCATAACTAGGTACACAGTCTATCAGCTATAATCTTAGACTCTCCATTGAATTTTAGGCATATCCTCATAATATTCTAGTATCCAAAGTATTTCTCACAATAACACAATAATGATTCTATCAGAGCTTTCTTAAGCTGGATCATTCCCAACAGATTTAAATTATGTCCCAGTTCTGTGCTTAAAGTTTCCCTTGTTTAGTAGGATAAGTCAGAACTTGTTTACTATCCTATTTACCAGTTCCCCTCCTGTGGCAAAGATACCAAGAAAGTTTCT
The DNA here is from genome assembly GCF_037893015.1 of Macrotis lagotis. Classification (NCBI taxonomy): domain Eukaryota; kingdom Metazoa; phylum Chordata; class Mammalia; order Peramelemorphia; family Peramelidae; genus Macrotis; species Macrotis lagotis. The sequence goes on from NC_133658.1 coordinate 23,969,744, forward strand.
CTAATGGGATAAATCCCACCCCATGATTGGCAATACTGTCCCTGGTCAAGATACCATGAAGTCATATGATGTGGAAAGATTTAAACTGGGAGTTCATGAGAAATCCTGGATCTGATCTTTGCTTCCTTTGTGATTTTTAAATAAGTCCCTTAACATCTCTGAATTGTGGTTTCCTCAGCTAAAAAGTGAAAGGGTTGAAATAAATCAATGATATATGTTTATCTAGGCAATGTTGTGTTAATTTTACAAATTATTTACAAATTTTACAAATTATTCACTCATATTTGCTAGAAATAACTTTGAAAGAACTGATAATGAAGCATGCTATTCTTGTCCTGAAAGCTAGGGGATGGATTCAGTATGCAGAAGACACCAATTTTTTGTAATGCAGCTAATAAAAAAATTCATTTTACTTAGCTATGTATATTTACTAAAAGGAATTTCTCTTTTCCTATCTTTTCAAGGGACGAGAGAGAGAAATTATTTCTTTCAATTAAAAAATAAAATCCGAATTTAAAACAGGAGACAAAACCAAGTAAATCAGATGTTATATTTCCACATTAGATCAAAACTTTCCAATCCTCTGAAAATATATTTATGGTAATTAACAAATGAAACATTAATTTTACAAAGTGAAATCAAGGAAGGATCACAGCACAGGTGGCAGCTGCCTGTGGCAAATTTATGGAAAATGGAGACAAGAATTGCTTAGAATGGTTAATGATGGAGGAAATATCATCAACATCACTTAGAGGTGGAATCCACATGGAGAAGACTGCAAATGCATTTGAGTATTTGAATATTTTTTTGACGAAAGAATCCTAAAAACACAATTATAATCTGTGGAATGTGGAAGTCTACAACACTCAAGAGTAATCAGACTCAAAAAAAAATTGGAGGGGAAATACTGCCTTAAGGAAACTACTATGAGTTCCTTACCATAATGAGGCATCAGAACTCTAATCATCTGAATAAGCTAATAAAGATAACTCATCACATTTATACTGTGTATCATTTTATTGTTAGAAAGAGCTGCATTCCTGGTCTTCTGCCTCCTAATTCTAGTTCTCCAGCTACTACTTATTAAGATGACAGAGATGGTTTGGGAAAGGATGGGGAGAAAGGGGAAGAAGAGGGGAGGGGGAGGGATGTACTCACAATTCTTTTTCATGTTTGATTTCCAAAGAATTTTCTTCATGAATCCAATACAGTATCTCTCATTATAAAGTTTTCTTGCTTCAGTCCAGAAAGAACTTTCCACAATGTATATGAAGCTATGACCCCTAGGGTTCAGAACCATCCATTTTCCTTGTAGCCCCTCTATCTGAATCAAATCTTCTCCATCTAAGCCATACTTTACAAGGCTACTCAGCTGGATATCTCCATCTAATTCACAATCAAAACGAATCTGCAATGTGTGATTCCCTGTGGGAGGAGAAATATGGGATACTCTGAAAAAAAATTAAAGAGTTATGAAGTTGAGAAGAAATTAATGGACAGAAACTCAATTTGTTGTGTAAACTTTAAGGGATTTTAGTCTTGTACAGCTGATGTGGTTCAGATTGGATCCTTCACGATCTTTTCCCCACAGAATGAAGCAAAAGAGATTTGAACTCCTGGGATATCATTCTAATGGATCAGGTTCCAGGAAATTGGTCCATCAGAATTGACTGAAAGGAAATTTTAGGATCAGATCAAGGATGGGGGTAAGGGATGTTTGGTACTGACTTACTCTCAGTTTTGGTTTCATTTCTTATCAAGAGATGAATAGCAAACTGGAAATTTCCCTCGTGGTCCATCAGCAAATGTTTAATCTCCTCAATTAAGTCCATGCCCAGGGCCTCAGAAATCCAGGCTTCCTTCACAACAATCTGATGACTTGATTTGTGATAAGAAATCCACTGAATGTCATCAATGATGCTAAGAGAAGTGAGGTCCAAGAGAGTCCGGGAAGTGCCCACTGCAATGAATTTCATTTCATGCTTGTGATAAGCTGAAAAGCAAAATGCGAAAGAGAGAAGAGGCACCAGATATGAGAGATACTCAGAAGTTTAGAATTTTCTCACACCCATCCACTTCCTGCTATGACTTTTCATCATTAATATATGAAATCAGGGTTTTGGAGTTTGTTTAAATCACATGAAGAGGGCATCTTATGTCTTAGAGAAGATATCCTGCATTTCCCTATCACATGAATCAGAGAAGTTTCCTTTGATTGAATGTGTAGCTAAAATATGCTATATTGTTAAAACTACAGGTTACAGTAGTCTTACTCTCCTTCCTGAACTTTTTTCTTCTTGGTATTCAAAGATGGTGAAAATTCACAAAGAGTAGGGAAATAGTGAATTAATTGGTAAAGGAAGAAGACCTCCCCTCTCCCCAGTGGGCACTGAAAGATGGCATTAGATTTCTATTTTTCTGATCCTCTCTGTTTTGTGTAAAGAGTTTGGATTCTCTCCTACCTGCCTTTGAACCAATTCATAACAACTATAGAGTCAAGATTCCAAGTTAATTGTGCAGCTAGCCAGATCCTAACAAAATCTCTGAGAAGCCAAGGTACTGAGGACTGTAGGTCAAGGGTAGCTTTGTACTATATAAACTGCCATGTAAGAATTGAGTTGTTATATCTTAATCCCCTTCCAAACTCTGGAGTATGAAGTGATGTAAGGGAGAAGTATGCTCTGTATATTGAGGAGTACATTTTTATATTTCTTTTGACTTTGAACTAAATATTCTTTGGCAAAAAGTCATATGAAGTAATTAAACTAAACTGGGTTGTAGAACTTCCCTCCTGTAACGGAGGGAATACCACTGGTGGAGACTGGATTCATTAGCAGAGAATTTGGATAGAGAGCCAATGACACAAGTATAAGAGGAGATAAAGAATATAGCACTGCTGACTTTCAGTAATTGGAGCTGGGATAATCACTGTTACACTTATATAAGATGGGGAATTCCAAATCCTTTCCAGGAAACATTCCAGAAAAAGAATGAGTACAGCCAACTTTCCAATCAGAACCTATCACAAGACTGAATATAAATCAAGTATCAATGAGAGTGAGTATTAGAACAAGGGAGAAATGTTATAAAGGGTTCTGACTGCCAAACAGGGGGATATTATTATATTTGATCCTGAACATCATGGGAAGCCACTAGAATTTATTGACTAAAGGAATGACTTAGTCAGATTGGTGGTTGGGAAAGATTAATTTGGCAGTTGAGTGGAGAGGAGGACCTGGAGACTAGAAGCAGGAAGAACGAGAAGGTTATTACAATAGTCAAGGTGTGAAATGATGAGTGCCTATTTTAGTTGGGTAGTAGTGTCAGAGGAGGGAAGGGAGCATATATAAAAATGTTACAAAGTTTAAATGAAAAGGACTTGACAAGTCCTGGGGAGTGATAGGGAATAAACTGTTGAAAATGATGCTCAGGGTTTAAACCTAAATGATTGCTCAGATGCTCTTGACAGTAGTACAAATGTTTGGAAAGGGGAAGTTTTATGGGAAAAGATGGGCTCCATTTTGGACATGTTGAGAAGCTTTTGTAATCAAGTTTAAGATGTCTAAGAGACTTTTGCAGATGAGTTATTAGAGGTCAGGAGAAAGGTAAGGGCTTAATAAATACTTCTGAGAATAATCAGCATAAGGATGATCACTGAAGCCATGTGAGCTGACAAGATCACCATGTGAAACAATTCCACATTAATTCATAGACCATAGTACTGAGATAGATGGGAATGCCCTTCTGGCAATCAGGGACTAGCCTTAGCCAAGGGAGATCCTAGTAGCCCTGACTGGGATTAGCCTGTAGTTCTAGAAATCACTTTCTCAACGACTCACAGGTCTCAGTCAAAATCTACCCTAAGCCAGCTTCTCCCTGGTTTATCTTAGACCCCACTGAAATAAATCCCTACTTCGGTCTGCCCTGGTTAAACATGGGAGACGTCTTTCTGTCAAAAAGTAGAGGTTTAGGAAATATAGCATTGGACTTAGGGAAATGAAGCTTTTAAAAAACAGTCACGCCTGTGATTTCATCTGCTTAGGAACTATCTGTAAGATTGTTTCTAATACACCTACTCTGCACCTTACTGTCAGGAAGCTCCCTGGGGCATGGGGAGTATCTATGTCATCTTCACAGTCACACATTTAGTATCTATAAGAGGTGGCACTGAAGCCCAAATCTTGATTCCCAGTGCAGCTCTCCATCCTTTGCTCCCTAGTACCACTCATGAAGGACACCTATAAACTTTTAAAAACACACTTATAACATACAAAGGCAATGTTATAGGATAACAACGCATGGCATTTATCAAGTTGCTACACTGGTATAGTCTCAATTCCCTTCCCCATCACTTTGTTCAGTCTTTCCTCCTGCCCCCCCTCAGGTAGGAAAGCCTCAGTCCCCATTATGCCCTTCAGGAGATCTCTAAACTTTTGGCACATTAATTAAGAATGCTGAACTCCCATTTCTTCATTATTTGCACTTCCCTGCCTACTGCATCCCATCATTCATTGATCCCTGTTGATTCTTTCTGAGAAATGAACAAAAACTAGGAAGTTGCCTTTAAAACAATAAACTCTATCTTTCCCTGAAGATATTTCTCTGATTGACTCAGATTGGTGGGAGTCAGTTGCACTTTATCCCCAGGAAACAAAATAATAGTTCTGTCTAGATACTCCAAGTTATAATCTTGCTTCTCTGTTCCCATATATTTCCTCTGTCTATACTGAGTCTCCCAATCAGACTGGGAGTTGCTCGAGATCATAATCAATATCTCCTCTATCACACTGGTAGTTCCCATTGGTTTGACAACAGACAGGGTGTCCAGTACAATAGGGAAGAATATGAGGTCATTATTTTATTTCCTACATCAGATCAAACTTTCTATGTTAAGCTCAGAGCTCCCCTTCAGCCCCTAACTTCATCCCAACTTGCCCAGACTCACCTGTCTGAATTCCCCACAAAGAAAACAGCACCAGAATAAGTAGCCAGGAGAAGAATGACCCTTTCCCCCTTCTCCAGTTTATCATCCTGCTCTGTATGTATTTGTTAAGAGTCCTCAGAATTACCCCTGGTAGAACTTCCAATCCATAAGCCCCTTTGTCTAAGAGTCCCTGTGTAGGAAAAGAAGCTCCTTTATACCCAAGGTCTTCCTTGTTTTGGAATTGGTGCTGCCAAGACCCTGTCTTTCTGTCACTACCAGAAAGGGCATCAGTCAGCAGGCAGAGCCTGCCCCTGCTGGGAAGGAGTAAAGGAGAAGTAAAATGGAGCCTGTGGTGAGAGCAGGAAACCCTTGACTGTCATCACTTTCAGGTGTTGTTGGGGAGCTTCAGAGTGGGACTCTTATAGTGCTATGGGCACAGCTGGCATTTGTAACTGTTAGGTAAAATGAGATAGAGAATAGAGTACTGGGGCAGAAGTCTGGAAGACCTGAGTTCAAATTCCACCTTAGACTCTTCCTAGCAGGTCACTTAACCTCTCTGTTTCTTTTTCTGTAAAATGTGGATAATAATTGAGCCTATCTCACAGGGTTGTGATGTTAAAATGAGTTAATATATATAAATTATTTTGTAAATGTTAAAGTGTTACATAAATTATATTATTTCTAATCACAGAGATTGTCTTCATTGAGTTAGTCCTCAGTCATGAAAGGGAGATGGTTCCATCCTCAGGGAGTTTCTATTCTAATGGATAAATTCATTGATCCTTTGATATGAGAAGAGGCAAAGAATCTGCTTTCATGGAGCCCCCAGTCTAAGAGGCCCAACAGATGTTGCCTTCAGGGAGTCCCTAGGCTGAAAGCATCAATAGTTCTAGATAATGACTACATTGATAAGTTGTACTTTCCAAGGAGGTGTTCGCACTGGCATCTGGCAGTTAGAAGATACACGACTACCCAGGAATGTAAAATCCTGAGGGGTGGGGCAAAGCTGGAAGACCATTGCAGGATGGCACTTCTACAAACCTAGTTCTATTGAAATAGCTACCCTAAAGCACCTCCTTGCTTCCACCTTTTCCACAATCCTTTTGAAGCTACTTTTCAAGGCTAATTATTTCACAACACAATTCAAGAAACTTCAATGACTTCCTATTACCTCTAGAATAGTATACAAATTCAACTGACATTCAAAACCCTTCACAATCTGTCTCTAGTCAATCTTTCTGGGTTCATTTGCATATCCAGGCCATTACAGGTCCAGGGAGCCAGTGATCAAAGTCAAGAAAGTAGATTATACCAGCAGACTTATTCTATTTCCCTACATATAGTTTGCACTCAAATCTAATTAATTCATTAATCAGCATAGTAGATAATGTCACAATTTTCTAAAAAGGAAATATCAATAGGTCTTCAAACTGTAAATCTTTTGAGCTTAACATTTTTTTTCTTGAAAATTTCTAAAATGATCTACTAAAGAGATGTTTTATAAGCTTTTGAAAGAAAAATGGAGATATTCCAATGCAGCATGGATTTCCTCGAGAAAGATCATCCCTGGGGCAGCTAGGTGACACAGTACTCACCCTGGAGTCAGGAGGGGCTGAGTTTAAAGATGGTATCAGACACTTAATAATTACTTAGCTGTGTGACCTTGGGAAAGTCACTTAACCCCATTGCCTTGTCAAAAAAGAAAAAGTAAAGGTCATCTCAAACTAAACTCATTTCCTTTTTACATAAGTTTACTGGGCTGGCAGATCATGGGAATGCCAAATTATTGAGTCAGGATTTTGACAGAGCCTCTTAAACTATGCTTGTACACAAGAAGGACAGATACTGTTGAATGAGCAGACTCATGGAATTAATGAATCAATATAAATTAATGACTTTATTAATGGATGAAGTGTTGACTACCAATATCTCTATAGAAGAAGGGCACACGGTATGATTGTTGGCAATATGATTTTTAGCAAGGTCTTTGATAAAGACCAAGAGGATATTTACATCATTTGAACCTCTATGGGATATGTAACATGTTGTATGAAATAACTGGGATCCAAACTGCTCTTCAGCGGTGGTAATCAAAGAAAAATATGTTTGCATGAAATTTTGTGAGTCTAGAAAGAGAGTTCTGCTCTTGAATTAAAAAAACAACAAAGTACCCGAGAATATGGTGACATAACTGACTCTAGTTGATATGTAAAAGATCAGGGGTGTTTTAAAGGATGGTAAGGCAAATGTGAGTCAAAAGAGTGATATGGCAACCAAAAAAGTTGAAGCCATCTTGGGCAGCATTAAGAGAAACAGCATGGAAAAAAAATGGAGTACCAGATCTTCTATTCTTTGCTTTGATAAGGTATATATGGAGTCCTGTGTTTATCCTGGGTCACTATGTCGAAAGGGTATTGAATAGTACACTCTTGTTTCAAAAGATAATGACCAGGATGGTGAGAGAATTGGAAACCATACCATTTGGAAGCACCAGAAAACATTTAGTTTGGGGAAGTAAAAGTTAAGGCAGGACTTAATAAGCCCTTTCAGAGATTCATAGGATTGTTTTGTGGAAGAAGGATCATGGGTGTTTTGCTTGGTTCAAGAATTCAGAACATGAAGTTTCACTATGAAAAGAAATTATAGGGTCAAAGATTTCTACGGAAATGCTTCTTTTTTGGGGTTTTTGCAAGGCAAACGGGGTTAAGTGGTTTGCCCAAGGTCACACAGCTAGGTAATTTTAAGTGTCTGAGACCGGATTTGAACCCAGGTACTCCCGACTCCAGGGCCGGTGCTTTATCCACTACGCCACCTAGACGCCCCTTAGAAATGTTTCTTAATAGAGTTTAGGTCCAAATTGTGGAAAGAATGGCATAATTAGGTAGTGAATTCTACTCCTATTTTCATGTGGGAGCTAAGCTTCATAGAAAGGTCAAAAAATAAGGCAAGACTGGAGAGAATAAGAGGCAGTTCTGGACATAGGTCCCTCTCTTCCTAATGTTTATCTCCTAGAGCCATTCATTCATCAACTGTTCTCTCATGTCTAACTATCTTTATTTCTCTTGATTCCAAAATTGCTTTCAATCATCTGTGCAGTTGACAGTTCATCTTGGATCTGCTCATTGGTAGGAAGAACCAAGTTGCAGTCAGAATGATGACCCTCACGTTCACCCATAACAAACAAATCTGAATTACTACTGATTGCAAAGAAACATTTGCTGCATCCCATCTGACACTGGTACTATCCTGCATGTTCCTGGATATCCTTAACATCTTCCTGCCTTAAAAAAATAATCTTTATATTCCTCTGAATAACACAACCACCTCCACTGCCACCATCAGCATGTCCTGGGCTCCAGTTATCTGTAATTCAGAGTAGCCTAGCACAAGTATCCTCTCTCACCCAAGGTCCAAGGGAAGCATCTCACTCAAACAAAACTTGTCTAGACTCTCTTGGATCAAAAAGAAATTATTTACTCAACACACAGTAAAGATAACAATAACAAAAACAAAGGAAAGAAAAATAATATATATTATGTATAAGTGAGCATTGAATGGAATTTACAGGATCATCAATTTAAAGATTGGACGTGACCTTAGAAGTCACCTAAATCAACCTCTTTAGTTTATAGGTGAGAGCGGGCAGCTAGGTGGCGACTAGGTGGCACAGTGGATAAAGCACCGGCCCTGGAGTCGGGAGTACCTGGGTTCAAATCTGGCCTCAGATACTTAATAATTACCTAGCTGTGTGGCCTTGGGCAAGCTGCTTAACCCCATTTGCCTTGCAAAAACTAAAAAAAAAAATTTATAGGTGAGATAATGAGGCTTAAAAAGAAGAAGTGACCTGCCCAGAGACACAAAGTAAGTGACTGAGTTGGGATTTGAACCCAAATTTTCTCTATTACCAGTCCAATATGCTACCCCCTTTACCTTCCCAGTTCTTTTGCATATCCCTCCCCATTATGGACATTCCCCTCCCAGTCACTAACAGAAGACACTCTATCACCCTAGGCCAGGCATTTCCCTGTTTGCTTGCCCATTCTGGGAATTCTCTCCTTTATCTGTACCTCCTGACTTCTCTCACTTCCTTCAATTCTAGCTAAAATTCTATCTTTTAAAATCCTATCTTTTCATAGTTCCTTTCCCACCACAATGTATCTCCAATTCATCTTGTATAAATAATATTTGTGCTTATCTTACTCTCATTAAACTGAGCTCCTTGAGAATAGGGACTGAGTTTTCTGTGGTTGTTTTTTGCCTTTCTTTGTCGTTTCACTGTTTAACACTCTGTCTAGTAGGCACATAATAAATGCAACTGGTATTCTGCTCCATTTGCCTTTTTTGAAAATGTATTTTTGTTTGTAAATTATTTATATATTTATTTCATCCCTTAAGGCTATGCCATAAAGATTTTCTGCCTTAATCCCTTATCTTTTTCTTCTGTTCATTAATTTTTAGACCTCTTTCCTTTTTAGACTTCTCTCTTTCCAGGCTTTTCAGGTTGGGAGATCAAATGCACCAATCTGAAGCTTTTCTCCAGATAAGATCACAGACTTTATTTATTGCTACAGATCTTTGAAGTTGAGGCACCTTAAACAAAGACGTGTAACACCTTTTTTTTTCATTTCTTCTGCTGTCCTGATTACCTCTGTCCTAATCCTACCTCATGAAAGAGACAACTAGAAAACATGCCTAGAGAAGGGCTTTTACTCACTGGAATCAACATTCTCCAGATTCTCATTCCAAAATCTTCCCCAGTTGAAAGAGCAATAGATTTTGAATTAAAAGAAGGGAGAACTCCTCCACAGGATGGAAGTATGATTTTTGAGTGATGTGAAGTATTTCGAAGAAGGGGTAGTCTTCTAGACATTTAAAATGGGAAGTACCCCAGGTCCAAAAAATGAGAACTTGTTTTAATTATTTAGGACTAACGAGAGTTCTTTGTTTTCCTTTTGGGCTTTGGATTTCCCCTACCTTTTGATGCGTTTTTATATTTTCTGAAGGATAGAATTAAGACTTTTCTATTCTAAATACATATGTTGCTGCCTTGAGTGTTTTGAAAGATTCTTGTTGTCTGCACTAGTCAGTTCTAGAACTAATGAAAATTGAAGTAAACTCCAGTTAATTAGTCTCATCTAAAAGCAGAAACACAGGGGGTTCCCAGTCTAAAATCTTGGACACCACTGAGTTTCTGTGTTGGATTCTGCCATCTCTCACTTTTTTGCCATGATAGGAAGTGTTACACTAACAGTGCTAATTGATGTCAGGGATGTACAACATTGTAAATTCAAAGAAGAGTCAAATCAGAAGCTGCCTTGTCAGAATGCATTATCTCCTTATCACATCAGCAGTCTAGCTTTCTGGATTAATGTTTATGACTAAGACATGGAACCTTCCAAAGACTATGCAGGCAATATTTTCTATTTTATTCTCAACATCTATGGGATCAGTTTTTAGATTTCTACCATTATGAGGTCATACTCTGCCTCATCCTTGTGCATGAGAAAATGGGTTTCAATTGACTTTATTTTTTATCTCTGAGAGTGAGGTCTCCTATGAAAGACCCCACCATACTGACAAACAAGGAAGCCAGTCCATCATATTGCTTCATTGCTTGGGGTTTCAAAAGGAGTTACTGACATACTATTTCATTTATTTAAGATATAGCATAACCTAAAGGATGAGGGAGTAAGGAAAGATTTTGTGACAAGTGATTTCTCCTTGTATTTTATGGCTAATTTCTTCTTCTTCTTTGAAATTCCAATTTTATAATGACTTACAAGCTATACTTTATGGCTAATTTCTTCTTCTTTGAAATCCCTTCTTACGATGACTCACAACCTGTGGCATAACTTACTTCTCTGATGTTGGCTGGCAGTTGGTTCACCACAGACTGTGGTAATTAGTAGAGTTCCACAACTCAGATTCAAACTGACTGGAAATCAGACAGCATCCCAGAGACCACAAGCATTAGAAGACTATAACTGGAAGATGAGAGCACAAATGCCTGGAGACAGACCCATGTCTTTTTTTACTAGTCTTTGTGATTTGCTTGTCCTTCTAACAAATCTCTCGCACTCCATATTCTCTTCAGAATATCCAGACTTTGGCTAGCAACCCTCTCTTCCCACTAATTGACTCTAAACCATCAGGTTTTCAAACTGTGGCTGCCTAAGGAAAACATCTTAGTCCAAGAACCTCAGTAGCCACAGTGCTAAAGTCCAAAGCTAGGCAACTCACAGATCAATTCAGTGGTCAAAGTCAAAGTCAAGGATCAGGCATGCCAGAGTCAGATCCCTGAAATTAGAGAGAGGATAGTCATGTCTAACTGTGCCCTGTGGTTCACAGGACTCTGCCTCTTGAGGAAAGAAAGGAATGAGGCACTGTTAAAAGTAACCAAGATTTAAAGGACCCTTCCCTAGGGGTGCTACAAATGATGAAAAGAAAGGTCCCACATCTTCAGAGTATGATAGTGGAAATTGGGGGAGAGGAGAGGAAATGGTTGGATAGAATTTGTTTCCAAAAAAAAACAGTTTTCTTCTAGAAAGTTCCACCTCTTCTGCAGTTCTTCAAGCAATTTGGATCACTTCTCAGGTCTACAGTAGAGGAAGCACCATTTGGACTGGACAGTGGATAAGAACCTTTCCATCTCCAACCTTCCACCATTCCATTGTTGAAAGAATGCTTCTGTGAATATATGCAAAGATCAGACAATGTTTTTTTTTCTTTTCCTTTTTTTGCAAGAACCTTGCCCAAAGTATTTTTTTTATTTTGAAAGATTTTATTTCTTTTGAGTTTTACAATTTCCCCACATTCTTGCTTCCCCCCCTCCACCCCCCCCCCCCACAGAAGGCATTCTGTTAGTGTTTACATTGGTTCCATGTTATACATTTATCTCAGTTGACTGTCATGACAGATAAATCTTATCCTTAGGAAGAAAAATAAAGTATGAGATAGTAAAATTATACAATATAACTTTTTTTTCTAATTTGATGGTAATAGTCTTTGGTCTTTGTTCAAAGTCCATAATTCTTTCTCTAGATACAGATGGTATTCTAGATTTGCAGATAGCCCAAAATTGTCCCTGGTTGTTGCATTGAATGGATGAGCAAGTCCATCAAGGTTGACCATCACCCCCATGTTGCTGTTAGGGTGTACAGTGTTTTTCTGGTTCTACTCAACTCTCACAGCATCAGTTCATGCAAATCCTTCCAGGCTTCCCTGAATTCCTGTCCCTCCTGGTTTCTAATAGAACAATAGTGTTCCATGACATACATATACCACAGTTTGTTAAGACACTCCCCAATTGAAAGACATTGACTTAATTTCTAATTCATTGCCACCACAAACAGGGCTGCTAAGAACATTTTTGTACAAGTGATGTTTTTACCCTTTTTCATCATCTCTTCAATGTATAGACCCAGTAGTGGTATTGCTGGATCAAAGGGTATGCACATTTTTGTTGCCCTTTGGGCATCATTGCAGATTGCTCTCCAGAAAGGTTGGATGAGTTCACAGCTCCACCAACAATGTATTAATGTCCCAGATTTCCCCACATCCCTTCCAACATTGATCATTGTCCTTTCTGGTCATATTGGTCAGTCTGAGAAGTGTAAGGTGGTACTTCAGATGCTTTAATTTGCATTTCTCTAATAAGTGATGATTTAGAGCAATTTTTCATATGACTATGGATTGCTTTGATTTCCTCAGCTGTAAATTGGCTTTGCATATCCGCTGACCATTTGTCAATTGAAGAATGGCTTGTTTTGGTTACAGTGGTAAGGAATCTGATTTTTTTTAATATTTAAGATTTATTCTCATTTTGTACAAATAATGTTTTTATACATTAATAAAATATTCTTGTTTAAGAGTAAACAGAATACCCCCTCCACCCAAAAAGTAAAGACTCACTTGAGCATTAAAGTAAAGGGGAGAGAAATAAATTAAAATTTAAAAAATAATAGTAATAATTCTAGGTATGGCCAGGTGGCTCATTGGACAGAGCACCAGCCCTGGAGCCAGGAGCACCTGAGCCCATACCCTGCCCTGTACACCGAACAATCACCCAGGCATGTGACATGCAAGCCACCCCAACCCCACTGCCCTGCAAAAACCAAACAAAGAAAAATAAAGACCCAAAATAAAATAAAATAGTAATAATAGTAGGGGTGGCTGGGTAGTGGACAGAGCATTGGCCCTTGAGCCAGGAGCACCTGGGTCCAAATCCGGCCTCAGACACCCAACAATCTCCCTGCTATGTGGCTCCAGGCAGGCCACCCAGCCCCATTTGCCCTGAACCCCCCAAAATAATAATAATAATAATAATAATAACAAACAATGTGCTTCAGTCTTTGTTGCAACACCAACAACTCTGTCGCGGGTGGATCACATTCTTTATGGTAAGTCCATCACAAAAGTTACTTCCATGTTTTTCCACTGTTACCATTGCTGATCGCAACTCCCTCCTTTCTTATTTCTCCACTACCATGTACTATATTTTCTCTCTCCTTTCACTCTGTCTCTGATGTAGGGTTGCTGAGTGGCGCAGCAGACAGATGCCTGGTCCTGGGGCCAAGAGGCCCCAAGCCCCCCTACCACCCCTAAGGCCCAGCATCAACCTGGCCCTATGGTCCCGGACAGGCCATCCAATCCCAGCCCCTTGCAAGAAGTAAAAAGGAAAATGTGTGAATATCTGACCACTCTCCCCCCATGGTCCATCCTCTCCTCCATCACTCACATCCCCCCCTTCCCCCTGTCCCCCCTTCTTACTCCAGATGCCTATACCCCATTGAGTATATATGCTGTTTCCTCTCCTAGCCACCTCTGATGAGAGCAAAGGTTCCCTCATTCCCCCTTGCCTTCCCCCCTTCAATATCATTGCAATAGCTCATTGTAATAAAGAAAAATCTTATTATATGAGATATCTTGGCCTATTCCCTCTCCTTTTTTTCTCCCATTATATTGCCCTTTTTTCTATTGACTCCATTTTTACACCATATTTTATCTTCAAATACAGCTTTCTCCTCTGTTTCAACCATGAAAGCTCCTTCTACCTGCTCTATTAACTGAGAAGGTTCATATGAGTAGTATCAAGTGTCATTTTTATATGCAGGAATACATGCAGTTCATCATCATTAAGTCCCTCATATTTTCCCCTTCTCCTCCAATCTCCGTGCTTCACCTGAGTCCTGTATTTGAAGATCAAACCTTCTGTTCAGCTCTGGCCATTCCAAAAGGAACATTTGAAATTCCCCTGGTTCATTGAAAGTCCATCTTTTCCCTGGAAGAGGACATTCATTTTTGCTGGGTAGTTTATTCTCAGTTGCATTCCAACCTCTTTTGCCTTCTGGTATATTATATTCCAAGCCCTAAGAGCTTCCAATGTAGTTGCTGCTAAGTCCTGTGCAATCCTGACTGCAGCTCCACGATATTTGAATTGTGTCCTTCTGGCTGCTTGTAATATTTTCTCTTTGACTTGGGAGTTCTGGAACTTTGCTATAATATTCCTAGGGATTGGTTTTTTGGGATCTCTTTCTCAGGGGGATCAGTGGATTCTCTCCATTTCTATTTTGCCCTCTGCTTCTAGGATATCAGGGCAATTTTCCTGTAGCAATTCTTTGAAAATGATGTCAAGGGGGTGGAGCCAAGATGGCCACAAGAAGGGATCCAGTCTTAGGAGCTCTCCGCTAAAACTCATAAGCTAAGGACTCTAACTAAACTTTCAAGAGACAGAACCCACAAAGGGACCCAGTGAGGCAGTTCTCCTACTCAAGGTAACCTGGAAAAGACCAGAAAGGCTCTACTCCCTGGGGTCAGAGGGGCGGCTCGCCAGAGGGGTGGCCTTCCAGAGCAAAAGAACTTCAGCCTCCCGGAGGCAACCCCAGGGCGCTGGGAGCTGCCTGTACAAAGTGGGGGAACAGCGGGGAACCTCTGCCAGAGCAAGCACTTGGAGCCCAGCCCTCAGGGCACACAGCAAGCAGCTTGGTCTTTCCTCAGCCCAGACCCAGAAACAGAAGCAGGCGGAGCCGGTAAGCAGGAGCCCCCAGGCCATGAGCCCATTGAGCTGAGGGAGGGGAGTGAAGAGAGACTGCAGAGCTCTGTCCTCTGCCCCTGGAACAGGACTCTGGGGCTCTGACCACATTCAGATCCTGATCCCAGTCTAGGCCCCCCCATAGAACAGCAGCGACCCCCCTACCTCGGCCCCATGGCAGAGGGGGCACTTATGGTCATTCACAGACCAGGAGGGAGGACAGAGCCTCACACACTGAGACCCTTGTGGGAGTGTCCCAAAAGCTCAGGAAGCACCCCAAAACCAGGCCCAGGCTGGGAAAATGAGCAAGCAGAGAAATAAGAGGAAGACTATTGAGAAATATTTGGCGAATGAGCACAAGAAGGATCAAAATACTTAGTCTGAAGATGAGGAAGCACAAGCTCCTGCATCTAAAGACTGCAAGAAAAAGAGAAATTGGGCTCAGGCTATAACAGAGTTAAAAAAAGACTTTGAAAATCAAATGAGGGAGTTGGAAGAAAAACTGGGAAAAGAAAGGAGAGAGATGCAGGAAAAACATGAAAATGAAGTCAGCAGCTAAGTCAAGGAAATCCAAAAAAAAAATGCTGAAGAAAATAGCATGCTAAAAACTAGCTTAAGTCAAATGGATAAAATAGTTCAAAAAGTTATTGAGGAGAAGAATGCTTTAAAAAGCAAAATTGGCCAGATGGAAAAGGAGATAAGAAAATTCTCTGAGGAGAACAAATCCTACAGACAAAGAATAGAATTCAGGGAGATTGATGAATTTACCAGAAATCAGGAATCAATACTACAAAACAAAAAAAAATGAAAAATTAGAAGAAAATGTGAAATATCTCATTGAAAAAACAACTGATATGGAAAACAGACTTAGGAAAGATAATTTAGAAATTATTGGAATACCTGAAAGTCATGATCAGGAAAAGAGCCTTGACATCATTTTCAAAGAATTACTACAGGAAAATTGCCCTGATATTCTAGAAGCAGAGGGCAAAATAGAAATGGAGAGAATCCACCCATCCCCCTGAGAAAGAGATCCCAAAAAACCAACGCCTAGGAATATTATAGCCAAGTTCCAGAACTCCCAAGTCAAAGAGAAAATATTACAAGCAGCCAGAAGGACACAGTTCAAATATCGTGGAGCTGCAGTCAGGATCACACAGGACTTAGCAGCAACTACATTGGAAGCTCGTAGGGCTTGGAATACAATATACTGGAAGGCAAAAGAGCTTAGAATGCAGCCAAGAATGAATTACCTAGCAAGGCTGAATGTCCTCTTCCAGGGAAAAAGATGGACTTTCAATGAACCAGGGGAATTTCAAATGTTCCTTTTGGAATGGCCAGAGCTGAACAGAAGGTTTGATCTTCAGATACAGGACTCAGGTGAAGCATGAAGATTGGAGGAGAGGGGGGGAATATGAGGGACTTAATGAGGATGAACTGCATGTATAGAAAAATGATACTGATAATATTCATATTAACCTTCTCAGTTAATAGAGCAGGTAGAGGAAGCTTTTATAGTTGAAGCATAGGAGAAAGCTGAATTCGAAGATAAAATATGGTATAAGAATGGAGTCAATAGAAAAAAAAAGGGAAATGGAATGGGAGAAAGAGAAAGGAGAGGGGGAATAGTCCAAGATATTTCACATAATAAGATTTTTTTATTACAATGAGTTATTGCAATGATATGGATGGGGGGAGGCAAGGGGGAATGAGGGAAACTTTGCTCTCACCAGAGGTGGCTAGGAGAGGAAACAGCAAATATACTCAATGGGGTATAGACATCTGGAGTAAGAAGGAGGGGGGAGCAGGGGGAAGGGGTGGGGATGTGAATAAAGGAGGAGAGGATGGACCATGGGGGGAGAGTGGTCAGATATAACACATTTTCTTTTTTACTTCTTGCAAGGGGCTGGGATTGGAAGGCCTGCCCAGTACCATGGGGCCAGGTGGATGCTGCGCTTAAGGGGTGGTATGGGGGCTCAGGGCTTCTTGGCCCCAGGACCAGGGATCTGTCTGCTGTGCCACTCAGCGACCCTACAGCAGAGTCAGAGTGAAAGGAGAGAGAAAATATAGTACATGGTAGTGGAGAAATAAGAAAGGAGGGAGTTGCGATCAGCAATGGCAATGTTTGAAAAATATGGAAGTAACTTTTGTGATGGACTTATCATAAAGAATGTAATCCACCCATGACAGAGTTGTTGGTGTTGGAACAAAGACTGAAGCACATTTTTTGTTATTATTATTTGGGGGAGGGTGCAGGGCAAGTGGGACTGGGTGGCCTGCCTGGGGCCACATGGCAGGGTGATCTTTGGGTGTCTGGGGCCGGATTTGGACCCAGGTGCTCCTGGCTCAAGGACCAATGCTCTGTCTGCCACCCAGCCACCCCTACTATTATTACTATTTTATTTTATTTTGGGTCTTTTTTTTCCTTCTTTTTGGTTTTTGCAGGGCAGTGGGGATCGGGTGGCTTGCATGTCACATGGCTGGGTGATTGTTGGGTTTTCAAGGCTGGATATGGATTCGAGTGCTCGTGGCTCCAGGGCTGGTGCTTCGTCCATTGCACCACCTGGACATACCTACAATTGTTACTATTATTTTTTTAATTTTAATTTTTTTTCTCTCCTCTTTCCTTTTTTCGCCCAAGCAAGTCTATCTATATTCATGGGGGAGGGGTATTTTGTTTACTTGTAAACAAGAATATTTTATTAATGTAAAAAAACATTTGTACAAAATGAGAATAAAAAATAAATTAAAAAAAAATGATGTCAAGGCTCTTTTCCTGATCATGACTTTCAGGTAATCCAATAATTTTTAAATTATCTTTCCTAAATCTGATTTCTATATCAGTTGTTTTTTCAGTGAGATATTTCACATTTTCTTCTAATTTTTCATTTTTTTGGTTTTGAAGTAATGAGTCCTGATTTCTAGTAAATTCATCACTCTCCCCGAGTTCTATTCTTTGTCTGAAGGATTTGTTTTCCTCAGAGAGCTTTCTTATCTCTTTTTCCATCTGGCCAATTTTGCTTTTTAAAGCATTCTTATCCTTCATAACTTTTTGAACTGTTTCATCCATTTGACCTAAGCTGGTTTTTAGCATGCTATTTTCTTCAGCATTTTTTTGGATTTCCTTGACTAAGCTGCTGACTTCATTTTCATGTTTTTCCTGCATGTCTCTCATTTCTTATCCTAGTTTTACTTCTAACTCCCTCATTTGATTTTCAAAGTCTTTTTTCGACTCTGTCGTAGCCTGAGCCCAATTTCTGTTTTTCTTGGAGTCTTTAGATGCAGGAGCTTGTGCTTCCTCATCTTCAGACTTAGTGTTTTGATTCTTCTTGAGCTCATATGCAAAATATCTCTCAATGGTCTTCCTCTTGTTTCTCTGCTTGCTCATTTTCCCAGCCTGAGCCTGGTTTTGGTGTGCTTCCTTAGCTTTTCGGACACTCCCACAAGGGTCTCAGTGTGTGAGGCTCTGTCCTCCCTCCTGGTCTGTGAATGACCATAAGCACCCCCCTCTGTTATGGGGCTTAGGTGGAGGGGGCCCCTGCTGTTCTATTGGGGGGGGCCTAGACTGTGATCAGGATCTGTATGTGTTCAGAGCTCCAGAGTCCTGTTCCAAGGGCAAAGTTCTGCAGTCTCTCTCTCTCTTCACTCCCCTCCCTAGGTTCAATGGGCTTATGCCCTGGGTGCTCCTGCTTACCAGCTCCACCTGCTTCTGTTCCTGGATCTCGGCTAAGGTGGCCAAGCTGCTTGCTGTGTGCCCTGAGCCCTGGGCTTCATGTGCTTGCTCTGGAAGATGTCCCCTGCTGTTCCCCCAATTTGTGCCTGGTACTCCCTGGGGCGTAGCTCAGGAAACTCCTCCACTGCTGTGAGCCATGGCTCCCAGTGCCCTGGGGCTGCCTCCGGGAGGCTGAAGTTCTTTCACTCTGGTGGGCCAGTCCTCTGGCTGGTGCCCCTCCAACCCCGGGTCTGCAGAGCCTTTCTACTCTTTTCAAGGTTACCTTGAGTAGGAGAACTGCCTCCCTGGGTCCCTCTATGGGTTCTGTCTCTGGAAAATTTAAAGTCCTTAGTTTTGAAGATTTATGAGAGAGCAACTAAGACATGATCTGCTCTTGTTGGCATCTTGGCTCAACTCCCCCCCACCAAAGTAAGTATTAAGTGTCTGAGAACAGATTTGAACCCTTGACTCCAGGATCAGTGCTTTATCCACTGCACCACCTAGCTGCCCAATCTATTTTCTTTAGAAGAGAGGCAATGCTCAAAAAGAAAGGAGAGCTTAGTTTATGAGTTGCTGTCTTTCATTCTTGGTACTGAGCAGCTATATGACTAAGTAAATAGAGTGCTGGACCTGAAATCAGCAAGATTTTTAATGTTTACATTTTAAACTACATGAGTTCAGATCTTGCCTGAGACACTTATTAGCTCTATGACCCTGGACAAGTCACTTAATCCTGCTTTCCTTTCATTTGTCAACTTGTTGGGGGCCGCCAACCAAGGTTGGTTGGGTAAATCCCTGCCCTCTCACTTACCTTTATCCATGGTAAGTCTTCGGTCTTCACCGGCCTCCAAAGAGGAATAACCAGACAGAGCACCCGAGGTATCGAAGTGGTGTTTATTCAAGAGTGATCACATCTCTCTCCCTCCCCCCCCCACGTCGTGCCACAATCTATATACCTGAGGCCACACCTCCTCCCACCCTCTAACCCAATAATACATAAGTCTTCTGAAAATCTCCTTATAAGGTACTTCATACAGCCAAGCTAGCCACATCCCTTAGTCCCTCCCCCAACATCTCCCCCTTTTTGTTTAAACAATGGGAAATCCCCACGGTAGGCCTTGAAGCGCTGTGTTGCAAGCTTATAATCTTTCGCAGGTGGCCGCGGGAGCGGGAGCATCCTGTCTTAGGTCATCTCCTCAACCTTGAACCTTACCCGTCCTAGGAACCCGACACCCTCGGGCCCTGTCTTAAGCGGCCGGGCGGGAGAGGTTGCCCGTCATCAGACGCTCCCGTCTTATTCCCGGGGTGTCACATGTCATCCATGGAGGCAAGCCAAACCTGCGGGTCGGCTCCAGTCTCTAGGGCCATGATGGCCTTCTGGGTCAAGAGCCTATATCCATATTGTTGGTGGCGAAGTCGGTAGAGGCACCATACAAGGAAGCATATTATCAGAAGTGTCACGGCACAGGAGGCCCCAAGGCCCCCCCATGAAGCGAACCACCTACCGACTCCCGCAAACCAATTACTTAATCCCTGTTGAATGTCAAAATCAATCTGCGTATTATTGAGACTGTTAACAGCGAGCCGCAGCTCCCAAATCAGCTGATCAAAGTCATTATTCCACTCATCAGTCAGGAGGGAAGACAGGTTGCGTGACAATTCAGCGGCAAACGAGTGATTCTGATAAGGATGGGATGTCACGCAAAGCCCGGGAAAGTTGTACCTGCACCCCACAGAGAGTGCTCCCCACATATTATCCATCTGATCCTGTAATAAATCAACCCTTTGATTAAGGATCAGAATCCCTCCTCTCAACTGAGCGTTTAGAGCCATCTGTGTGTCAAGGGCAGCCGCGGTCTGACGGGACACATTAACCAAAACGGCCGCTGTCTGGGCCTGCCCTTGCATAGCTACCACCGCTGTTGCAATCGCAGCAGTGCTGGCAGCAGCTGCAATGGCAATAGCAAGAGAAATCCCAAAGTCCCTGGGCTGTCGATAACTCCAAGGAACGGGGTTGTTCAGAGCTGGGATAGGAACAGAAGTGGGGATACGGGCAATAATAGCCCTGCTATGCCTCGTTCCGTTCCAGCATTGGCTAAGCACACAAGTCTCTTGAGCACACAAGAGGTTCCCATTAGTAGTATTGGTCAAGATGAACAAGAAAGGGGGCCATACACACACTGGGGTAGCTGGAACCGATACATTGCTCCTGGGAATGATGTGAGCAGAAGCATTCTCAGTGTAATTGACCTCACCAAATTCAACCATTCCCCCCTCTGCCACAAATGCAAGTGGATTCAGAAGGGTACAACCCCCCCCCCCCCCGTCCCACAAAGCAGCCAGTCTTTGAAGGGGTCTTCAATAAGGGTCATACTGCCATTAAGGGTCCAGTCCAATCCTGCAAATACAAGTCCTTTTCCCCCTTCTCCTTGTAAGGGATACCCCCCAGCCATTTGGCATTGCCGCCAAGGAAATGGCGGTTCTAGCGTAACCTGAGACTCACAGGGTAGAGACCACCGCGGCATTGAGAAGTCTCTAGAGGCTGACAGGTTCACCAGGGGTCGCCAGGCCGTAAGTCCTCTAACTTGTTGGCCTTTCTGTGATGATGGGGATGCTGTTTGTTGTAAAAATAAACCTACACATGGGTCAGTATCGCTCGTGTTGTACGAGATCTCATTCTGCCCCGTAAGATTGTATTGCCAATCCCAATGGAAGCACAATGTGTCTATTAATTTGAAAGCCAGGGAGGTGTTAAGAGGGGACTCCGTCTGATCGACGTACGCTGTGGGTAGCCCCTGGCTTGCGTTGGTACTTAAGAACTGGGGAAAGATTCTGGCATTCCTGGACACGGGTAACACCGTTGGGAGGGCATGCAGTATCCCCCATACTTGTTCTTCGCTTCCAAGATCCACCCCTTGTCCCATCTGCAGGAGGGTAGCAGCCACGACGACCATCAAGGTACCTGAAAATATAAAGAAAGAGCTTCTCAACCCGTTAGTGGGGCTGGGTCATGATGAGGCAACTCTCTTACTCGATGAAGGGGAATCCATTTTTCTGGAACTCCTTGTTCATCTTTAAGACGAAAGGAGAAGCATCCTTGTTTCCTATTAACCACCATAACGGGTCCATGCCACTTCCCTTGTCTGCTTGTCTTGGCGCGCTGACGCCCCAGTGGTTCCGGGTTCTCTTCCGGTAATCCACGGGTGGGGCGGTAGCAGCGGCGCCATCTGTTGTCCTACCACCTCCCATCTACCAGGTTTTATACCCTTATGCTGAACCCAAGGGCAAACATCCCAAATATGCTCAATGAAGACCCTGCACGTCTTCAGAGGGACTTTAAGGCCGCTCTTAGCACACAGTTTATAAAGTTGGGCGGCAACCACCCCTTTTTCCTCGGGCATAAACGCGGGGACACTTCCCTGCGCACCCATTTCACCCTCCCAGTAACTCTCTGTTACTAAGGCTGTCTGGAGAGTCTCGTAACAGACTCAGGCAGTCCCACCGAACCTCCCTTGGGGTCGGCCCTGTGTCCCTGTTCGGGCGCCAGAAAATGTTGGGGGCCGCCGACCAAGGTTGGTTGGGTAAATCCCTGCCCTCTCACTTACCTTCATCCATGGTAAGTCTTCGGTCGTCACCGGCCTCCAAAGAGGAATAACCAGACAGAGCACCCGAGGTATCGAAGTGGTGTTTATTCAAGAGTGATCACATCTCTCTCCCTCCGCCCCCCCCCCCCCCCCGTCGTGCCACAATCTATATACCTGAGGCCACACCTCCTCCCACCCTCTAACCCAATAATACATAAGTCTTCTGAAAATCTCCTTATAAGGTACTTCATACAGCCAAGCTAGCCACATCCCTTAGTCCCTCCCCCAACATCAACTGAGCTGGAGAAGGAAATGGCAAACTACTCTAGTATCTTTGCCAAGAAAAATCCAAATAGTGTCAGAAAGAGTCAGACACCACTGAAAAGCAACTGAACACCTACGTCATCCTTGATACTATTTCCTGATGTCTATATTAAACAGTAACTTCTGCCTTTAATCCCTTAGGCCGCCTCTTCAGAGTGTGGTGAGTTTCCCTTATCTCCTTTATCTCTGTCCTTAACACAACTCATGAAGCAACAAAATACAATATTTTAGGTAGCAAGAATCTTGTACTGGACAGGATGGAAAGAAAATGGTTGAGGATTGAATTTTCTCAAGTCAAGGAGATGCATCTTTACCAAGAAAACCCAAGCAAAACTAAAACTTGACTGAACAACTACAACAACATGGGATTGTTGGGGGAGAGAGAGGCCAAGAAGCTGCAACTAAACTAGGAGAGCGGAAATTCAACAAAGATGCTGGGGCATGAGAGACACAGCTATCACAGTCCTTTAAAAACAGAGCAATAAAAAATAAGGAGACAAAGAAGGTATCAGTCAAATGCGACCAGTTATATTGGCCACATATATGTTAGACTCTCAAGGACTTTGCCCTATGTGTGTTCTCGTGTTAAATTTCTCTCTCCTAAGGGAGTTCCTACAGGAAAAGTCTCATCTTTGTTCCTTCAGTACACCAAAGGTAAGTATCATTGTTCTATAAAACTATCTAGAATTACATTCATAGACAGTTCCCTCAATTAGTTCCCTAAGTAAACTCACTTCTCACACAGGGCCTTGAGTTGTGTGATCTGATGGAGAGAGTTTGAAACTAAAATGGATATGGAGTCAGAGAACCAGGATATGAAGTTTGGCTCAATTACGTGTGAAAAAATATCACCTTTTTGATCTGAGACTCAGTCATTCATTCTGCAAAATGAGGATTTAGAAGAGATTATCTCAAAGATATCTTACCTGCTATACATTCTATGAGTTTCTCTTACATCAACATTGCAAACAGTTGTAGCAGGTATATTGTTTAAGAGGAGTAGAAGTTCCAAAGTCAAATAATTAATAGACCTTTTTTTTCTAAACAAAAGGTGATCATTCCCATGGCCTTGATTTTTTTCTACATCTGAGATTGCAGGAGCAAGTAACTTCCACTCTACAAGCCCCCCTTTTTATACTCTGGACTTCTCCACTATGTCCAATAATATTCTCATCCAGGAAGATCCCCTAGGACTTCATGCTCTGATTGGTGAATTCCTTCTAGAGGCCCTTCTAGAATGTCCAAGCTAGTCATGCTCACTCTTTTATTCTTTCAATTCCAATTTTGACTCTCTAAACTTTTCTACCATAAATTTATATCTTCTTCCTATTCACAAACACTCCTTTTTCAGGTCCATTTTATCTGTTGTTTCACCCACTGGAGTGTAAGTGCCTTGAAGGCAGGAATTATCTTGCTTTGTGCTAGCATTTACTTTTGTGCTTAGCCACCCAGTCTCTGGTACATGCTAAGTGCTTAATAAGTATTTGTTGTTAACTATCAACTATTAATTCACCGTTGAAACACATCATCTTTGGGAGATCTTTGTGATCCTGAGAGGGCTAGAATGAGGCAGAGCAAAGACTTAAATCCAGATCTTTCTAACTTTAAGGCCAGTTCCCTAGTCATGGCCATAATGCCTGCTGCTTTAACTATCTCTACATTCTATGTATTCTATAGTATACAGAATTCTATTCATTCAATAAAACCTTAACAATTAAATGAACTAGACATTTTAACACATAAAGATTCTTTTTCCTTTTTCCCTAATCATCTTTGGAAATAGACCAAATAGTAGTATTGCTGGTTCAAAAGATAAATGAAAATGATGGGGGAAATACAGAAGCTGCTAAATGAAAAATGGAAACTCCACAAGCTTTCCACAAGCATCGTTCATCTATCTCCAAAACAGAAGCATCCAATTCCATCAAAAGTTATGTGCAAAGATTAGCAAGATGCAGGATTATTGGCTCAGTAAGAAGGTGAAATTCAATTTTACGCTGATGGTAACAATCCAAAATCAACTCTCTAGCTTTTATATACCACAAGGAGTCATCAGGCACAGCTTTGGACATTTAATCCTTCCTGCTTAGAACCAGATCACTCACTGGGCCAGTTATAGACCTATTTCCTACCTTGCTACTGTCATAACAAATTCTTTATGCTGTTCATGTCGAGGGAAATGAACAAGCATTCATTCAGTGCTTGCTCCTACAAAGGTGTCACTGACAGGTATAGAAAACCCAGAATTGCTCTTCTTTCCTAATGAATCCTGCCTGGATCTCACTTCACCTTTTTTGTAGGACTGGTAATGTACTAGTGTGAAAAAATGTGAAAAACTCTGCCCAAAGGCAATTATCATCCTTCAATTGCCAGACTCTTCCACCTTACACTCTCTTCTTTTACTCTTTCTTATGATAAGAAAATGACTCTGCAATCTATATAACTGCTTTAGACTCCTTAACTTTAAAGTCAATAGACCCCACACATTTTAGCATATTGCATAGATGCCTTTTTGTCTTCCCCACCGTCCCTTCCAAGTCAAGCCAAATGGCATTTAAGCTACAAAATGGTAGACTTTGTTGTAAAGTGCTGGGGAAAAAATACACTCCCTGCTTTATAATGTCTCTTGGTTTTATGCTTACTTTGATAATATTTGTAAAGGGCTATGAAAGTCTTAAAGCATCATAGAAATGCTAGCTATCACTAAGTCCAATTACTGATCTTAATGAGTGTTATTGCTATCCTAAGAAAATATCTTTTACATCTATAAATGTATTCATGTGTTTATTTCCCATGTAAAATATCACACCATTATTTCATTTTTCAAATGTTAATTTTAACCATTTGTGTTGCTATGAAACATATTATGAATAAAATATTATGTACAATAAAAACAGTTTTAAAAGCATCATGTGACAAAGAATTTAAAATGTTTAGACATATTACATCAGGCTAGTAAATATAATAAAAATTTCAAGACTACATCATTATCCATTATTAGAGCTGCAAGCCAATCTAAATGTCCTCTATTATTTATATTAATATGAGCATCACAACTATTTTACACTCCAAATTATAAATAGCAAAATTTTAATGGTGTCAAAGAATTGTCTTGCTAAAGCAAGAATTCAGCTGAGATTATGTAATTGATATTTGTCGTGGACCCAGTCAGCAATTTCAAGATTTTCTCCAGCTTTGTTCAGTAGGACTAAAGGCAATGGATGGTGAGAGTCATCCAAGATTGAAGATTATCATTTGATGATCAGTGACAAGGAAAAGGGTGCAAGAGCTAAAAAAGAAAAGGGCCGTGTAAAGCTGAACTGGTTTATCAAGTGGTCAGGATAGGAAAGGGAGGAGAGTGAAGCTAGTGTAGGAAGGATGGACTAAGAAAGACTTTTAGGATAAAGGAATTGATTATAATGAACATAAAGAATAGAGTTAGGGGTTGTATGACAGAAGGAAATGAGAAATGACAAAAGATTATGATCAGCAAAGGAGCTTTCAGAGTTTATGAACATGAAAGTAAAACACTTTTGTGGGTAAAGACAAGATTAAGAATGTGACCATCTCTAGGTGTAATGAATGGGGTGCAGTTATAAGTCACAAGAAATGAGTAAATTGAATAAGTTAAAGGTTGGGACATTTGAGGAGGTATCAATATGTTTAGAGAAGATACTAAGTATGGTAGCAGAAGTTGGAGAGGAAAGACCTGAGCCATTTTGTGTTCATTCCTGGGCTTTAATAGTCACAATGTAAATGGTTCCAGAAACTAGATTTCCACCCTGATGCTTGCCTATGGCGAAGATTAACATCCAGGCATGTCATACAAGTCATTCAAACCCAACATATCCTTTCAATTCAATAGTTATTATTTGGTTCCTATAGTAAATGCCCCTTTTTAAAGCATTCTGCTCACTTTAGGATACAAGGAGAATAAATGAGACAATAGCTGCCCTCAAAGAGTTGCCTAGTGTGGAAGGGAGAGCCAACGCAAATAAGTAATTATAAGATAATTCAAGGAACAAGAAAGTATTAACAACTGGAGATCTCAATCGTAGGAGATTTCACAAAGGAGGGTGACCCAGCGTGGAATCTCATATTTAGATAAGGAGTCTCAGAGACAGAGATGAGTAAGGGTGGGTATCATAGATCTGCAGAAGCGCTTGTGGGTATATAGAGACAGGAGACAGTGTTAAGTATGGGGAGGAGCTATAACCAATTACATTAACATACCATTTTCCCTAAAGGACCAGGGAAAGATGCAGCAAATATTCTAAGATATACTCAAATCTCCAATGATTTTCTGCATCCCTGATCTAAAATCCATGATTCATTTTCTTGCAAAATTACTTCCCTTGCTCCAAAGCTGTGCTCGCTACTTTAATGACAGTCTCTGGTGCTGCTTCTGAGACAATTCAGGCCCAAGAATCACAACATCCTAGAAGATAAAAGTGAAGAAGAGACCTCTGGCATAGAGAATTAGAAGAGATTTATGGGATAGACATTAGTAAGAGAAACTGAAAGGAATGAAGTTTTTTTGCTGATCATGGTTGCAGCAGGGATATCAAAAATCGTAGCTATAGGGGCAGTTAGGTGGTGAGTGGATAGAGCACTGGCCCTGGAGTTAGGAGGACCTGAGTTCAAATTTGACCTCAGACACTTAATTACTTAGCTGTGTGACCCTTGGCCAAGTCACTTAATCCCCATTCTCTTGCCAAAAAAGGCAAAAACAAAAATAGTAGCTATGTCCTGGGAGTAGAAGGGAGGTTGAAGGAAAACATTAATTTGCTCTGCTCTCTCATCCAGCTCACTGGTCATCACTCCTCTCCTCACCCATTCCTTTCCAGAAAACTGATCTTGAAATCCCTCAGGAATTGTGACTTAAGGCAATAAAAATCCTGTTTGAAAAAAATCTTCCACATTCTAAACAGTATGTCACTTCAGAATCTTACTGCAAGAGATCCCCGAAGTCTGTGACCAGAAAAGGATCTTTGTCACCAACCATGTGTCCAGACTCAATTGACCCAACTGACATCCACCCAAATACCATGAAATTCCTTTGTGTGTGTATTTGCACATATGTATGTAGGTATTCATGTATTATATCATTATATGGATATCCATTATTCACCCAATAGAAGAGGATATTATTGTCTTGCTTTGGATTAAACTGGATGACCTCTGGTATCCCTCTGGCATAGAGATTATGGATTTTCCTGACAGAAGATGTGAATTCTGGCTCAAAGAAATTTATCTAAAGAATGAGGAGTCTGATTCGACTCAAAAAAACTATATTCCGTCCTGGATCCATCCTAGATCACTAAAAATAATAGAATTAGACTTTTTATTGTAGGCTTATTCATTACTTTGCATCCCAAAGTCCAGGGAAAACCCACCTAAATGAATCTTTGGTATGACTCATGTCTAAATGCTAAAAGTCATTAATAAAGTCACTAACAAAGAAATATTTAATGTACAAAACAGATAGCAGGTATAAGAGTTGTTTATTTCTACTACTTTAAGACACTATTCTATCACCTATAAAATTCTCCCAAGAGAGAAAGGTGTCATTGTAGGACTATTGAAAGTATAGTTCATTTTCACCTTAGTTCTCTCCATCCAGTAACTCACAAAATTCAGTTTCTCTGGTCAAGTAGATGGGGCTTTTAGTCTGTTCAGCGCTCTGAGAAATTGCTGTCAAAATCACCTCCTGCCAGGGAACCAGCAGCCCATCTTGAAATTCTGAGACTCACAAGGGAGATGCCAAAGTTGGCAATGTCCTTCTTTGAGTATCTTTATAGGTAGCCTGTATTGAGGTACAACTACACAACCAAAAAAAAGAGGCAGCCAGGAACTTGAGAGGTCCAGGTTCAGGCTCATGCAAACAAACACATGTTCACATTGCCATTTCCAGGGGCCACTAAAGACGTTAGGTTTTGGGAATCCTTTCCTAGAGGGAACAAAGGAAGAATTTTTGAAGGCCAAAGGACAGGCTTTCTGTCTGCTATATAACTTGCTGAACAGATGGAAGATTTTTTCCCAGCTTCCCTACATGACTTACTGAGAGGATAAAAAAAAGCATCCTAGGTTGAGAATTGAAGGGATCTCAATAGTCTTCTAATCCAAACTTCTCATTAAAAGTGATGAACCAGGGGCAGCTAGGTGGCACAGTGGATAAAGCACCGGCCCTGGAGTCAGGAGTACCTGGGTTCAAATCCGGTCTCAGACACTTGGTAATTGCCTAGCTGTGTGGCCTTGGGCAAGCCACTTAACCCCATTTGCCTTGCAAAAAAAAAAAACAAACAAAAAAAAGTGATGAACCTAAGATATAGGGCCATTAAATGACTTGCTCAAGGTCTCATAGTTAATATTTGTCAAAGGTGTGAGATTTCAGTGTAGACCCTCTGACTCCTGAGTCAGTGTGCTTTCCACTGAAGATATATATATTCTTCCATCTTCAACATAGTTTTATTATCTAAGAGTGAAACTAGATGGTGCAGTGGATAGAACACTGGTCTTGGAGTCAGGAGGACAAGAATTTGAATCCAGCCTCAGACACTTGATGCTCACTAACTGTGTGACCTTGGGCAAGTCATTTAACCCTGATTTTGCCTCACATCCAGGGCCATCTCCAGTCATCCTGATCCACATCTGATTCATGTGCTAGTCAAGGCATTACCTCCCTGATGCCATGGTCTTCTTTGAGAATGAAGGACAAATATCATCATCAATGGGCTAGGTGGTGCAGTGGATAGAGAATAAAGGACAAACATAGAACCATCATCTAAGAACACTGTGCTAGAGTGGTCAACCCCAAAGAAGCTTTATATATGATAATTTCTGAGGTAGGTGCATTGAGGACAAGACTCATTCCTTTCTTTTTCTTTTCCTCTTTCTGGCCCTTTCTGCTTTCATTGCTTTTTTCCTTTCTTTCATTCTTTCCTTCTTTCCTTTCTTACAATCTTTCTTCTGCAATTCCTTTCTTTCTTCTTTCCCTCAGTCCTTCATTTCTCCCTTTCTTCACTCCTTCTTTTGTCCTTCCTTCCTACCTCTTTTTTTCCTTTCTTTTCTCTTTTTGTCACTATCTTTCTTCTTTCCTACTTGTCTTCTTTCTTTCCCTTTTCTCCTTCTTTTCTTCCTTACTCCTCCCACTCTCCCTCCCTCCCAAAATTTCCCCAGTATCTTGCATATAGCAATTGTTTAATGATAACTATTAAGAGATTAATTCATGATAGTGGGTACTAAATCTTTGATCATTTTTTCATCTCCAGTATTTCAGAATGCTTTGCATAGGATTGGATGTAGTAAAACTACTTAAAATTAAATAATTAAATCTCATGTTATTCTCCTAGTAAATAGTTTAATTTATTAAGTTGACATCTAATTTATTTTATTTTATTTAACGCAATGGGGTTAAGATTGACTTGCCCAGCGTCACACAGCTAGGGAATTATTAAGTGTCTGAGATTGAATTTGAACCCAGGTCCTCCTGACTCCAGGGTCGGTGTTCTATCCACTGTGCCACTTAGCTACCCTGTCTAAATTTTTTTAACGATATAATTCAGGAAACATTAAAAATTAAGTATTATCCAATTAATGCACTCTAAGGAGGTGACATTCTCTACTCTCTTAGACAAGTGCCCACTCCAAGGATAATTAGTCTCAATATTTTTCCCCACCTCTAGCCCAGACCTGAACTATCTCTCTAGCTGTGGAAACTGATGAACAGGGGTGAGATTAAATAAGTGTAGTAACTACAAAATTTTTGCATAATATTTGTTGACTGCTCTTATGGAAACGGGGGGACTCTACAAATCAGAGATTGAAAGATTTTATAAGAAAATAAAAATAAAATTCACAACCTACTGTTTTCAAGAAATATATCTAAGAAGAAAGACATCAAAGACTGGAAAAAACAAAAGTATGTATGAGATAAAATCAAAAGCTGCATCATGTCATCAGAGAAAACAAATTTAACATGTCACAACAAAAGCAAAACTAGATAAGGAAGTCACACTGTATTTAAAGAAACAATATACCAATGTTCATATCAAATGCAAATGTTCCAAATGACAGTATTTAAATTCATAAGCATCAGAACAAATGAAATTAATGTAAGTAGGATGGGAAGAAAAGAGGCTGCATTGAATACCTCTCACATAGGGGCAGCTAGGTGGTGCAGTGGATAGAGCACTGGCCCTGGAGTCAGGACTACCTGGGTTCAAATCCAGCCTCAGACACTTAATAATTACCTAGCTGTGTGGCCTTGGGCAAGCCACTTAACCCCATTTGCCTTGCAAAAACAAAAAACAAAAAACAAAAAAAAATACATGAATACCTCTCATAAGGGTTTGATATCTAAAATGCACAGACAAGTGACAGAAATAAATAATGCCACCAGTCAGCAGCTAAATGGTGCCAGGAGATTGAATACCAGGCCTGGAGTCAGGAGGATTTGAGTTCACATCCAGTTTAAGACACTTAACCTTCTCTTGCCTCTGTTTTAAATCTGGAAAGGAAAATGGCTAACCACTTTGGGATCTTTGCCAAAGAAATCCCAAATGATGTCACAAAGAGTTGGATACAACTGAAAATGACTGAAGAATAAAAATAGATATGTAGTCAAAGGATATGAACAATAAAAAACACAACAATATTTTTCAGATCACTAATAGTAAGTGAAATTTAAACCAGAAAAAAAAACCCTGGGGCATTTGTTACCCTCACACACAACAAATTTAAAAAGGATGGAAATGGCCCATGTTAAAGGGGTTGTGGAAAGATAGGCAACAAGTTGACCATTGGTGACAACTTTATTAGAAAGCAAGGTGGGATTGTGTAAATTAATTGACTAAAATGCCCAGCTCCTTAGACTCAGAGATTCACTCTATAGATCAAGGAAATCTATGAGAAAAAAAAAGCTCTC
Organism: Macrotis lagotis; assembly: GCF_037893015.1. Classification (NCBI taxonomy): domain Eukaryota; kingdom Metazoa; phylum Chordata; class Mammalia; order Peramelemorphia; family Peramelidae; genus Macrotis; species Macrotis lagotis. The sequence continues at coordinate 24,001,244 of NC_133658.1, forward strand.
CACACACTAAAATATTCACAGTGGAACTTTTTGTAGCTAACAAAAAGCTGAAAACAAATTAATTCATCATATGGAGATTGGCTGAACAAATTGTGGCACATAGATGTGATGAAATCAGATTTTGTCATAAGAAACTATAAACATAAAGAGTAAGAAGGGGCGGCTAGGTGGCACAGTGGATCGAACACTGGCCTTGGAGTCAGAAGTACCTGAATTCAAATCCATCCTCAGACACTTGATAATTACCTAGCTGTATGGCCTTGGGTAAGCCACTTAACCCCATTGCCTTGCAAAAACTTTAAAAAAAAAGAGTAAGAAGAAGCCTAGTTAACTTATATGAACTGATGCAAAGTGTAGTAATCAGAACCAGGAGGACAATATGCAGGAAGACTACAACCATGTACTTGGAAAGAAAAGCAAACAAAATTCTTCAATGTAATGTTGTTAAGAAACAAATTTTAATTAGCAAGACTTTCATGGCATAAAATGAAAGTTTATTGGGTGTCTCATCCCAGATTTGCCTCTTACATAGAGATGCCTGGTCAATATAGGACTAGAATTATGCTTAGATATGCAGCAAATGACCCCTTTGACAACATGTGAGGGTTCTCATGGAAGATGCCTTGGCAACTGCCTTGGTATTGGGGTGAGGGTTGATGAATTCCTTCACTAAAGATGAGAAGTAACAGGAGAAGCCACAGAAGAAAGAAAAGATTCTTCCACTTCAGTTTGTGAAATTGTCCCTGTGGAGGAAAAAGGACCTATGTTAAACTTATCCCATGATCCCCATATCCTAATGGAAGAGATAAAGAAAGGGAATGAAATCAATGTTCAGAAATTAGTTATGCAGAAACCAAATCCACCTCCCATTAGAAAACTTTCCTGAGGGTTCTGTTTTGTTCAGCAGTGTCTGTACCATCTCAGTTCACGTCCTTTCAGCATTTCCTTTGTTACCTATTCTCAGTTCATATATAAATCACAAAAAGAAAGTCATATAAGACTGCACGGTTCTCAGCAACTATGGGTGATCACAGAGTCACAGAATTTCGAAGTGTGAAGGCATCTCAACAGTCATCTAGCCCCATTCATACATAAACAAGGATTCCTTTCATATTGGCCAACCAACTTATGCTTGAAGACTTCTCATGGAAGGGAACCAACTCATTGCTCCTGCAGTTGCCCTTATCACAGAAGATATCTCGAATTGTCAGGAAATTTTGCCTTATATCATGCCTAAATTTAGCTCTTTGAAGCTTCTACTGAAGCTTCTACTATCCTCTGCATCCAAAGAGAAGAAATCTGTTTCCTGTTTTTCTTCTTGATGCACCTGGTGACTAATTGAATGAATCACTGAGATTGAAATCAATAAGACTGTAAATTCAAAGCCAGCCCAATACTTATTAACTTAGGTGTGTTATTTAGCCTCTGACTGCTTCAGTTTTCTCAGCTATCAAATGATTGTTACCTAAGTACCTACTTTACCCTCACCAGGTTGTGGCAAGGATCAATTGAAATGATATTTGGAAACAGGCTTCACATAATGCCTTGAGCACAGCAAGTGTTTTATAAGTTTGTATTGCCATTCCTCCCTCCTCCTTTTCTACATGAGAACTCCTGAAGACTTCTATGATTTTCCTGCCATCTCCTTAACTCAGTCATTCAGGAAATGTGTCTGTCAGGTTAAACATTCAGGTTTTCTTCAATCTATCTTGCTACTGGAAATCCTTCAAACATTTTGTTCTTCCTGAAATGTTCCAAGAACTGAATAAAAGACTCCAGATGGAACCTAATGGAGATCATAAGGAGTACCTTCTTAATCCTGAAAATGATTCCCTTCTATTTTTTATTTTATTTCTACTCAAACACACAATAAGAGGGAAAACACAAACATCATTACCACAATGTATACATCCATGTTTCCCTACAAGTGAGGAACTGGAAGGGGTCATCACATCACATTGCCCTCCAATGACTGAGCCTCATCCTTTCAAAAACCACCTTGTTGGGGGCGACTAGGTGGTGTAGTGGATAAAGCACCAGCCTTGGAGTCAGGAGTACCTGGTTTCAAATCTGGTCTCAGACACTTAATAATTACCTAGCTGTGTGGCCTTGGGCAAGCCACTTAACCCCATTTGCCTTGCAAAAACCTAAAAAAAAAAACACCTTGTTACTTCATTTTTCTCCCCTGCCAATGAAATCTCCACATCTCTTTTACTGCAACTGAATGCCTCATTTGAAGTTTTTGGTGACCTATTGCCCTCATCTGAATTTTCAAATCCACCAAAATTGTCCAGTGTTTTTCAGGTAGGCTGATAACTGCTGTCTGTCACACCTCCTCCTCCTCCTCCTCCTCTTCCTCCTCCTCCTCCTCTTCCTTCTACATTTTCATGGAATCTGCCTTCTCAAATATAAAGAACCAATTGATTCACTCTACTTTCTTTTTAATTAAAAATTATTTTAAGATATTTATAAAACTCCATTTATAAAGCACTTTTAGCATACTTGGGTGAGAGGAAAAGGGAAAGAGAAGGATTATTATTCTCCTCATTCAAGAAACTGAGAGTGAGAGCAGTCAAGTGGGAAGAAGAGAATAAACATTTGGATAGTGCCTACTAGATTTCAGGAACTATGCTAACCACTTCCCAATATTATCTCATTTCATCTTCACAACAAGGTGCTGTTCTTATTTCTATTTTGCAGAAATTCTGGTTAGAAGTTCATCAAAAGGAGATATTTTTGGAAAATACAACTGACTCTATTTTGCTCAATATTTTTTTATATTTCTTTCACTCCCACCCATTGATGTCTCTTTAGCAAAGCCTAAACTTGAACATCTCCTTTGATGCCTCTCTTCCTGTAATCAATTAATAATGAAAAAGATCTCATTGGATGTGGAACAGTATCAGGAATCGATTCCTTTTCCCTTTAGAGTATTCAGTAAATCATGCAGCAGGGGTCTACTTCATTTTGATTAAGTGATTAAAAGGTACAGTATCCAATGGTCAAGTTTATTTATCTCTATAAAAGTATCTCTATTAAGTATCATCCTGGAAATGTACCTTTTCCTATCACCATGCCCAACATGATACTACCCAAATTCTCTGGATCATAAAACTCAGGAGGAGAGAATGTGTATGTGTGTCTGTATGTATATGAATTTATTAATATATGTGAATAGACTTATATGCACATATTTATAGAAACTATGTGAATATATACATGTATATGTGACTGTATGTGCATATATTGGATATGCCATCTGTGACACATGGGGTCATCATTTAATGACACTTGAGTCAAATATTCACACTTTTGAATGGATAAATAAATTGAAATGTACCTATTTTTCTTTATGCTGATTGGCTTAATAATGTAGTGGATAGTAAAGGCCATGACAATTCCTACAAGTCTGTCATTCTTAAGTTTTATGCCACAGTTCAGAAATTCTAGTACTTCCAGATGTCAGCTTTTTAACAATATAAACACTTCTCAAAGCTTATTTTCTCTTGTTTGTTCCTTGCCTTTTTCACTAGCACTGATGAAGGTACCAAGTGTTCCACCATTTTCTTCAGTTTCTTGTCCTAGAAAGAATTGTGAAAAAATATGACAGATAAGAAAGGATTGGATCCTAAGACAAGAATGAAATTTTGTCTTTGTCTCTGAGAATGGATGGGATGAGATTCATGTCTTGAATATGATACCCCAAAGGTGTAGATACATATATATATTTAAAAAGTTTGACAAAATATGTAGTAAGAGATGGGGCATGTTCAGTATAGCCTTGTATATTAAGATGTATTTATTGAAGAAAATTCAGAAACCAGAAAGGATAAGCATGGAGTAGAACATCTGGTTAGTAATTTAAAGAGAAAACAAAATGATTTTTGTCATCAGATTATACAACAGACTCCCAGAACAGAAAGAGAAGTGCAAGAAGCATATTATAAGCTAAAAACAAAGACTTAAAGGAGTAATTAACTGTGTGACTTTGGATAAGTCACTTAACCCATTGCCTTGCAAAAAAAAAAGTAATAAAGAATTTTAAATTACCTGACCCTACCAAATGAAGAGCAACCAAACATTCCTTTGTTTTCCTTCATAATGATTTTATCATTCAAATACTAAAGGAATCAATTGAAGATATTCTATTCTGAATTTTATTAAAAGGGAGTAGCAGGTTACTGTTCTGGAAATGGTGAGAATTTGTATATCAGTGATCATGACATCTTTGAGTTTATGATAGAGAACAGAGGAATTACACACTGTAGAATATATAGCCTCTAAACATTCTGAGGAAGGCTGATTTTAATCACATAAACTCAAATTCTGCAAAAGGAAGTCACTTCAGGTGGGTTGTGCAATTCTTAAAAGGGAATTATTGAGGTCACAAAAAGGAACAATTCTGATGAGAAGGAAAAGGAGAGAGATATTTAAATAGAAAATGTGGATGTCCAGAAAATTCACCAACTTGGATTTTTAAAAATATGTATAGAAGTTGGGGGGGTGGTAAACAGATAACAACATAAATACAAAAATATAACAGAAGAATAAAATCAGATGTTTGGAAAATTCAGAAGTATAGAAAAAATTGTTTAGTCCTATTCCTTACAATATGTATAAAAATAAACGTGAAATGCATATGTGACCTGAGTACTAAATGGCATAACATAAAAAAAATCAAAAGAATTGAGTTTCTTATAAACCTATGTCTAAAAGTTTGAATTCATTAGAAGAAAGGGCACATATAGAAAATAATATATATATATATATATTTCAATTACATGATATTGAAAGATGTAAAGAAAATCAATGCAAACACTCTATGAAGGGAAGTTGTTGCCTGGAAAATATCTTTAGATCAAATATTTTTTACAAGGGACAGATTTTTAAGATATATGGAAATATTAAAAAAAAACTTTTCCCAGAAGATATGTGGCCCAAGGATATGACAAACATTTCTCAAAAGAAGAATTCATCCATTAACAATGTTACAAATCACTTATAGAGAAAGAGAAATCAAAACAACTCTGAAGTTTCACCTCCCCTTCAACAAATAGAAAAGAGAACAGAAAAATAATACTCACGTTTGGAAACAGAATGGAAAGAAGAGCATAGTAACACACGGCTAGTGAATCTCCAAATTGTTCCAAATATTCTTCAGAGAAATTTGGAATTACGGAAGAAACTGACTAAAATATGCATAACCCTTTCCCCAGAGATTTCAATGCAGGCATAGACTGCAAAAATCAATGGCAGAGAGGGCCACCCCATAGGAAGACATGACCTCAGAGACTCAACAGTTACATGACTTTGGGTAAGCCATTTAGCCTCTATTTGTCTCAGCTTTCTCATCTGTAAGAAGGAGTGTTAATAGCTCCTACCTCCCAGGTTTATTATGAGGGTAAAATGAAAAAAAAATGTTTAAAGCTCTCTTAATTCAATCCCTTGAAAAGTGCAGGTATACTATGAATGTTCGTTATTATTATTTATTAGAAAGAAAGATCTCAACTAGACAAAAATATTTATAGAAAAACTTTGTGTAATATCAAAAATATGGAAAAATATAAGTACTAATCTTCTGGGAGAATGACTAGACCAATATTAAAGAATGTTATTGTACTGTAAGAAAAATGAATATGGTGCGATCAGAAAAACACATGAACGGATACAATGTAAAGTAAGCAAAAGAAGGAAAGCCAAATGGAAAATTCTTATAAAATGTAAATGAGAAGAGTAATTATAAAACTATTGTAAATGAAGGTCATATTATATAAAATGATATTAAATGTCCTTGACAACAAAGAAGCGATGTGGAAAACTACCTCTTGTTTCAAGAACTAGGACAACTCTTGTGGTGAAACTCCATAGGATAAAAGTCTTTTTTGTTATTTTTTTATTTGAACTGGTTTTGTTTGATTTTTCCTTTTTTATTTTTATTAGGGAAAGCTTTCTTTGGGATTCATTGGGAAAGGTATGTGACTGAAGATAATAATTTATCCTAAAAAGAGTAATTTTTAAAAGAATGACAGAAGCATACGTGTACGTAATAAACTGAAACTGGTGATCTCTGCTAAGTACACAAATAAGGGTGACATATTCCCAGCTATATTAGGTCAGGAAGCAAATGAAGAACAATAAATGAATGGGTTTGGGGTTTTTTTTTGCAAGGCAATGGGGTTAAGTGGCTTGCCCAAGGCCACACAGCTAGGTAATTACTAAGTGTCTGAGGCTGGATTTGACTCCAGGGCCAGTGCTCTATCCACTTTGCCACCTAGCCACCCCAATAAATGATTGGGGATAAGGATTGGGGTACACTGGATTTTAACTTATGAGAGAGAGAAAATATCTTTACTCAACTCTTACTTTGCTTCCCTTTTTCTGTAACTAATAACATTAGATGGGACCAAACTTAAATAATTAAAGAGGATGTAGCTGTCCTGACTGCACATCACCTGGTCCAGAGAAATTTCCTTTCCAAATCCTAAGATAACTGGAACCATGTCAAGAGATCACTGAGATACCAGCATAGATTCAATGGAAACATCATACTAGATAAGCTCTATTTCTATTTAATGAAAGGGTCATGGTCAATCCAGGAAATGTGATAGACCTAGATGTCATATTACATTTGACAAAGACCTCCATGGCCTTTTTTCAAGGTAGGGGGTAGTGCTATGACTTCTTTGATTGACTAAGATTGATTGAAAGCCTGGATCCAAAATCTGAGGATAAGTGGATTAGTGACAGCATGTTGTGGAGAGCGTCTGCAATGGTATTTCATGGGACCATATCCATAATTCCTTTTCTCAGTGACTTGCATGAAGTCATTTATAGACTATCAGATCTGAAAGATAAAAGCAAACTGGGAGGGATAAATAATGTACTAAAGAAAATAGGTGGGATCCAGAAAGTGGGCAACAGAACAGAGCAATGAATAGAAGTCAATGAATTAAACTTAAAAGAGATAAATTTAAAGTCTTATGATGGGTTGGGGGAGATTACGCTTCTTAAGAGCCAAGGATGTAGCCAGAGATACAACATGCTTAATGAGAGTAGCAAGACCCCTGTTGAACTCTGTCATGGAAAGAACATAGCAGGAATGTTGCATTCTCTGGAAATGCTCTGTTTTGGGAAGGAAAAGAAACTGGAGCATATCCAGAGGAAAGTGAGGAATGATGAGAGCATTAGAAACTATTTAATATAAGCATAGTTTGAAGAAAATTGTACCATAATTGCTGTTTAAGTTTCTGAATTTCTATTGTACAAAATAGAAATTAAAATTATTAACTTAATCCTAAAGGAAAAAAAGTAGGAATGCTGACTGGAAAGTAAATAGAAAAAATTCTGCCTCCGTATGTGAAAAAAAAGACAATAACCTAAACCATTCAAAAGCTCAAAAACTGTCCAAAAGTCAGGAGATCATTGGTCATTCTTTGGAACTGATGTGGTAGCTTTGCTAAACCATCATGACCCCCCACACACACCTTTTTTAAAAGAAATGAAATTCTAAGACAAATGAGAGGAGTAGTTGATGTACAAACAAAATATACCTGGTGATTTTACTGTGAAGCAATACCCAGTTCAGTTTCTCTACCAAGTGCCTTTATTAAAGGTATGTTCTGTGTCAGACACTCTACAAGATACAGGTAAGAAAACACTCTCTACAAATAGACATAAGCAACTTCTCTGAAAATTTGAGTACTAAAGAGTCACCCAGGTAATGGAGAGGCTAAGTGATTTGCTAGGAACACACAGCCAGTTTGTATCAGACATTAGACTTGACCCCAGGTTTTCTCCATCCACTAAGCTATGTATCCTTTCCAACAAACCCATATATCAGAAACAAAATATTTTAAGGTCATGACTTCTCTATCACTTGTAATCTTCAGTCCAAGGATATATTGACATTTTCTTGGGAATATTGGACAGAAGAATTTGTTCTTTTAAGATTTGGATAGATGGCATTCAAGGTGCCTTCCAACTCTGAGAATCTGTGTTTCTGGTATTCTTTTCACAAAGTACACAATTGTTACCTTCAACCCCTACACAACCCCAGGGATGTGTTCTCCCCATCCCTTTTCCCCCTCTTCTAATGATACACACCTGCCTTTCTCTTCTTCCATTTGGTAAAGACCACAAAACAACTAATCATCAGGATGTTTGCTAGAAAGATGCTCAGGATAATAGCCCACACATTCCCCTTGGATGGCTTGTCAGGAACTACAGAAAGAAAAGCAACAGAAAATTAATGGAATTGGGGTGATTCAATTTCTTCAAGGTACAATGAGAAGAATTTCTAGTGGGGACTTTGCCCTTGGACCCTTTATTAGGCAGGGATGGATGTAGGCAGGAATTAACAGATTCCCATGGCTTAGGGTTTGGGCCCAGTTAGCTTGATTGAGACATTCACCTGGGTATATAGTTGGTGACTCCAGCTGACTGTGATCCACCACACAAGCATAACCTGTCCCTGGGTCTCCTGGCTGGATCTCCAGAGAGATTCGAAGATAGAAGGTGTCATCAGAATTAGGCAGGGTGCCACTGGAGCTCTCTTTCCCCCATTTAGCACCATCAATACCGTTCTTCCAGTGCAGTAAGATGGATTGTGGGTAGAAGCCTGTGGCTGTACAGGAAAGGGTGATGGTGCCATTGGGGAAATCTCGGCGAGAAACATATACTTCTGGTGGTACTGAAGGTAGAAGAAGACATCTTGACCAAAGATAATTAAGATCCATTGGTCCACTCATCCTCCCTACCTCTCAGACCTTATTAACAAACCCTCAATAAAAATCCATTTTTTGTTAGACTTTTGTTGTTTACATTATGTTATATTGTTTTGTTTTTTTTTCATTTATGAAAGTGAGCTATTAAAATAGAAATGTAAAGCCTGGGGAAGGAGGGAGTTGTCTCTCATTAGAGGTCCTCAGATGAAGATGAGATGGCCACTTTAGGTTTATTTCTTTTTTTACTTTAGCATTTTATTTTCTAGTATTTCTACATCATATTAATAAAGCAAAGTGCTTAAACTTGTCATATTAGTTGACTTTCTCATATAACTGATTATAATCAGACACTTTAGTTCATTGTTGTCCCAAAAAATTGTTCTCTCCAGAGAATGCAACATTCCTGCTGTTTTCTTTCCATGACAGAGTTCAAAAAGGGTCTTGCTGCTCTCTTTAAGTATGTTATATCTCTGCTACATCATTGACTCTTGAGGAGTTTAATCTCCCCCAATCCACCGTAGGACTTTACATTTATCTCTTTTAAGTTTATATAACTATTATAATATTATTTTTGAAAATTTTACTTGCTTTTTAAATGCAAATATATTTAATATTTTATTAATGTTTAGATTTTGTGTTATAAACATTTAGAGATTGTTCACATTTGTGAGAAATATGTTTTAACAAAACAAAACGAGTATAATAATCATTCAGTGACCATGTGTAAAAATGCCTACAAAAGTCCACATCTGTGGCACTCCCTCCTCTCTCTCTTTTTTTAAATTAAGCAAAATCTATTTAATCTCTTTCCCTCTATATCTTGTTTCAAGCATAATATAGTTAGATAAAACAAATTCCCTAAGTGGCCATGTATATCTGCACACACACACACATACATATTCATGAGTGTACATATGTTCAAATGTATATATTTATATCTTTGTTTGTATCTTTATACACATATACCCACATGCACACATCTCATTTCACACCTAATATGTCTCATAGCATCAAGTGGTAAAGTAATACTAATTAGACAAATTTTAGATGACTTGTTTTTCCCCATACAAATAACCTTCTTATCAACTTGGAAATTCTGTGATTCTCCATTTCCAAATAAGCAGGAGACATTTAAACCAATTGCGAATGGTGATGGGCAGCTAATGTTATGAAAAATTCAGACCAATTTTTTTGAGAGAAATGTCAATTTATTAAACCTCAGCTTTATGTTTTATGCTGACATAAAACATTCTGCCAGAAATTCTCTCCAATATAATTTTTTTACACTCTTATACACTTGGCTTTTTGTTCTAATTGTACAAAACATTTTAATTTAATGTAATCAAAAATATCCATTTTACATCTCACAACACTATCTCTTCTTTGTTCATAAATTGTTCACCTATCCATAAGAGTAATAGATAATGGTTCCATGTTCTTCAGATTTTCTTGCAATATCTCCCTTTACATCTACATTATGCAACCACTTTTACCTTATCTTACCTTATCTTGGGAAAGATATTGATGTATATCCATGCCCAGTTTCTGCCAGATAACTTTCCAGTTTTCCCAACATTTTATTTTTACCAAATAATGAATTCTTATTCCCAAAAGTTAAAACTTTACACTTTCAAACACCAAGCAACTATATTCATTGGGTGCTATATATTGTATGTCTACTCTGTTCCATTCATCTATCTTTCTATTTCTTAGTCAGGACCATATAATATAGTTTTATGTCTGGTACAGTTAAACCTCCTTCCTTTATTATTAATATTTTTCCTTTGTGACTTCTAAGTGAATTTTGATATTATTATATCTAGTTCCATAATTTTTTGATTATTTATTTGAGATAGTATTGAATATTGAGAAGATATGGTTTGGTAAAAGATGGCAGAAAATGTACTTACAATTCTTTGTGATGTTGGATTTCCAAAGGATTTTCTGCATGATGCCAATACAATGCCTCTTATTGTAACGTTTTCTCACTTCAGTCCAGAAAGGAGTTTCCACAATTAATTTGATTCCATGAGCCCTAGGGTCCAGGACTATCCATTGTCCTTCTAACCCATCTATTTGGAGCATATCTTCTCCATCCAAGCCATACTTTACATGGCTACTCAACTGAATATCTCCATCTAATTCACAATCAAAATCAATCTGCAATGTGTGATTCCCTGTGGAGAGGAAAAACAGAAGATATTCTAGGAGAAAATTGGTTATGAAGAAATTGATGGAAAGAAACTCTGTTGTGGATTCCAAAAGATAAAAGTATTTTTTTTCCATGAGCAGGCAGCCTTCAGAAAAACCTGGAAAGACTTGCATGAATTGATGCTGAGTGAAGGGAACAGAACCAGGAGAACATTGTACACATTAACAGCAACATTATATAATGATCAGCTATGATGAAATGAGCTCCTCTTAGCAAGTGATTAAAGACAATTTTAAAAGTCTTGTCTTAGATCAAAAATGCATTCATATCCAAAGGAAAAAAAAAACTATGGAGTCTGAATGGAGACCAAAGCTTACCATTTTCACTATTTAAAAATATTTTATTTATTTGTTTTTCCAACTATATGCACCAGTAGTTTTACTAATCATTTTCTGCAAGAATTTGGGTTTACATTTTTCTCCCTCCCTCTCTTCCCTTCCTCCTTTCCCTGACAGAAAGTAATCTGATATAGGGTCTATATTTATAGCCATGTTAAACAATAGGTCCATATTGATCATGGTGACTATTTTCACTTTTTAAAACTTGCTAAGTTTTTCTCATTTTTCCCTTTAGTTCTGAATCTTTTTTCATAATATGACTAATGTTTAAATATGTGAAACATGATTATAAATGTATAACCTATATCAAATTTCTCACTGTCATGGTGGATAGAGGAGGGAATGGAAGGAGGTAGAAAATGTGGAATGCAAAAGTTTACAAAAAAATGTTGAAAACTAGTTTTGCATGTAAATGAAAAAATAAATTAAATGACATTCAAAAAAACTTCTTTAAAAAAGAAAAAGGGTTTTGTTTTGTGAACTTTTAAACTACCATATATGTGAAGTAGAATGATTCTGGTGACTTTAAAAGAACTTCATTCTCCAAGTCTGGATAAAATCTTAGCAAAAATTGGAAGGGGAGTTGTTAAAGGACAGAGAATATTAGAAGTCAAGTAACATTCAACTTTGAATATGTATTGCTACTTACCTTTCCCTACTGTATTCTTTCTGAATTATTATGTGCTCTTTTCTTTTATATAAAGAACACAGAATAAGCACATTTCTGGGATTTAGAATGAGTAATAAAGAGAGATTAAAAACAAAAAGCACAAATTAGAATTAAGTGCCAGCAAGAGAGAAGGAACAACAAAAAGGAGAAAGAAGAGGAAGAGGAGGAAGAAGAGAAAAAGCAAAAGGAAGAAAAGGAGGAAAAGAAGAAAAAGAATATGATAATGATGAAAAAGGAATAGAGAAAGAAGAAAAAAGAGGAGGAGGAAGAAAAAGTAGAAGAGGAGAAGGATATAAAGGAGAATAAAGACAAGGATAAGGTGAATGAGGAGAGTATCAGGGAACCAAGAAAGAAAGTGGGACTAATCAATGAATTCAGGCATCAAGTAAAGTACAAAGACTCAATATCTTGAATTCACACACAATAATTAGAGTCTTGGGAAGAAATAAAATAGGAAAGCTGAAGTTGAAGGGAAAATACTCTCTGAACTGGTTTCAGTGGAGGATTTAGTATCTTAAAAAGTAGGTTCTTTTACAGCCCTTTCCCTTCAGAATGAAGCAAGAGTGATCTGAGCTCCTTGGGCTACTAAAGGATCAGGTTCTTAGAGATTGGTCCAAACAGGCTTGGTGGACAGGAGCTGTTAAAATCATGGAAAGGATGGGGCAAGGGAAGCATGGAAGTGACTTACTTCCAGTCTGTGTGTCATTTCTTGTCAAGTAATGGATGTCAAAATGGTAATTTTCTCCATGTTTTATCATTACATCTTTAATCTCCTCAATTAAATTCATTCCCACAGCTTCAGAGATCCAGGCTGCCTTGGTTACAATCTGATGGCTTGATCTATGATAGGAAGCCCACTGAATGTCATCAATGAGTCCAACAACAGTGAGATCCAAGAGTGTTTGAGATGTTCCCACTGCAATGTGTTTTATTTCATGCTTGTGGTAGGCTGAATGGCAAAATGAGACAGAGACACAAGAGCCATCAGATGTGAAAGCAGCTCAGAACCTCACACCCACCTACCTCCCACTACTACTTTTGACCATTAGTACAGGCAATTGGAGTAGTTAGGTGGTGCAGTGGATTGAGCACTGACCTGGAATCAAGAGGACCTGAGTTCAAATCCAGATTCAGACACTTAATAATTACCTAGCTATATGACCTTGGGCAAGTTACTTAACCCCACTGTCTTGTCAAAACACACACACACACACACACACACACACAAACATATGTATAGTATATGCAATCAGGGTTTTGGAGCATGCTCAGATCATATGAAGAAGGTACCCTATTACTTGAATGAGAGAAGCCTCCTTTGATGAAAGGTTTTCTAGAACACTCTATGTTGTTCAAACTACCAGACTAAGATAGTCTTTTATCCTTTCCCTCACTTTTGCTCCTTAGTATCCAGAGATGGTGAAAATTTACACACATTTTGAACACAGTGAACTAAACTGGAGAAAGGGGCCTCCCCCTCTTCTTTTAGACCCTATCACCCTGAAAATGGCTTTAGAACTTCTATTTTTCTGGTCATCTCAGATTCAGGTAAAAGAAGTAGGATTCTCACCAATCAGACTCTGAACCAAGCCATGATAAACTTAGAGGCAAGATTCCAATTAATTATACAGCTAGGCAATTCAAGAATGGAAGCCCTGAGAAGCTAGGGGACTTGGGACTCTGACCCAAGGGCAGCTTTGCATTTGAAACTTCTGATTGTTCTAGGGTGGTAATAAAGTAAGCCATGAACTTAATCCCCTTTCCCACACCTGAGAATGATATGGTGTAAGGGGTAATTAGGCTCCCCATGCTGAAAATTATGCTTATCTGTTTGTTATATCTTTGAATTAAATATTGCTTGGCAAAAAGCACATTTGCATATTTAGCAATTAAATGGCACTCTGATGTAGAAATTTACCCCTGCAACTGAGGAAACACCACTAGTGGAGATTAGATAAGAGTCTAGATGCCACCAAATCCTTAAGTTTACTAGAGAATCCTAGCTGAGGTGTAGAATATAACATTCCTGGCTTTTAGGAAGTGGGGCTGGGGTAATCACTGTTGCATATTTAGAACATAAGGAATTCCAGATCTTTTCCAGGAGGGCATTCCAGAAAAAGAAAATGCATACAGGCAACCTTCCAATCAGGACTTATCACAGGTTGAATACAAATCAAGGATCCATAAAAGCAGGAATCAGTAAGAGGGGGTCATGCTATAAAATGTTCTGAGTGAAAAATAGAGCATATTATGCTTAATTCTGGAAGTGATGAAAGCCACTAGAATTTATTGAATAAGGGAGAGACATAATAGGATTGGTGGTTGAGGAAGATTAATTTGGCAGCTACATGGAAAAGAGGAATGGGAATCAGGAGAGACTTGAAACATGTAGAACAAGAAGGTTAATACAGGTGTGAAATGATGAGGGCCTACATTAGTTGAGTGGTCGTGTCAGAGGAGGGAAGGGGGTACAAACAAGAAATGTTATAAGGTAAAATGGACAGGACTGGTGAGTGAGAGAAAGAGAGTGAGTAAATACCTAGCTATGTGACCTTGGGCAAGTCATTTAATACCACTGCCTTGCAAAAAAAAAATGGACAGAACCCAGGAAGTTGCCTCAAAAGAGACAGTGACCTATCTCTGTTAGGCAAACTTTTACATTTCCCTAGGTGACTCAGATCTGTTGGGATTCCTTAACCTTTTTCTCAGGAAACAAGGTAGTATAGTTGGTCCAGATACTCTGAATTATAACTTTGCTTCTCTATTCCTGTATATTTCCTTTCTTTATATTGAGTCTACCCATCAGAGTAGGAGTTCCTTGAGGTCATGATAAATGTTCCTTCTGTCACGCTAGTAGTTCCCAGACAGTTGATAACAGGATCTCTCTCAAAATAGACTAGATCATAAGGTTATTATTTGTATTTCCTCACATCATACCAAATTTCCCATGCCAAGCCCAGAGGTCTCCATCTATCCCCATTCACACCCCAACTTTCCCAGACTCACCTGCCTGGATTTCTCTAAGAACAAAGAGCACCAGAATAAATATCCAGAATGAAAATGACTCTCTTCCCCTTCTCCAGTTCAACATCTTGCTCTGGATGTATATGTTTAGAATCCACAGAATCACCCCACTTAGCAGAACTACCAATCCATAAGCTCCTCTGTCTAAGAGTTCCCATGTAGGAAAAGAAATTCCTTTATGCACAAGGCCTTCTTTGCTGTGGAATTGGATCTCCCAAAGTCCCGCCCTCTTGTCACTACCCAACAGCACATGTAGCACCAGGCAGAGTCCACCCCTGTCTGGAAGGAGTAAAAGAAGAAGTAAAATGGAGCCTGTGGTAAGAGCAGGAAACTCTTGACAGTCATCACTTTCAGGTGCTCTTGGTGAGCTTCTGACTGAGGATTCTCACAGTGCTATGGGCACAGCTGGCATTTATAACTGCTAAGTGAATTAAAGACATTGTAGAAAGTATAGAAAATAGATTGCTAGCCTGTAATCTGGAAGATCTGAGTTCAAATTCTTAGACTTTCATAGGTCCCTAAACTTTCTGTTTCCTTATCTATAACATATAGATAATAATTGTACCGGCCTCACACAGTTTTAATGTTAAAATGAGTTAATATATATAAAATGCTTTGCAAGTTTTAAAGTGCTATATAAATTAGATTGTTATTTCTGATTACAGTGATTCAGCTTCGTGTGGTTGGTCCCCAGTCAAGGGAGAATAAACATCCTGTCCTCAGGGAATTCCTTTGGTATGAGGAGAGGCAAAGAATCTGCCTTCATGGAGCCCCAAGTCTGAAGAGTCAAATAGTTGTTGCCTTCTGGGAGTCCTCAAACTGAAAAACAACGGTTCTGGATAATGACATCACTGATAAAATGTTTTTTGAAAGTTACTTCTCAACTCTCTGGGTTCATTTCTAAAACTGATTCATGTTTGCTAGTGGTACTCCCACTCCTTTCACAGGATGGCCCATCCTGCCAAATGCCTGTGGATGAGCCTAAGTTCCTTCTGTCCCTTAATAAGGTGGTTTGGCATTCATCTCTGGTTATCAATTATCACAATTCAGGTGATTCCTGAAGTCGTAATTCTTCCATCATATTTTCTCTTATTTCTAGTTCCCTTCTTTATAATTTCCTTAGACTATCTCTCCCTAGACATCATGCCTACAACTCCAATCCATCGCAATAGACATTTATTGGAGGACTTCTGGGGAGAAGCCAAGATGGTGGCACCAAGCTAACCTGCTCCCAGAGCTTTTCCCTACAAAAGATAAATGAAGCCTCTGCTCTGACAGTCAAGCTACAGATCCCATCAAGAAAAAAAGAAGATTCATAGACGTTTTCAACTGCAGACATTGTGGAGGATCCTCAGTGAAGGTCTGTCTCTTTGGGGGGAAAAGGGGAAATAAAGTCCAGGAGGCGGGAGAGCCAGGAAAGCCAGAAGGAGGCTTTTAGCCACGGTATAATCCAGGTCCCAGCAGCTTAATAATAACAGAGGTCCTGGCAGCTAGATAGCAAGCCAGCAGGGAGGATCCCAAACCTAAACAAAGTCTGAACCTCGAAAACACCAGGGTAAAAGACTGGGTTGGGAACAATCCTCTGTTAAGTCAGAACCTATACATAAAGGAGGAGAAAAAAACCCTCTGCAAAGGCAAGACCTGGACTGTATAGGCAACATCGTGGCAAACAGCCAGGGATCAGACGCCAGCCCCAGAAAAATAAAAGTTTGGATCTGTACTCCATATACCCCAGGAGCAGAACTACCACCACCAAGGTGACAAAAAAAGCTAAGAGTGCTCACTATTGAAAACTACTTTAGAGACAAAGAGACAGCATGTCTGAAGAAGAAATCAGTGAAAAATCACTCACAGGGGAAGAAAGAGGTGTCTTTTTTTTAGGGTTTTTTTGCAAGGCAACGGAGTAAAGTGGCTTGCCCAAGGCCACACAGCTAGGTCATTATTAAGTGTTTGAGGCCAGACCCTAACTCAGGTACTCCTGACTCCAGGTTTGATGCTCTATCCAGTGTGCTACCTAACTGCCCCAAGAGGTATCTTCACTAAAGAAACCATCAGTTAAGCTAGTTTCAATCTCAAAGTCTTGAGTTTTCTTCAGGAGATATTTGAGTTCAGTTAGTTGCAAGAATCTGGTTCTCAGAGAATTCTGGTTCTGGTTGACTTCCTGCAGTTCCACCTTCAGTTTTTCCAGAATGATCTTGAGATCTATCATTTCTCTAGGTAGAGCTGTCTGTGGAGGTTTCTCAGGGTTTTGTATCACAATCTCCTCTTTTATCTCCTCTTCTAGAAAACTGAGGATCCTCTCTAAGGCCTCACACCTTCAGACTTCATTCACAAATTTTCATTGGAAGCTGCTCACATTTGCATTTAGATACTTAAACTGAATCAATCCCAGTTTGCCAAATTCTGCTATACAGCAGTAAGGAGCTTCTGCCTGCAGAAACAGCTGGGACAAGCCCATCTCCTCACCAAAATACAGTTGCCATATTGGCTCAGTCTTGGCCTTTACTTCATCCAGTTCTTTTCCCTCTTAAAACTGAGGTTTGGAACAGGGTCCAGGAACCTGGCTGCCTTCCTACATTCTGCCACCAGGAGCACTCTCTAAATTTCTCTTTGAGCTGCAAGAGTAGGGATATTTCTTATGAATTTGGAAGATGACCAGGATTGGGTTAAATTGCTTTAATTTTTCAGGACATGAGAACATTTGATATTTTATGTGTCTATCTGCATCATTCCCCGGCCTGTACTTATTAAGTGATTTCTTCAATTGAAGTATATAACTTCATATTCATCTCTACTTAAAGTAATCTCATTGTTAACATTCTGGCCTGAGACTTTTTTGGACCCTGACCATAGAATTCAAAGTAATGACACTCCCTTTCGACTTTCACCTACAGATCTGACAACTATGCAATTGAAAGATGGCACAGTAAATAGAGCTCTGGCCTTGGAGTCAGGAGGACAGGAGTTTGAATCTCACCTCAGACACTTGACATTTACTAGCTGTGTGACCTTGGGCAAGTCACTTAATCCTGATTGTCTCTCATTAAGGTCCATTTCCAGTCATCCTGATTCATATCTCCTCACTGGAAACAGATGGGTCTGGAGGGGAAAGTGAAACCAATGACTTAGTCCAGCTCTTCCTCACTCAAATCCAATTCATGTGCTTGTCATGACATCATCTCCCTGATGTCATGGTCTTCTTCAATAACTAAGGACAGACATCATCATCATCATCATCATCATCATCATCATCATCATCAATTAATATAAGCCTTCAGGCTTTCAAATTTGGAAAGTCATCCAATTACATAGTGTGGTGTATTTTGGGCCATCAAAAGTCAAATAGATGATAAACTTTTGTTTACTTTGGTTATTCTATCAGTATGCATTTTCTCAATACCTAGAGATGGAGTCTATGGCATTAAATTGAAGTAGGTCAATGTGATTGGTTTATAAAATATCTATAAGGGATTTAGAAAAGCAAGAAGGAACCAAGTTGGGAATAGCTTTGAATACCAAAGAGTAAATTGTATCCTATCATAGAAGCAATAGAAAGCCATTGAAGTTTCTTAAACTTCAAAAGGTAATGTGGTCAGATGTGCATGTTAGGAAAATCACCTTAGCAGCTAAGCAAAGGTTGGATTTGGAGTAAGGAGAGACTTGAGGCAGGAAAACCATCGAAAGGTCTAATTTCATAGTCCAGGTATGTGATAAAAGAGCAAGTGACTGGGTAAGTAGAGAGGATAAGTAATAAATGGGTAAAAGAGAAAAGGATATATATGAGAGAAATTACAAAGGTAGAAAATAGAAGATTTGAAGATGGATATAAAGTGAGTAAATACGAAGAATTAAGAATGATACTAATGGCAGATCATGGCCTTAATGCTGGGAGGGGGCAAGGGAGAGTTCATCAAGCTCTGTGACAACATTGAAATCTCTCCTTAGTCTTCCTGGAGCACTTGTTCTTTTTTCTTAGGGGTCTCTTACACTGGTTTCCCCTCTGTGGCCTGCATCTCCCCTAGTCACCCACAGATACATGATACTATTCACTTTTCTAATTTTGACTGGGAATTTAGATGACCAAAGATGGAGTAACATGGGGGAATCCCACACCTCAACCCCAAAATGTTTTTTTCTGGCTTGAAAGATAGCCAGGATACCAGAGACCACATAGACTACCGGGCTATAAATGGAAGGGAAGACTGAAAATGCTTGAAAATAGGAACTGTTTTTCCTATATAAATTGTCATGCTCCCTTTTCTTCTCTCATACTGATAAAACTCCCCCCTTTTGTACATAAGGTTTCTTCCCACTGTTAGCTCTTTTTAGATTTTGATATTGTATATTAGCAGATTTTGAAATTGTAGCTGGTGACAGGGAGGCGACTTTTCTAAGAATGTCAGCAGTTACTAGCAGGAGAGTAACTAGGTTCATTGGGCCAGGACCACGCTAAATCGTACTGCGAAGGAAGTATGTTAATACTGGACACCTGGCAGTTAGGTGGCACAGCGGATAAAACACTGGACTTCAAGTCTGGACAACAGGCTTATGGAGTTGGAATCCAGCCTCGGACACTTGACCCTCACTAGCTGTGAGGTCCTGATTCCTATCTGGCCACTGGACCCAAAAGACTCTAGAGGAGAAAGTGAGGCTGGTGTCTTAACACAGCCCCCCCCCCCCCACTTAAATCCAATTCCTGTGCTTGTTATGGCATCACCTCTCTGATGTCATGGTTTTCTCCAAAAATGAAGGACAAAACATTTTTTTAAGTCCAAGGTCTCTCTTAGGGCAGCAACCGTATTCCCCATTATTTCAGGGTCTCCTCTCTTTAATGGAGGTTCCCTTGCCATTCCTATAAGATCTAGCAATTTTTTGCAATATGAGTGGTACAGTGGACAGAATGTTTTACCTGGAGTCAGAAACATTGGAATTCAAGTATATTCTCAGATACTTGAGTGACGATAAGAAAATCCCATAACCTCTACCTCAGTTTCCCCAATTATGAGAAAGAGATAAAGAGATTCTTTTGAGGATTAAATGAGATAACATTTGTAATTCACTTAGCACAGTATCTGTAACTCATGGTCACTTAGTTGTTAAGTATCTGAGAGAAGAAAAACAGTCTATGCTCCTAGACTAACTTTAGGGCATAATTTTAAAGTTGAAAATTTCTTTGAGCAGTCACTTGATAAATAGCTCAATCCACAGTATTAATTTTTTTCATTTTTATTTTTATTGTATTTTTTGTATTTGCAAAAAAAGTTTCCAAATTCAAAGAGGTCAATTAAAAGTATGTATATATATATATATATATACACACACACACACACACACACACACATATATATATATATATGTATATATATATATATATATATATACATATATATATATATAGTACAATGCTTTGTAATTTCAGCCCGAAGAGAACTCCACTCCTCAGTCAATTTATTTCCCTACTTTCCCAACTGAGTTTAATGAGTTTAATAATAACAACAATCATTAATATGTTTTAGATTTGCACATTACAAATATCTTATTTGACCCTCATAGCAGCCCTCAAGGGTACAATTTTATCACTATTTTACAGATAAGGAAATAAACAAGGGTTACATCACACAATTATTAAATGTCTAGGACTAGATTGGAATTCAGGTATTCCTGACTCTAGATCCAGCATGCTATCCCTATGCCACCTAGTTGCCGTATTTGATCATGATTCTCTCTATATTGTAAAAGCCTAGCCATTACGGGCTACAGGATAGTTTAACATATAAGTTACTCCCAATGTTCAAAAAAAGAACAACCTCCCCACTTTTAACCAGACTTTTAAGGCACAGATTCTCCTTCATGTTCCCTGACCCCTGAAGCTTTTTCATCCAGAGGAGCTCATCCTTATTTCTTTCTACAGAAAATCACAAAGTCCAGCTTATGGTAGATTGTGGAGTGGACAGGGACATCGAGATAAAAAGATATAGCCATCTTATTTGGGATGGAGAGGAATGTTGCCAGATAGTTGAACAAATAGGATGCTGGGAATTTCCAAAACATGAATTCAATACAGACCACTCCTTTCTGGAAGGGGAATTTTAGATCAAACTGAGGAAGGCTTACATTCAAAAATATTCTGTTAGTCACATGAAGAAAATCTTTGCATGCTCAAAATTTTTTTAAAAAGAGGGTAAGATTCACCATCTTTCTATACAGTAACTGGTGCCCTAGCATAAGAGCTAGGAATCTCAACTTCTGGCCAACTCCGCATAGAGAAATCCGCGATATGATTCAGATGTTTTTCCTCTTCCCCGCCCTGCATCATGTTACACTTCCAGTCAAATTACAAAGAAGCCTTGAGGTCTCAAAGGTCGTAACAGTTGATTGTAAAATCTCTACCAATCTACAAAATTAAATCTCCTCCTACTCCAGGTCTAGTGAGTCAGACTGAGGGTCCAACTGGTGATAGAAACAGTGGTAAAGAAAGCTATATCAGAAGGAGAGAAACAGGTTTCCATAAGGTCCAGATTATACAAGGAGTAGGTAAGAAATAGGAGACAGATAAGAATTTTTTTTCCAAGGAATCTGGGTCGTCCTTTCTTAGTCTCTGCCCTAAGTTATCCCTGAGGTAGTTGTGTCCCATATTGACTTTGCAGATGGCAGAATCATTCTATCCTGCCCAGGCATGTGCTTCTACCTCCATGCCATCCTGATGCACTGGAAGAATAGTGGGAAGCTAATTTTTGGAGAATGAGAGCTCTAGTGGCACCCTACCTAATGCTGCTGCTGCTGCCTTCTACCTGCAAGTTATCTTAGAGCTCCCTTCAAGGGACTCAGAGATGGGCTGAGTGGTGGAGCATAGTGAGCTGAATGACCCAACTGTGTACCCAAGTGAGTGGCTCAGCCAGGTCCTCTGGGAACATCCCTAGGAAGCCAGCTCATGGAGTATCTCATTTCTTTCATTTTTTTGAGGGCTTCATGCTCATATTTCCTTGATAAATTCAATGATTCCAGCTATTTGGGGACAAGAAATTTCTATTTCACAAAACAGTTGAAAAAAACTGGAAAAGACTGGTGGAAACCAGGTATAAAACAGATTTTATATCCTATGCCAAGATGATATTCAAATGAGACCTGGCTTAGACGTAAAGGGTAAATGATAAATAAAAGGAGCAATTTTTAATTCAATTTTATTTTATTTTCAGTTTCAACTTCTCTTTCTCTTCCTGACATTTCCTCACCCTTTGAAAAGTCAAGAAAAATAAAATATATTACAAATATGTATCATCAAATTTTATATTAGCTGTGTTCAAAAGCAAAAAAAGAAAAGAAAGAGAAAATAGGCTTCAATCTATTCTTTAAGTCCACCCTAACTGGAGGTGAATAACATGTT
The DNA here is from genome assembly GCF_037893015.1 of Macrotis lagotis. NCBI lineage: Eukaryota > Metazoa > Chordata > Mammalia > Peramelemorphia > Peramelidae > Macrotis > Macrotis lagotis. Next base: position 24,023,595 of record NC_133658.1, read on the forward strand.
TTATCATGAGTCCTTTGAGGTTGTGCTTGGTCATCACATTGTCATAATTATAATACTATTGCTATTTTATAAACTGTTCTCTTGATTCTGCTCAATTCACTCTGCATCTGATCATACTAGTCCTCCTAGACTTGCTTAAAACCCTTTCCATGATCATTTTTGCAGCACTAAAGTATTTCATAACATTCATATACGACTTCAGTCATTCACCAGTTGATGAGCATTCCCTTAGTGCCCAATACCACAATATGATCTGCTATAAATATTTCTGAATATGTCTTTGGAAATATAATTTTGGTAATGCTTTTCATGGATCATAGACTACTTACTATTTAATAGTAAGGGGTAGTTTTTTAGGGGTGCAATTAAGTAGTGCAGAAAATAGAGTGCCAGATTTATGATCAAGACTTTAGTTCAAATCTAGCTTCAAATACATATTAGCTTGTGACCCTGGGTAAATCACTCAACCTTGTTTGCCTCAATTTCCTTAACTGTCAAATTAGATGGAAAAGGCAATGACAGTATCTTTGAAACCCCGGATCAACGAAGATAAGACACAACTGCAATGCCTGGACAATACTGGCAATAGTTTTTGAGGCACTGCTTTTCAGAATGGTTGGACTAGTTCACAACTTCACCAATTTTTCTCACACATTCTCCAGCATTTGTCATTTTTCTTTTTTTGTCATCTTAATCTGATAGATAAGAAGTCCTTCAGACTTGTTTTCTCATTTTTTTGCATTTCTCTAATTATTAGTGATTTAGAACATTTTAATAAGACTATTGATAGTTTCTATTCTTTTCCTGCTTTCTCATATCTTTTGACCATTTTTTCAATGCATAAGGTTTCTTTTCTTGCTTTGACTCTCCTTTATTTTTTTAGAAATGAGATTTTTATCAGAAAAACTTTCTATGGTGCATTTGTTTTGCTTATGCAAATAATTTTTAATTTTATGAAATCAAAATTATCAATTTAGCTGCCATAAACATTTCTATTTCTTGTGTAGTCATGAATTTTTCCCATACACATAGATCTACCCATTAAGTTATTCCATTATCTCCTAATTTGCTTATGATATCATACTTTTAGTTTAAATCATGTACTCATTTTGAGTTTAGCTTGGCATAAGATCTGTATGTTGGTCTGATTTCTGCCAGATTTCTGTCCAGATTTCCCAACGATTTTTTTTTCAAATAATGAGTACTTATAATAATAAAATGTTTTTTCTTTTTTAATCAAATTAACCAATAACTTATTTATTTTATTGCTTTTTTCATAAAAACCAACTGCTAATATCATTTATTGATTAAATAGCTTTCTATTTTCAGTTTTTTCAATCTTTCTTTTGGTTTTTAGAATTTCTATTTTGATGTGCATTTTTTTAATCTGTTGAATTTCTATTCTTTTAGTTGCATGCCCAATTTATTGATCTTTTCTTTTTCCTCTATTATGGATGCAAGAATTTGTAAATATAAAATTTTCTCCTAAGCACTGCTTTAGCTATATCATAGAAATGTTTGAATGTTATCTCATTGTTGTCATTTTTATTGAAATTATTTATTACTTCTAGCATTTGTTCTTATTTGCACCTATTCTTTAGAATTGTTAGTTTCCAATTAGTGCTTCAATGCTACTTTATTGATTTTTTATTTTATTATGACACATTTAATATTATTTTCTATATTTTTATGGTTTTTCTTTAACACATGGTTATTTTTTGTAAAGGCGCTATGCATACACCATCCCACACCTATCATATTAGCTATTATGACAGAAAAGGAAAATGGCAAATATTAGAAGGAATGTAAAAAAAAAAGATACTAATCAATTGTTGGTGAAGTTGTATACTGATTCAACCATTCTAGAAAGCTATTTGAACCTATATTCAAAGACCTATAAAATCATGCATACCTTTGACCAACAATATCACTACTCAGTCTATATTTCATAAAGATTAAAAAAGGAAAACGATCGATAAGTATAAAAACATGACAACTCTTTTAGTGTGGGAAAAATAATTGGAAACCGAGGAGATTTCCATCAGTTGTGGAACGGCTGAACAAATTGTGGTAGATGTGGTAGATTGAGATCAAATACTATTGTTCTATAAGAAATAACAAGTAGCGTGCTGTCAGATAAATCTGGAAAGACTTTCATGAAGATGCAAAGTGAAAAGCGAAAGGAGCTGAACCAGGAGAACAATGTATATGGTGACCGCAATAACAATGCGCCTGAATGATTCAGCTCTTCACGGGGATACAATGTTGTAAGACAATTCCGAGGGACTATGCTATCTGTCTCCAGAGAAATAGCTGTTGGGATCTGAATGCAGATTGAAACATATTTTTTCTTTACATCATATTTTTATGATTTTTTACCTGTCTTCTCACTAACATTGAAATCTATTTTGAATGTGTATAATCTATTTCAAATTGTCTGCCTTTTCAATGAGCAAGGGAGAGAAAGATGGAGAGATTTTTGAACTTAAAAAATAAATGTCAGAAATTATTTTTACATGTGTTTAGGGTGAAACAAAATATTAAAAAAAATAACATCTAACTTTCCTTAGGTTCTATTCAGCTCAACTTCTTTCTTGTTGAATTTATGGTTAGATTTATTAAAGGTCTGAGAGGAGGCAAACTGAGTTCCCCGTTATTATACTCTTACTGTTAGTTCCTCTAATTCATTTAACTTTTTCCTTTAAGAATTTAGATGCCATGGGGCGGCTAGATGGCAGAGTGGATAGAGCACCGGCCCTGGAGTCAGGAGTACCTGAGTTCAAATCCGAACTCAAGCACTTAATAAGTACCTAGCTGTGTGGCCTTGGGCAAGCCACTTAACCCCATTGCCTTACCAAAAAAAAAAAAAAAAAAAAACTTAGATGCCATGCTGTTTGGTGCATATATGTTCATATTGATATTAATTCATTGCCTATGGTACCTTTTAACAAAATGTAGTTTCCCTGATATCTCTTTTAATTAGTCTATATTTGTTTTTCTTTGCCTGAGATCATAATTTCCAAATCTGCCTTTTTAACTTTAGCTGAAGCAAAATAAATGCTATTCTAGTCCCTTATTTTAATGTAATAGGAAGTGTCTGAGGTTAGAATTGAAATCAAGATGTCTTCCTGTTTCAAGTCTCAGTACTCTATCCATTGCACCATTTAGTTGGGGGATTTTCCCCTTCTATCTTCCCTCTTTTCCTAAATATTCTATTTTGTTGAGCAGATTATTATCGATTATAATTCTAAATACTCTGATTCCTAGAATATCCTATTGCAAGTACTCCCTTAATTACAGTTGCTAAATCTTATATGATCTTGATTCTAGTTCCACAGTACTTGAATTATTTTTTGTTTACTTTCAGTTTTCTCCTTGGCCTGGAATCTCTGGATTTTGTCTAAAATAATCTAGGGAGTTTCAATTTAATTTTTTTTTCAGAAAGTGGCCTGGAATTATTTATATTTCTACCTTTCCTTTATAATTTCTTGAAATATGATATCTAGGTTCCTGTTTAAAATGGAGTTTCAAGTAGTTCATCAGTTCTTAAATTATCTCCCCTTGATCTGTTTTCCAGGTAAGTTTTTTCCCTATGCAATACTTTACATTTTCTGCTAATTTACAATCTTTTAGTATTTTTTATTTTTGTTTCAGGGAGATATTAATGTCTTTTTGATCAATTCTGATTTTTAAGAAGTAATTTTATAGTAAGATTTTATATCTATTTTTACTGTTATTGTTTTCTTATCTTACTTCCTTAGTTCTCATTTAGTTTAAAAATCAGTTTTAACTCCTTTAATTTTTTTTACTCCTTTAGGAATCTGTGCTGCTCTTGTATACACTTGGCATTTTTTTCTTTGAGATTTTGATTGTAGTTGTTTTCAAGTCACTGTCTCCTGTGTCTCAATCTTCCCTCTACTACAATGACTCCTTTGGTCAGGTGCTTTTTTGTTTTGTTTGTTCATCCTTCCAGCCTACTTCTTGAATCTGGATTTTACAATATTGTTGACACTATTCATTTTGAGGGGAGACATGAGAGTAGGTGGAATGTTTTGCCTGAGCTTCTCTCCTTTTATGTCCTGCTGATTTCACCACTCAGTCTAGAGACCTCCAGGTATTAACTGCTTTTAAAATGGTGTAATCTGAAGAGAAATCTTTTTGCTGTCTTCCAGGTCTGAGCTCTGCATGTTGGGCATGCTAGCTTGTGTAGAGTTGAGTTTCAGTAGCCTCCTATTAAATTCAATCACTGTTAGCTTGCTGGAAAGTTCTACAAATTCAGAGACACAGAACTCCAGACCCTATTTTAAGTCTTAAGCTTCTCTGTCACCATAGAGTGATTCATACCTGGCCACTGGATCCAGATGGCTCTGGAGGAGAAACTGAGGCTGGTGACAGCACAATACCCCCCCCCAATCCAATTCAGGTGCATGTTCATGGCATCACCTCACTCATGTCATGGTCTTCTTCAAGAATGAAGGACAAACAACAGCAGCAACACCACCATAGAGGATCTTTTTGGTTTGTTCATTCCTACAGCCTACATCATGAATTTGGATAATATATTATTTATTGTTAACTTTCCCTTTAGGCTTGATCTCCTGTGGCTTAGATACTGGACTAAAGGTTGGAACTATGTCATTGTTCTGCTTCTGAGCTCAGAGTCACAGCCAAATTTCTGGAACTTGTTCTGTGTTTGGTATTCCATTTTTCTCTGTTGCAACTGCTCCTCTTGGCCCTGAATATATGGCCTGGAAGTAGGTAATGGGTGAGAGAGTGTTTGCTGGCCCTCATTCTTGCTCCCAGTGCTAGATCGTGGGTCCCATGGATTTTTACTGCTTCAATACTTCCTTTCCTAGTGTTTATTCTCAGTCGATTTACAATTCCTGAGTGCCAAAATTTTCCTTTCTAAAAGAACTCCGGCACTTTGCTCCTGGTCAGTCACTACCTCTCTATTTTCCTAAGCTTCCCTGACCTGAAAACATTACTCATTGTAGTTTTATCGTGGCTTTCCCACTAAGAATTTGGTCTGTTACATTTTCTAGATTGTTGTGGAGAATCCCTCACTTTTCCATCCTACCTCTTCTCTCTTCTCCCTTCTTGCATTAAGCACACCTCCAACTTAGTGTTTTTTACTCCTATGATAAATCCACTATAAAAAGAATTTGGGTTCTAGTACTGGACATTTTATTGACTGTCATCCTGATGCTAATCTCCACTGGGACCTTCATCACCTGGAAAAAGAATAATTCAAGTATGTATATACAGAGAAGTGAAGAGCAAAAAGAAGTGAATAGGGAGCTCCCAAGGAGATGGGCAGATGGTAACCCCAGCTGCTTTTTTGTAGAAAAAAAATAGAATCCTTGACTCTCAGGGTCATAACAGTCATAACACTAACCCATACCTGATCAAAAATTATCTCATTAATATTCCAGGCAAATCACTTAAACCCTCTGAGCCTCAGTTACTCATTTGCAAAACTAGAATAACAATTAAAATGCTTTGCAAGATTTAAAATGCTACATAAATGTCAATAAATCTCTTGAATATGATCATAAATCCTTCAACCCAATAAGATTTCACAAGATTTTGAGGGGGTAGCCATGACACATTATTGACTTTTTCAGAACCTACATTGCATTGAAGATCCTAGGTCATTTCATTTTCTCAAAAAATGTTATTTCTACATACCCTGCCCATATGTTCAATTGTTTTAGTCATTTAAAAATTTACATTTATTCCTAATTCAGTCTGATCCAACCATCCTAACTAGTACATTTGAAGGGCATATTGTTCTCTGTGCTGGGTTCTTGCAAAGACAAAGTCAGGAGAAATCACCCCTGATTCTGAAAGGACAACAAAATATAACCTAGATTTCTGGATGGACTGGACTCACAAATTTAACTCCCTTGTAATAGTGTTCTCACCAAGTTCACGTACAACTTGTTTTGTTCTCATCTCAGCTTCTTCTGCTTGACTCCACAGGGTTATTTCCAAAATTCACTCTATGCTCCACAGGGTATGTGTCAGAATTCCATTACAATTATGATTGCCAGAGATTTGGAGAGTTTTTAAGTTAGAGTTTCAGGAAAGATTTCTTGGCCATTGCAAAGAGTGATGGGAAGAGTTTTAGGATAAACAGCTTGCTAATGGTGATGAACATAATTCATATGTAAGAGTTCAGGTTCTGAGATCAGAATCCTAGGCAGCAAGTTAAAAGTAACCTCAAAGTAACCAACAAAGAAAATATGAACTCCAATAAGATTGTAGAAGAAAGTAGGAGAGACCTCATCTGAGAGACATAGGACAGGATGTGTGAGGAAATCACTAAATAAAGAAAATTTTTCATGAAGGCAAGAGAAAGTAAGGAGTCTGTGAGTTTATTAGAGTTTGAGAAATTCCAAGAATTCATGGTTCTCCTCTCCTTCTTATATTAGCATTATGATCAACAACATTAGATTAAGATTTATAATATGACATTAGTCTAATTTTTTTTCAACAGGTTAATTGGAAGTGATTTTTCTTATCTTCCTTCTACTAATCCACAATGAAGCAATTATATAGATGGAAGTCATGACTCCAGAGTATGCACCATTCACTGTCTTCTTTGGTGTTCCCTAACCTTAGGGCTAAAATTATATCCAGTGGACAGAGAGAGAGATTCTTGTCTCTTGTCTCAGGAAGTTGGTGATAATGGTTTTAAAAAGTGGATCAAGAAACTAAGAACAAGCATGACTTGAAAGAATTCCTAAACCACTCCTTTACAGAGATGTGGTGGTGGTTGGTTATGGTGATTCTTGTCCTTCATTATGGAAGAAGACCAAAATGATATCGCTATGTTTGAGACAAATTATAGTGTGTCCTTCTGTGGCTAATCAGACCAATACGTGTTTGGAAAGCTCTACCACAAGTTGGGCACAAATAGTCCACCTGGGGCAGGTACTCTAAACTTACAGATGTCACGTTTCCTTTGAGCTGCTTCCAATATGCCTTCCTGGGTGGTCCCCCATGCCGGTGTCTCCCATGATGTACAGTCAAGTCTAAAGTTCTTCAATGAGATATTCAGGGTGTCCTGGTATCACTTCTTCTGATCCCCTTGTGAGTACTTGCTCCATAAAATGGGTTTTTTGGCAAGTGTACACTGGGCATTCCAACAATGTATCCAGCCCATCACAATTGTATTCTCTGTAGTAAGCATGGGATGCTCAGCAGTTTAGCTCAAGAAAGGTCCTCAGTGTCTGCTATCATCTCCTGCCAGGTGACCTTCAGAATCTTCCTAAGACAATTTAAATGGAAGCAATTCAGTTTCCAGACGTGGTGCTGGTAGACTCCAGGTTTCACAGGCACACAGCAATGAGATCAGCACAATGACTGTAGAGTTTGGTAGTCAGTCTAATATCTCTTCTCTCCCATACTTTATTTTTGTAACCTCCCAAATACTGAGCAGATATGAGTGATCTAAAGTATTGAATGCTGCACATATTTTTAGATTTTTTTCATTATATTGATCTCTTTATGCTGATTTTTTCTCTTGTCTTTGTAAATTATACTACTCTATTCTCTGAGATGATTTGTACATTACTTCTTGGGTCCCTTTTGTAATTCATGCTATGACCTCTTTATATTGGCTGTTTTTAAACTTCTTACTATACTGTTTAGAAGGAATAGGGGTGTCAAGAGATACACTCTAACATGCAGCCCTTCAAGGAATTAAATACAACTGTGATTTCCTTCCTCCCTAGTTTCTCTTCTCCAGACAAAAGAAGCTCAGTTCCTTCAGCTGAATCTCTGTACAAAGATTAAAGGTCCTTCACCATGCTGATTGCCCTACTTTGAACACTCTCAAGTCCTGGCTCCTACACATGTAACATTGGTATAACCTCTCTCCCTATCTGTACCTCGTAATGCCCCTCACTATCCCCTCCTCAGCCTCAGGAACTCACACCTCACAAACTTTCCTCTAAGGATTAGCAGATGATTGAGTAGGGGAAGATTAAAGGATTCCCCCACTGTTGCTAGAAGTCAGATCTAAAAGTGTTGTCCAGAAAAAAAAAAAAAAAACATTCTCTTAGTATGCAATTTTGCTATCTCATACTTTATTTTTCTTCCTTGAGGATATGATTTCTCTCTTATCACATTTAATTTAGATCAATGTATACCATGGAAATGATGTATGTGGGGGGTGAGGGGAGGGAAGCAAGATTAGGGGAAAAATTGTAAAACTCAAAATAAATAAAATGTTTCTTTTAAAAAAAAGTGTTGTCCAAACATTTTCCCAGGCTGTGGTTGTGGATGAGAAGTGAGCACATGCCCAGTAAGCGTAGTAGGGAGCAAGGGGAGCAAGAACATTTTCAGAACAACATGGTCAAGAGATATAACTGTGGCTAAGGAGAGGAGAGGAATTGGACCACCTGAGGATGAAGCCATGGACAGAATTCAGAAAACAACCATAAGGAGAATTGGAAGCCTTGGGAAACATTGGCCACATTACCCTCAACTGAAGATTAAAACTGGCAATAATGACATAAACTGCTAAAAAAAAAAGACAATTTAAAAATAAAAATGAGTAAGCAAAGGAAAAATAACCTGGCCATAGATAGTTTATGAAGGTATGGGCTCACATTCAGAGAAAGATAGTCAAGTAAAAAAAAAAACACTCCTATAGCAGAGAATAATGTTAAATGGTCACAAACCCAAAAGTTCATGGAAGAACTTAAAAAGGAATTCAAAAATCCAATTAGAGAAACAGAGGGAAAATTAGAGGAAAAAAATTAAAGCAATCCAAGAAATTTATGAAAAGGAAAATTTACTGGGACAAAAAAAAGATAAAAAATCTTAAGAAAGAAAATAACTCCTTGAAAACTATTATTGGGCAATGGAATTGAATGACATTGTAAGACAACAAGAAACAATAAAACTAGGAAAAATAGAAAAGAATCTGAAATATCTCTCCAGAAAAACAAATGATCTGGAGAACAGATAAAGGAAAGACAATATCAAAATTGTCAGACTACATGAAAGTTCTGATAAAATAATAATTTGAACATAATATCACAAGAAATTACTAAGGAAAATTGGTCCAAAGTTGTAGAGCAAGAGATTATAGTAGAAAAAGAAAAAATTAGAAAAATTTCTACCTGAATGAGATCCCAAAAAAAAATCTCAAAAGAATTTCAGAGTCAAGTTTTAAATTCCCAGATTAAGGAGAAAATACTGCAAAGAATACAAATACTGCATAAAAATAGTTAGGATTTCATAAGACCTAACAGCTTTTATATCAAAATGTAATAGATCTTGGAGAATTATATAACTAAAGAGCAAAGGAGGTGGTGTTGCATCCAGGAATAACTTGCCCAGCAATGTTGAATATAATCCTGAGTAAAAAAATGGACATTTGATGAACTAAACTGATGAACTGAAACACTTTCAATTATTTATAATATGAAGAACAGAAGGGGCAGCTTGATGACACAGTGGATAGAGTACTGGCCCCGGAGTCAGGATGAACTGAGTTCAAATTTGAACACAGACATTACCTAGCTGTGTGACCTTGGGCAAGTTACTTAACTCTATTGCCCTGCAAAATCTAAAAGAACAGAAGTCAATAAAAAATTTGCTATAAAAGATTCAGGAGAAATATAAGAAAAAACAAAGACTAATTGCAAGAAACTCATTAGAATCAAAGTGTTTACTTATGAGATGTGAAAATGTTATCAGTATTCTTAAACTGTCATCATTATACTTTGAAAGAAAGGTTGGGGCTAAGTATGATGCTTGTCCTTCATTCTCAAAGAAGACCTCAGTGAAGTGATGCCATTATAGCACATGAATTGGACTATAGCTGGGGGCGGGGCGGAGGGGGGGCGAGGCAGGCTATGCTAAGTCCCCAGCCTCACTTTCTCCTCCAGTGGTCAGATATGAATCAGGATGACTGAAGATGGCCCTGGATGTGAGGTAGTCAGGGTAAAATGACTTGCCCAAGGTCACACTTCCAGGAGGTGGCAAGTATCTGAAGCTGGATTTGAACTCCTGTCCTCCTAACTCCAAGGTCAGTGCTCTATCCACTGCATCACTTAACTGCCTTTTTGAGACTAACTTGCTTTTAAAGGAGTGACTTAAGAAAAGAAAATTGGTTCAGAAAACATATAAAGCAACAATTACCTTATAAAACGGGGTATGAAAAGAAAAACTAATATAGAAGTAGATGGAGGTAGAAAGCTAGTAATGTTGGAACCTTATTCTCATCTAGGGTGAAGAGGAAATATTTATGTTGGTAAGATTTAAAAATCTAAACTTCTAGAGAGTTGAGAAAACTTAAGAGTTAGGGTGGGGCTTTTAGAATGATGTATAGATTAAGTTTGGGGGGAGGATATGAAGAGATATTTAGGGAAATGAGTAAAATAGGGAATAAAAGTGTAAGAGGGGATATGGTATCAGAGATAAAGGAAAAGAGTGAGTAAAACTAAGATGGATGGATATTCACAAATAAGTATTATAAGATTGAATATGAATGTAATAAACTCATTCATAAAATAGAAAAATGGATAGCAGAATGGATTAAAAACCAGAATAAAACAAAATGTTGCTTACAAGAAACACATTTTAAAAAGAGAGAGAATGAGCTAAAGTGGCGGGTTTAAGTAGGATTTAGCATACTTCAGCTGATTCAAAGAAAGGCAGGGGTAGCAATCATGATCTTAGATGAAGCTATAGTTAAAATAAATTTAAGGAAAAGAGAAAAACAGGGTAACTACATTTTGATAAAAGGAACCATAGACAATGGAGCAATATCAATAACTAATCCATATGCCCCCAAACTATAGCATCAAAACTATTATAAGAAAAGTTGAATGAATTAAAATTATGAGTAAAAATGAATTAATAAATAAAACTGGGGCAGCTAGGGGGTACAGTGAATAGAGCCCCGGCCTTGGAGTCAGGAGTACCTGAGTTCACATCCGACCTCAGACACTTAATGATTACCTAGCTATGTGGCCTTGGGCAAGCCACTTAACTCCATTTGCCTTGCAAAATCCTAAAAAATAAATAAATGAATGAATGGATAGATAGATAAATAAAAAAGTAAATAATTAAACAAATAAACAAACAAATAACAAACAAATGAAGGGATGAATGAATGAATGAATGAATAAAACTAGGAGTTAGTTTTATTTTAAAAAATAAATATTAATTTAATTTTTAACAAGAAAGAAGAAAATCAAATCACTAGCTTCAAAAAATGAAACAAGTGAAAATATCACTGCTGAATATGAAATCAAAGCAATTGAAAATAGCTATTTTGTCCAATTATATGTCAATGAATTTAACAATTTAAATGGAATATAAGAATGTTTTCAAATATATTAATTTCGATATAAGAATGTTTTCAAATATATTAACTGCCTACACTGGCAGATGAGTATATTAAATATCTAAATAGACCTATTTTAGAAAAAAAAATTGAACAGGCCATAAATGAACTTCCCAAGAGAAAAGCAAGATCAGATAGATTTACTAATTTTTTCTTATGTGTTAAAAATATCTAATAGTATCTGGAATACCTATCTCCACAGTCATTATGAATTGGAAGCCAGTCCCTCTCTCAACACAAGAACCTTGGGTTAATGCCCAGGAATAAAACTGGAAATGAAAAGGAAAAGGAAAAAAAAAATCAGGGTCTATAGAAAGTTTCCTGAAAGATAAGGATGGGCAAAACATCATTTCAAATGAGGATGGTAGAAAAATTACTACATATGAAGTTGCAGAGGAGAATGTGAATTAGTTTCCAGTCCCAAAAAGACTTCTTGGAATAGCTCAAAAACAATTTTAAAAATCAAATTAAAAAAATTAGGGAAAGGGGCAGCTAGGTGGCGCAGTGGATAAAGCATCGGCCCTGGAGTCAGGAGTACCTGGGTTCAAATCCAGTCTGAGACACTTAATAATTACCTAGCCTTGTGGCCTTGGGCAAGCCACTTAACCCCATTTGCCTTGCAAAAAAAAAATTAGGAAAAGAAATGTAAGAAAATGTCATCATCATACAAAGCACAAAAATTGACATAAGATAACAAATCCTATAAAAATACATTTGGACAAATGAAAAATAAAATGACTCAAATGGAAAAGGAGATACAAAGCTAGGTAAAGAAAGTAATTCCTTGAAGACTAGGTTGGGTCTAATGGAGTCTAATGACTCCATGAGATATCAAGAATCAGTTAAGCAAAACTAAAAAAAAATGAAAAAAAATAGAAGAAAATATAAAATGCTTCATTGGAAAAAACAACTGACCTGGAAAATAGATCCAGGAGAGATAATTTTTTAGAAAGATTTTATTTATTTTGAGTTTTACAATTGTTCCCCCATTCTTGCTTCTTCCCCACCCCCACAGAAGGCAATCTATTAGTCTTTACACTGTTTCCATGGTATACATTGATCTCAGTTGAATGTGATGACAGAGAAGTATCCTTAAGGAAGAAAAATAAAGTAAGAGATAGTAAAATTACATACTAAGATAACTTTTTTTCCCCTAATTTGAAGGTAATAGTCTTTGGTCTTTATTCAAAGTCCATAATTCTTTCTCTGGATACAGATGGTATTCTCCATTGCAGACAGCCCAAAACTGTCCCTGGTTGTTGCACTGATGGAATGAGCAAATCCATCAGGTTGTTCATCACCTGCATCTTGTTGTTAGGGTATACAATGTTTTTCTGCTTCTGCTCATCTCACTCAGCATTTCCATCCCTAGGAGAGATGATTTAAGAATTATGGGACTACCTTAAAGCCTTGGTCAAATAAAAGATAGTGGATAATGTTTTTTCCCAAGAAATCATTAAGGAAACCTGCCCTAATATCCTAGAACCAGAGGGCAAAATAGTCACCAAAAGAATCCACTGTAATTGGAAAGAAAACAAACAAAATTCTACAATTTCTTACAGTCAAGCAATGTATCTAAAAAAGCAAGACTTACATAGCATAAAAGGGAAAGGCTTGAATTACAAAAATGATTTTAAAAAGGATGATACAGAATTAAAAAGAACATGAGGACCTCCCCCCAAAAAAAATTATGAGTAAGTTCCCCATCTCTTTGGCAGAAGTGAGGGTTTCCATGAGTGGGAAATTTTGCATATACAGTCAAATTTTAAGTCAATGCATTGATCAATTTTATTTGAAATGTTTCTTCTTTTCTTCCCATTTATTTTTTATTAACAAAAAATAACCACCCTTTGTTATGAGGAGTGGTTCTCTGAGATGGAGCAGAAGGAGGAAAGGAAAAATTTAAGCAATATAAAAAGAACATACTTTACATATATATGTATGTGCATGTGTGAGAGACCCTGAAGGTCTCATTGAAGAACTTTAGAATTGATTGTACAGCACGGAAAACACTGGTACAGGACCACCCAGCATGGCGCCCTCATCACTGAGGAAGCTGTACTCTGAGGAAGGCAGAACTGGAGCAGCTCAAAGGAAATGTGACATCTGCTAGTTTAGAGTCCCTCCCCCAGGTGTTCACATAGACTATTTGTGCCCAACCTGTGACAGAGGATTGTGAGTTCAAATTGGGCTGATCCATCACAGTCAAACACACTGTAATTTGTCTCAAGCATAGTAATGTCAAATGGAAAAATTGAGGAAAGAAATATAAGAGAAAGTCATCATCTTGAAAAAGAAAGCACAAAAATTGACAGATAATGAAAGATAAAAGCCAACCAACCAACACATATAATTGGGTGTATATTTATACACATATCCTTACAACTCAAATTAAAAGAAACTCTGGATCCAGTCCAAAGACAAGACAGTCCATCCTGCTAGGAAAGATGCCAGAAAGGCAGCAACTTGTAACCATTGACTTTTTGCATTACAAGGGTTCCCAGAGAAGGCAATGATTGATCTTTTCTGAAGAATTATCATAAATACATACCAATAAGATTGCTCATAGTGGAGAGAGAGGGGAAGAAGACCCTTCCCAATTATGCTTACAACAAAAACATAAGCCTCTTCTTTCATTCAACTATATCAATATTTTCACTTCTGGAAGTCTCTCTTCATAATTTAAACTCAACTACTTTGATGTAGGTCTCATTCTTCCCATTGCCAAAGCATGTTAAAGTAGACCATATGCTGTGTGTCTCAGATTTAATGGAGGTTCATTGGATGGTCCATTCCAAACTAGTCTTACATATAAAGACTAGTTAGAGATAGAATTAGAATTATTCTTAGATATGCAGCAAATGATCCATCTAACAAACATATGGGGGTTTCCAGGAAAGATGAAAAATGCCTTGATGTCAAATATGGGTTGATGAATTTCTTCATTGAAAATGAGTAACAAGAGTAGCAACAGAAGGAAGAAAAGGTCCTTCCAGTTCAGCTTGTGAAGTCGTCCCTATGAAATAAATTTCCAGTTAAGCCTGTCCCATGTCCATTTCTTTCTTCCCATCTCAATGGAAGAGGTAAAGAAAAGGAAAGAGACCAAGGTTCAGGAATTAATTACAAATTAATTTTGAAGATGAATCCACCTTCCCTTTGGTAACTTCCCAAGACTTCTCATTCACTCAATAGCCTTGTGTCTGAACCATTTCAATTCATGCCCCTTCACCATCACTTCCTTTTATAACCTATTCTGAGTTTGTATATAAATCACAAAAGAAAAGTCACAGAAGACTGCATGGTTCTCAGCAACCATGAATTGTCACAGAGTCACAGAATATCAGGGTGTGAAGAGACATCAGTAGGCATCTAGCCCCATTCATATATGAACAAGGGTACCCTGATAGAAGGGGAAAACTCATTGCCTGCCTCCCACAGCTGCCCTAATCACAGAAGATAGCTCTAATTGTCAGGCATTTTGTCCTATATCATGCCTGAATTTATCTCACTGAAGCTCCTACCTAGTGTTCTGAGTTCTACCTTCTGAGCCCAAACAGAAAAAAATCTGTTTCCCCTCTTTTTCTCTTTGATTCAATTGGTGACTCAGTGGATGAAGCTTTGGGATTAAAATCAGCTGGGCCAAAGTTCAAAGCCAGTCCCAGTTACGTATTCACCATGGAACCTTAGGCAAATATTTTAACCTCTTATTGTCTCAGTTTCCTCAACTATCACATGGGAATTATAATCATATTTACTTCACCCTTACCGAGTTGTTGTATTATTTGAGATATTTGTAAAGTGACTTGGCCTAATGGGATGTGTCCTTCAACTTAATCATTAAGACTTCTTTCAGCCCATTTTCCTACTGTAAATCCTTCAGATCTTTTGACCTTCCTGGAATGTCCCCCAACTAAATAGAGGACTCCAGATGGAACCAAATAGAGGTTAGAGCAGGATGAGCACCTTATTCTTGGAAACCATTCCTTTTGACTGATTTTTATCTTATTTTTTTCTCAAATACATGAGAGGCTAAAAAACAAAATGCCATTACCACAAATAGTGTACGCAAGTTTCCTCACAGGTTGGGAGCTAGTTGAGGTAATCACTGTTGCCCTGCTACGACTGAGCCTCACCCTAGGAGAAACCGCCTTCATCAACTTATCTTCTCCTCTGCCAGTGAAGTCTCCGTGTCTCTTTGATTGCAACTGAATGTCTCATTTGAATTTTTCGTGCCATATTGCCCTCATCTGAGTTTTCATATCTATGAAAATTGTCCAGTCTTTTTCAAATGAGTTATTTGCTGGGGCTTCTAACACTTATGTTTCTTCCTCTCTCTCCTCCTTCTCCTTTACCTCATATATTTTAATGGAAGCTGCCTTCATAGATACATAGAATCAGATTGTGTAATTCTCTTTCCTTTTAACTTAAAATTATTTTATGACATTTATACAAATCTAACTTGTATAACTCTTTTCTATCATTGGGCAAATAGAGAAGGGAAAGAGAAGGATTATTTAGAGGCAATTATTATTTTCTTCATTTTACAATGTAGAAGTCTGAGTGTGAGAGCAGTTAAGTGGAAAGAAGGAAATGTTTATACTGTATCATCTATTCTATTCTATTCTATTCTATCATATCATATTGTCATATCATATCATGTTATATCATATCATGTTATATTATATCATATCATGTTATATTATATTATATCATATCATATCCTAACAATCATAGCATATCATATTATGTTAATTATATTCCAGTCATTGTTCTAAGTCTTCCATAAATATTAGCCATCTAATCTTCACAACAACCCCACATGGTAGATTCTGTTCTTCTTCCCATTTTGCAATTGAAAGAGACAAATAGAGGCTAAGTGACTTTTCCTGGGTCTCTCAGACAGTGAGCATCTGAGGAGAGATTTGAATTCAAATCTTCCAGGCCAAGTGTTCTACACTCTACATCTCTAGGCACACTGTATCCCTGAACAGAACCTTGTCACAGGGGATTTTTTTTTATATAACTGACTCCATTTTGTCTTAAATTATGTATCTTTGAACCTAGACATCTTCTTTGGTGCATCCCTTCCCCTAATAGATTTAAAACTCATTAAAACTCATTAAAACTTATACCAGAAATCCATTCCTTTCACTAGCTAGTATCCAGTAAAACATATGCTAGGGGCTCAATGATAGATTAACTAACTGATGACACTACAGTAGTCAGTGATCAAGGGTAAATAACTATTGAAGAACACATTCCTCCTTTTCTAATAATTTAAGTATCTTTTAAATGTACCTTTCCAATGAGAAAAACTACATATATAAAGGTACATTTTCCTATTTACGTGCCCTACCTGATCTTATTCAGTCTCTCTAGATCATAGCACAGGAGGAGAGTATGGGCATGGGTGTGTGAATGTTTGTACATATATGCATACATGTGAATAGGTATGTGTGTTCACATTTGTGCACAGATACATATAATAGGCAGACAGGTGGCACAATGGATAGGGCAGAGACTTGAGAGAAGAGGACCTGAAGTCACATCCAGTATCAGAAACTTCATACTTGCTAGCTGTGTGACCCTAGGCAAGTGGCATAAAACTGACTTACTCCCACACAGGGTCATTTGCAGTCGTCCTGATCCATATCTGACCATGGGACTTGGATGACTCTGGAAAAGAAAGCGAAGCTGATGATTTTGCATAGCACCCCCTCACTCAAACCCAATTCACATATATGTGAACTGATGTCATGGTCTTCTTCCACAATGAGGGACAAACAACAATAGCAAACAATGTCTATCATATAATGACATTATTGAATCATACACTCACACACTCTCGAATGGATAAAGAAACTGAAATGTACCTGTTTGTCTGTATGGTAATTCCTTATATGTATCTAGTCAGTTCATAAGTCTATGGCACCCATACACATATCTAATCAAGAAGCTGGCATCTGGAAATACTAGAAATTCTGAATCATTACATAAAACTATAAGACTGACAGACCTGTAAAGTGACTTGGTAAAATGGGATGTGACTTGGCAAAAAGGGATTTTCAGGGACATGACTATTCATCATATGATTAAGCGACACATATAATCACTCCCCAAAAGTTTTTTTTTCTCTAATTTGTACCTTGTCTTTATTAGCAGCAGTAATAAAGATACAACGTGTGCCACCATTTCTTGCTTCCATTTCTTGCCAAAGAAGAAATGTGGGGGTAACTGGGTAAGTGCAGTAGATAGGACACTGGCCCTGGAGTCAGGAGGACCTTTGTTCAATTCCGACCTCAGACCCTTAATAATTACCTAGTTGTGTGACCTTGGGCAAGTATAAAAAGCCAAAATAAAAAAAAAAAGAAATCTGAAAAATATGACAGATAAGTAAGAAGAATTACAGACCTAAGACAAGACTGAAATTTTGACTTTATCTCTGAGAATTGGTGAAATGAGATCTAGGCCTTGACTATGACACTACAAAGTCATATCTAATTGTTAAATATAGTTTAGGTAAAATATGTGGAAGGAGATGGAGGATGTTCAGGGTATATTAAAGATTTGTTATTGAAGAAAATCCAAAACCAGAAAGGGTAAGCATGGAGCAGAATATGTGGATGACAACTGAGAGAGAAAACAAAATTATTTTTGACACCAGAATACACTGCAGTCTCCCAGAATGAAAAGAGAAGTTCACTAAGCATGCTATAAACTATAAACCAACTCTGTCAAAAGAAAACCAAATAGTAATTTCTTGACTTTCCTTAATCATAATTTTGTCATTTAAATAATGAAGGAACTAGGAAGAAGGGAATTCAACTGTAAATATTCCTAAAAGGGGGGAATTGGGTATTATCATGCAAATGTTGAGAATTTGTGCAACAGCGATCATGCCAACTTAGTGTTTAGGATAGAGAACAGAAAAACTGGACAAAGTAAGACATGCACCCTATATTTGGGAAGTGAAGGTTTCAAAATATCCTGAGGAAGGATGATCTGAATCACAAAGACTAAAATTTTATAAAAGGAAGCCAGCTCAGATAGGTTGTGCAATTCTCAAGAAGGAATTTTTGTGGTCACAAAGAGCAATAATTCTGATGATAAGGAAAAAGGGAGAGTTATTTATATAAACAAATGTGGATGGCCAGAAAATCAGAAATTGGGAGCAAGGCAGATAATTGAGGATGAATGCAAAAACATGACTTATATGAATGACATCAAAAGAATGGAAAACATTAACAAGTCTGGCAGAAACTAAGATTAGACCAACATCCTATGCTATATATTATCATAAACATAAAACATATATGTGATCTAAATATAAAGATCATACAATAAAAAATAAGAAGAAATTAAAATGGGTTCATTTCAAAACCATGTCTAGGAACTGAATTCATAAGAGAAAAGAGGAACATAAAGGATTGCTTAAAGTAAAATAAATATTTTTCAATTTTATGAAATTTAAAAGTGTGAAGAAAATAAATATAAATAGTCTTTGAAGGGAAGTGGTCGACAGGAAAATATCTTTGGAGAAAATGTTTCTTACAAGGGTCAGATATTTAAGATACATAGAAATATAAAAAGATAAAATCCATTCCCCAAAAGATATGTGGCCCAAGGACATGAATAGTAATTCTCAAAAATAGAAGTCATTCTTTAACTATATGACTGAATGTTTCAAATCACTGATAGAAAACTACAAATCAAAACAACTCTGAAGTTTCACCTCCTCTTCACCAAAGTAGAAAATGTGAGGAATATAAAGATGTTTGGATTCCACAGGAATGTGAAGGGAGAAATGTTAGTTTACATCACAAAGACTGGAGTCTGACTGTATTGTTGACTATGGGCAGGTATGTGGGTTAGCCTCATCTGATCAAAAAAAAACCTGAGATTAGGCCAGGTCTGCCCCACCTGGTTCTAAGTTAACCTAGGGTCTGTGTCCTTCTCCTTTATGCATGCTCAAGGAGGTAACTGTTCTTACTCATTAGTATAATGAGAAGGGAGGGGAAAATATATGGGGCAAATTACATCAATTAAATTGTAACCCCAGCCAATGATTGGCACAAAGAGGTGGGATCAAAGTCTTTCAAACTGTATATAAGACCTAACATTTCTGGTATTCTTCCTCCCCTCTCCCCTTAAGAGAGATGTGTCCCATTTATTAAGGTGTCTTAATTAAAAAAAATGAAAACATTTTAATCACTCTGGACTAAATATTCATGAGTCATTTATTACAAAAATATAACAAAAAGATAAAATTTACATTTGGAGACAGTGAAAAGAAGGGCATATACAATACATAACTGGTGAGTCTCTAAATTGTTCTGTTAATTTTTCTAGAGCAATTTGGAATTATGAGAAGAAAATGACTAAAATATTCATAACCCTTGTCCCAAGATGTCACTGCCAGTCATATGCCACATATACCAAGGACAGAAAGGGCTGTTAAGTGGCACCATAGTGCATTGAACACTGGGCTAGAATAAGGCAGAGCTGGGTTCAAATATGATCATAGAGACAATAGTTATAAGTCCTTGGGCAAGTTACTTAGCCTCTATTTGCCTTAGCTTTCTCATCTGTAAAATGAGGATTATCATAGTATCTACCTCTCAGAGTTGCTGTAAGGATAAAATGAAAAAAAAATCTTGTTAAAGAATTTAGTGCAATGTCTGGAACATTCTAGGTACTGTATAATTGCTAGAAATTATTTTTTATTATATTAGAAAGATGTCATATAGATAGAATAATATGTAGACTAAAATAATTGGGGGAAAGTAGATATTAATCTTTTGGTAGATGACTGGAAAATCTATGGTATATAAATATATTGTTATTTGGTTAGAAAAATGAACCTGATACATACAAAAAAACGATGAAAGACATAAACTGATACAATGTAAAGTAAACAGAAACAAGAAAATCATATGAAAAATTCACCTAAAATATAAACAGAAAGAATGAATATAAAATTATTAAAGATGGAGGTGGAAAATCATATTAAATGTCCATAAGAAGAGATAAGAGAAGTTATGCCTTTATTTCTAGAGCTGGGGAGAATCTTGGGATGGAAATTTCCATATGATAAAAGTCTTTTTTGATCTATTTTGTTTATATTAAAACTAGCTTTGCTTGATTTTCTTTCCTTTATATATTATTTGTTATTATGGAAAAACTTTCTTGGAGTAAGATCAGATTCATTGGGAAATGTATGTGATTGAAGATCAAAGTTCATCCAAAAAGTTGTATTTTTCAAAAAGAATGACAGGAGCACAGAAGTCCATAATAAATTGAAAGTGATGATTTATGCTAAGTACAAAAATAAGGGTGATATTGTTAAGGCTATATTAGGGACAGGGAAATGAGGAACAAATTTGATGTCAAAGGCAGAGGTATATAAGATGCAAACTAATGACAGCATGAAGATATTGTTGCTCTCACTTTGCTTCTCTTTTTTATACAAATGATAGCTGTTAATGCACACAAGCATGAATAATGCAGAGATGAAAACTAAATTGTTAAGTAGAAAGTGTAGTTGGCCTGACTGAATAAGCATCACCTAATCCAGAGGAATTTCCTTTTCAGATTCTAAGAAAACTGGAGGCACTCACTGCAAGACATTACTGAGATACCAGCATGAGTTCAAGGAAAACAGGACATTTCCAGTTGAACTTTATTTCCATTTAATGAAAGGATCCTTTGTTCATCAGATATATGTCATAGAATATCACAACACATTTGACAAAGATGTCTAAGGTCTATAATGAGAACTGGTTGAAAAACCTGGACCCACTAGTCTAGTGATCAATGACAACATTTGGTGGAGAATGTCTGCAGTGGTACTTCATGGGGATCTATCTTTAACTCTCTTCTGCTCAGTATTTCAATCAATGACTTAGATAAAGTTGTAGACAGACTATTTCTCAAATCTGAAAAATAAAAGGAAACTGGGAGGGATAATTAACATACTAGAGAGAGAACAATTGGCATCCATAAAGTTGGCAGCAGGAGAGTAGAAGGATAAAAGCCAATGAGTTTAATTTTTAAAGAAATAAATATACAGTCCTACAACTGTATTGGGGACCATAGCTAGACAACAGTTTGTGTAAAAACAACCTAAGGATTTCAATGGAGATTAATCCCCTTCACAGACAACAATATGACACAGCAGCCAGAAAGATAAAGGGGTATGTAAGAATGTATGTAAGCCAGAAAGCTAAGGAGTATGCTGAATAAAGGGCAGCAAGAGTTCCGTTGAACTCTGTCCTGGAAAGACCACAGCTGGAATGTTGTGTTCTCTGGAGATTCTCTATTTTAAGAACAAAAACAAATTGGAACCTATCCAGAGGTCAGTGACTAGACAACATCTAGGTTGCACAGTGGATAGAGCATTAGTCTTTGAGTCAGGAGAACAGGAGTTTGAATTCAGCCTCAGACATGTACTAGCTGTGTGACCTTGGGCAAGTCACTTAACCCTCATTGCCTCACATCCAGGGCTATCTCCAGTGGTCCTTATCCATATCTGATCCATATGACTCTGGAAATAAAAGTGAGGCTGGGGACTTAGCATAGCCCCCCTCACCCAAATCCAATTCTTGTGCTTGTCAGGGCATCACCTCCCTGATGTCATGGTCTTCTTTGAGAAGAAGGACAAACATTTAGTGACTATAATTTTGAGATGCCTAAGAGCTATTCCACATAAAAATGGTTTGAAGGAAATTGGGCTGTAATCACCATCTAAGTTTCTGAATTTCTTCAATGAAAATTATTTTAATTGAACTCAGAGGGAAAATGTAGGAATGATGACTACGTGGTAAAAAGATAAAATTCTGCCTTTCATATATGAAAAAAAAATATTTGTCCAGAAGTCCAAAAACTGTCCAAAATCAGTACAAAGTAACTTTAGGGGTTCTTTATAACCAATGTGGTGGTTAGTTTTGCTGACCCATCACCTATCCACCACCTCTCACTTCTTATTATAGGGATCTATTTCTAAGTGAAATTAGAGGAATAATATAGAGGGAAATGTAGGTAATGTACAAAAAATATACAGATATAAGGACTGTGCTTATGACTATACTGATGAAGAAACAGCCAGGTCAGTTTGTCCACAAAGAGCCTCAATTAAACATATGTGATGTGGTAGAAACTTTGCTAAACACAGGTAAACAAACTCTCGACCAATGAAAGTTAACATCTCTGAAAGTTTGAGTGTTAGTTGCCTAAGGGTGA